>NC_071615.1:21108081-21414855 GCF_014839835.1 Dryobates pubescens | reverse complement strand
CTACAGCAAGGCAAAGGCAAAACCCCATCACCTAACCACAAATTCCTCGGAGTGCTAGCTTGGATTTGCCTCCCTGCAGCACCAATCCACTGCACTGTTCACCCAGCCTCTTAATATATCACTGACCTCACAACACCACACAGCTGTGGAAACAGCTCAGAAACAGACCCTGGAAGGCCAGAGGCAAGTCATTTTGTTAGAAGGTCATTTATGTAAAAAGCTCCAAATAAAAGTGCACTTTGCACAGTTTTCCTCAGCTGTAAAACTGATCACAAAAGAAAGGCAAAACCCCAACACCTCTCTAGAAACAGCTAGCTTCTGGACCAGGTGTTTTTCTCACACTGCTCAACTGCTGAGATGTTCCTGACATAAAAACTGAAATCCAGACCTGTCATGGTGACACTTGGATGAAGCTCTGGATGCATCAGGGAAAGCTGCACAACCTCTGTCCACTCCAGCTTTCCAAATTCATGTTGAAACTGTACTGAAGTTCCAACTTCTATGGATAAAATCACAGAAGTGATTGCTAGAGCAAACCACCCAGAGGTTCAGAGGGAAGTGGCTACCTTTGGAGACAGCACTATGGAAAACATAGCAAGGAACAAAGCTGCCAGAAGAGCTGAGAGGGCAAAAAGAATAGAAGGCATTACTGGCTTGTGATGGTGGCAGGCTGTCAGCTGCAGGCATCTGAAAACCCTTCTGGAAAGGCACTGCTCATCTCATGAGAAGGTCTGAAGTCTTTGGGACACTCTGAAGGGCAAAGCCCTCCCAGCTGACACACTCTGTTAAAAGAAGTGGGAGGGCAGCCTGTCAGTGGCATATGGAGAGTGTAAACGGTGTGAAGAGTGCACACATGGCTGGGAGCTCAGCAGCACTCGTGGCGAGATGCTGCCCCTAACACTGCACTGGTCAGCTGCAGGGAGAGATTGCTGGGCCTGGCTGTAGGTACCTCCTGTGACCAACAGCAAACCCACCAGGCCTATACAGCACTCTCCTGTTGATAACAGATGGACACTACAAGAGAGGCAGCTCAGCAGACCTATCTCCAGCCCAGCACATGCTCTCCTGCACATGGAGTCCCGCTGGCTGGAGGAGAAAGCTGCTTTTCTACCATGGACTGGTTTTGACAACATTTCACAGAACTGCTGAGGAGCAGGGGGGCTGAACACTCTCCTCTGAGCACTGAACAGCTACCCACACCTTCTGTCAAGTGCATCTGCTAGTGCCAACCACATCGTCAACACCTCTATTTACAACTTCACACGTTTGTAATGCATACCACTGCCAGATTGTGTGCACACACTACTGTCTACACCTGCTCCCAAAACTCAACCACACACAACTCGTGCAAGAACTTCATGCGAGCCTCATTCTTGGGCAGCCTGTGATGGAGGCCACAAAGGCCTGATGGACTCCTTTACCTGCGCTCCAAGCTGTGCAGCTGTAAGCCAGTTCTCATTAAGAAATCTTGCTTCTACATTAAGGGACCTACCTGACAAGTTCTGAGAAGCTATACAAAAGAAAGCATCAGCCAATATTTGCCCTGTTCCCAGCACCTTTCCTATGCAGCCAGCCCTGGCCACTGCAGGAAACAAGCAGCTGAGTCAGGCACACCTCGGGGCAGACGCTGACCATTTTTTGGCAAGATCTGCCAGTGGCAGCAGGCTGTGGCAGCCAGCTGCAGCTAACTCTCTTTGTACAAAGGAAGGCAGACTCTCAGCACGTCCCATCAAATCCTGGGTTTATAAAATAACTGCATTTTAAAAGAAATGTAGGTATGCATATTTAACACAGACATGCTTTTAGAAACGGGCACTCTACTCCGAGCTGTGAAGGACCTGAGCACTTCAATCCAAGCAGAAAGTTTTCAGTGCCTCTGAACCAGACCATGCTCATCCTTTTTCAATTCTTTAATATTTCTATCCAAAACTACATTTTTCTTAGAGGGAAAAACCTTGCTGACATTGTGAGTTATCAGCCCTTCCCATGCTCAGTTTACCCAACTCATCTCCATGTTAGTCAGAAAGGCATCTAAGAAAGCCAGCAGAGCTCCAGATACTGGTCTTTGTTGCCCAAGTGCCCTACCACCCCACCTTGAAATACATCCAGGAATCCAAAATCACTCCAAGAACCATATATCAGCTGAGACAATAATTAACCAAAACACAGAGGCAAGAAAAGCCAAGCTTCCTCAGGGGGCTCAAAACCTTTCACCTCTTGTTTTCCACGGTATCATTCATCATGGTGCTATTCACATCTTGCTTATCCCATGGCAAGAGAGGAGAAATGCCCAGAAGTAGCCTAGTCTACCATCACCCACCACCTCTGAGGTGAGATTCTGGTTCCTCCTCTCCCCCATCACACCTGAATGCAAAGCACAGCAAGGTAACACAGCACCTATGAGGCTCTTCAGCTTCAAGGCATAAAAGGCAGGGTGACGGCAGCAGGAGCAGAGAGGCATTCTCTCTCACTCTTCCCATCTAGCAAAGGTAGCACATGACTCCCACAGGGCTTCCATCAGCTGCCAGAAATCTCTCCCCTATAAGAGATATTATCTATTAAAAGACATATTTGTATCAGTGTGTTAGCAAATACCTAAGTATTGATTACTGATTTTTCCATACCAGTATCAGGGGTTTAATGCAAAGGGAATATTCTTGCTAAGCAAATATCATCTTAGTTACTGAAGATTTCAAGATGATTTTGTGCCCAGGACAAAAGATTTCCCACCTCTTGAAATGTGAATATAGAGAAACTGAAATACAATGAAAAATTCTGTAAGGAGAACAACTTTTCTCTGAGAGCTAAAGGGAGAAACCTTGTTCCCCCTCCTGCCATGCCCCTGCCATTGCAGGAGGAAATTGATTTAACCTCATTTACTGCTCTCTAGGAAGAAATCGCTCAGCCATGAGCCTCCCAGGGTGCTTCCGTTGCTGTACAAACGCTCCAAATGTCACCACACTTACAAATGAGCAGAGCCCCTTGCTCAAAAGGCTTCAGTGGAATCACCAGGAAGAGCCCTGGCCTGCAGGCTTCCTCCTCCCAGGGGGAGCACTTTACTGTCAGAATAATGCATGTGTCTCCATCAGTGGGCTTGGCAGAGAGTGGCTCCTGGCCTAGCTTCAAACACTTCCCTAGCCAGGTTTAGCCTTGCATTCCTGCCTGTGGGAGCTGGGTCATGCAGCCCTCTACATGTGTGAGGTGTCCAGGAGGTTCTGCTTGAGTGTCCTCCTAAAACTCTGTAACAGTGTCCTTGGTTCCCTGCAAGAATGGTGTGGTGGGACCAGATCACTTGAGAAACTGGGACAGCAAACACTGATTAGCATTCAAATCTCCTCTTGGCTTGACACTCTGTGCCAGTGCCTGCACTAAGGGTATTCTCCACCTACAGAGCTGGCAGGCAGGGGTGAGCTCTGGCGCTCTCACAGAGCCCCAGGCACACACCAGACTCCTGCCCATGTCCCCTCCAGACACACTTAGATCTTGGGATCTCTAGTCCCATACAAACCACTGACTGCTAGCAGCTGTCAGATGCAGCTATTGCTCTTAGTTCCACCAACAAACCTGCTCTTTGCCAACGAGTTTGTTCCCTAGGATATTATCTGGGTCTGCACAGGCTTTGCCAGCCAATGGGCAACATCAGCTGTACCACTCAGAGCTATCTGGGGGTAGAGCTACTCAGGCCAAACGTTGACTAGAGGAATCTGGCTTCTGTTCTCCCCTGCTGCCATCATTTTGCCTTGAAATGGTTTCACTGGGGGTGAAAAGCAAGCATATGTTACAGCAGTATCACTTGCAGTGCTACACAGGTGGCTGTATCCATCATCATATGGCATCCACTGCATGCAAGCTAGCTGTGAGAAGGCACAATGCCAGCCCAACAGACAGAAACAGACAGAGTGAAAAACACACCAGAAACCCAGACCTGAACCCCTTCTAGAATGTAAGACAAGGAGCCACACAATTCATGGACAGTGCATGTAAAGTGAATTCAAGGAAGGGATTGAGGGAGGAAAGGCAGGGAGATGAGGATGTAAAATATTCAAAAGGTGCTTTTTACCACTCATTGATGCAAACTTCCTCTGCCCAAACCCAAATGAGCTGCCTCAGCGGTATGTATTTCTTGTTCTGCTTGGGTGTTTAGGTTTGGTTTGGTTTTACTGCAAGTACAGATGCACTCCTGGCTGCAGAGGGCATGTCCTGGTGGCTGTTCAGCACTGAAATGCTTGGCAATCTCAGAAGCTTATGTGTGTACACACCTCCAGATCATGCATGCATCTGGAGAACTCACACCCTGCTTACTGGTGCCGTGGAAACCCAGGAATGTGTGCTTGGTGCTGGGCTGAAAGCGAGACTGGCTGCCAACGGGCAATGTTTGACTCCAAAGACAAGACAGTGCAAAAGGTAAGGAAAACTGCTCCCCAAGGACTACCCCAGTGTCACACCACAGTGCTTCTCTTTCAGCAGGAGAAACAGAAGATTCAAAATGCAGTGGAAGCGTAACAGCAAACAAAACAAGTCTTTGGAGCACCTTGTATTCAAGTGATTTCTCAGCTGACTGGGACACACATAAAGACAGCTGTCTGTTCACAGCTCCTGCTCTCTGGAGTCCATCTCTGACTGCACAATGCCATTGCAGAAAGGAGAAGTCCCACTTCTTACCAAAACAGGGATGTATACAACAGAAGCAGACAGCTGAGAGATGCTTCCCACTGCACGGAGAGACCTGACAAAATACTGCAGGACAGTGTCAGTCACAAAGGGAAATACAGAATGGTGACACTGGCTTTTGTAAATGATCCAGCTGTAAACAAGAGAACATTTCTGAGCTGCCTGCTGCCTTACCTGGAACACCAACATCATCCCTGTACATCTGAAGCATACTCACTTGATGGTCTTCACAGACAGACAAGACGCAGCCGTGCCGCAGGAGTCTGCAAACAGCTTTGGTTTTCTGCCATCAAAACCATCTCCAGACAACACTCCTGACCAATAGGCAGGGTGTCAGAAAAGCAGTGGGATCTGTCAGAAAACCTAAGCCTGTGCCAGAGTTCATAATAAAGTGGTACAGGATTAAAGCATGCAAGGACTTTGTTCAAGCTCAGTTTCTAGCACACCCTTAAGCCCGTCCTGATCCTGCACACCTATGCTCAAGCTCAGCTGATATCCAGGAAGCTTAAACACATTCTTAAATTCTTTATCAAAAAGAAGATGAAGGAAAGAGCTTTATTTTAATAGAAGAGGAATTATTCTTCAGTTCAGTCTCCCAGGGGTTCGAATGGGATAGCTGCTTTCACAGCAGGCACTTCCCAATAGCCTTCAAACACTTTAATCAAAGACAATGTAAAACTGAGCAAATAACTTTAGCTTTCACTTCCTGAGATTTTCTGAAGGCTGTGACCTGAAATCAAGAAAGAAAGCACTCTAAACCTCCATGTTCATTCACTTGCTCAGCAATATAGATAAATCCTGGCACTAATGTATTTCTGTCCAAAAGAAATAACAGTGAAGTACAAATGAAAACAGCGTGACTTAAACCCCAGCATTCGTAACTCAGTGCATGTTACAGCTAGTCACTGAACACAGCTGGTCAGCTGGTGTGCTATCTACAGGCAGCTCATACAAGCATTAGCCAGGAAAACCCCAACTAGTATCTCTAGCAGTGAGTTTACAGTTAAAAACCTGCAAGATACTATCCTGAAGTATTCTCACTAAAATATAAATTAAATCAGTTTCCCAGCTTAATAGTTCTCTACAAGCTTTTTCCTTCCAGTAACCTCCCCTCTAAGAGCTGTCTGGTAAAGGTGCCCTTGCAAACTTGCCCTCAATAAAACACTGCAGAAAGTCAGAGCACAGGTGTATCAATGCATATCCTGAAAGAGGTCTCTGATCCCAGACAAAAAGCTCTGAAATATTCCTGCAGCATGAGGTGCAGAACAGATGCTCACAGTTTGCCCCAAGCTCCTCTCAAAAGCCAAATCAAACCCATCAAAAAGTCTTACATGGAATCCCAACTTTGATTTAGGCATGGCTGAGCCCCTGCCAGAGCTCTGCTACAAAGATGATGATTTTTCACTGAATGGATGATGAAATATTTATCCCATCTTTCTTGGAGCTGTCAGTTGCACTGAAGGGCTGCTGCATGACCCAGAACTCAAAGAGATGGTGGTATCACATTCCATGACCTGAAGGGAAAGAAAGGCGGGGAGGTGGAGCTGCAGGAATTGCAGTCTTGCCACAGACCAGCCTGGAAAAAGCCTCCAAATGAAGGCAGCACTGTGTTATGCTGTGTGGCACCTCCTGATGTCTGACAGAGCCAGCTCAGAGAAGCTTCTGCTTCATTTCACAGAGCCCTTTGAGCTGGTACTTTTCAGTACTCAACAACCTAAGTACTGTGTTGGCACCACCAGCAGCTGTTCCCCAACTGGGACTGGATCTCTGGTGACTTCCAGGACAGCAAGGACTCCGAGGTTGTGCCTTTAAGAATGGCACAGGGAGCTCAGCCCATCGTGGTTGTATGACTTTTGTACAAAGATTTCCCTTCCCAAGCACTTATCAGCAGAACCTATTCTTGCTTTTAAGGAAGGAAGGAAATTAGCAGCCTGATGTAATTTTAATTGCATTAATAAGCAATAGCCATATGTTCTTGGCAGAAACTGCTATTGCTGTACTACTTATGGCTTTAAATATTAAATACAACTATCTTCTGCAGAGCTCCTTTCTAATTACACTCCTAATTATTTTCTAACTTATATTTGTCTTTCTAAAAGCATTTTGGAAATGAGTGACAAATTTCAGGCTGGGTGGATCCCATTCTTTTTAATACAGCCAAGTGAGATTTAATTTGAAACCTGATGTTGCCTTAAAATATTGATCACATCAGGGTAGCTTTGCAGTGTAAATTCAAGCCCAGGACTGAAAGGAGCTTGCTAAAGTTGGTTCAGGCTTTAGGAATCTTAAAAGTGTAAACAGACTGCATCTCACAATCCTATCAACATGCAGCTGCATCTCTTTCAGTAGGGAAACAGGAGTTTGAGGAGCTAAGGGGCAGATCTTGTTGCCAATAATCAGCAAAGCCAGCAACTCCTAGAAACCTGCCCAGGGCAGCCAGTTCCTGGAGCTTCCTATGAGAGAGCACAGCTGTCAGGTCCTCCCACAGGGATGCTGTGCCCTCCCACCCAGCTTCTGCGGCAGCTGCATGCGAACAGCCACTGCCATGCCACACCTTCAGTGGTAGTTCCCGTGCTGGCACAAACCACAGCTGGCCAATGCCCTCCTTGCCAAGCACACAGTCTGTGAATGATTGAACTCTCAAGCAACCCTCTTCCTGGGGGAAAAGTGACATTTCCAAGCACCCTCCGAGCTGAAACATTCCATTTGCATTAAACCTCAATTTAGCAGCTTGGATCGTGGTGGACAGAAGTTGCGAGGAGCATTGCTGAAGTCTGTGGCACAAAAGCTGTTAAGCCTGAGGAGACATTAAGCTCAATTTTAGGGCCATGAAAGTTTTAACAGCAGGAGCCACAAGACAACAGCAAAGTCTGTGAGCAGGAGCAGCAACAAAAGGGTGGATGGAACTTCACCGAATGGCTAAAAGAAGAGGCGAAAAATGAGTTTTGCTTTGGTGGAACTGTCTCTCTGAACACTGCCTGCCAGGAAACAACACTGAAAGCCAGGCAGAGCAGCAAGCCTGGGACATCTATGGAAGCACTTGCACATCACGAGCCCGAAAGGAAAGCATAGCTGAAAGGCAGCTCAGCTCCTCCAGTGCTAATACAGACAGAGCAGTCTGGGAATCAGAATGGAGGGAAATGCCTGCTATGATAGAGTTCCAAGTGGGACTCAGGAGAGCAAACTTGGCATTCACAAACCAGACCAGATTAAAATGTACAGCTCACTCTTAGATTTGGTTGTGGTTTGTTTTTTCCCAGGGCATCAGACACCAACAACACATGACCTTAGAACTGCAATAGCTACAGGCAGTGAAATGCATTCGGTGTGCAGCAAGAGGGGTGGCAATGGAAAGTGATGAGATATCTCAGACCAGCAGTCTCCAGCATTTTCTGCTCCCGGCTTACTGAAGTTCATAGCCAGCCTATGGCCTTCATACCTGGTCATACAGTTCTTTGACTGTTTTGTAAGTGGGAAAGTATAGATACCTAGTCTTCAGAAAGTGCCTGCTATAAGCATGCCATTGGCATTGGGTGTGCAAGGAAAGACAGTACAGATGTCACCAATTTCCACTAGATGCAGCATGGGAAAGCATGAGGCTGTGCAGAAAGACAACTCCTTGGTCCTGATGTGAATCATAGAATCAATAAGGTTGGAAAAGACCTTAAAGATCATCAAGTCCAACCTATTGCCTAACACCTCATGACCAAGTGCCATGTCCAATCCCCTCTTGAACACCTCCAGGGATGGTGAGTCCACCACCTCCCTGGGCAGCACATTCCAATGGCTAACAACTCTCTCTGTGAAGAACTCTTTCTCCTCACCTAAAGCCTAAACTTCCCCTGGTGCAGCTTGAGACTGTCCTCTTGCTCTGGTGCTGGTTGCCTGGGAGGAGACCAACCCCCTCCTGGCTACAACCTCCCTTCAAGTAGCTGTAGACAGCAACAAGGTCACCCCTGAGGTTCCTCTTCTCCAGGCTAAACAACCCCAGCTCCCTCAGTCTCTCCTAACAGGGCTTGTGCTCAAGGCCTCTCACCAGCCTCGCTGCCCTTCTCTAGACATGTTCAAGTGTCTCAATATCCTTCTTAAATTGAGGGGCCCAGAACTGGACACCGGACTCAAGGTGTGGCCTAACCAGTGCTGAGTACAGGGGCACAATGACTTCCCTGCTCCTGCTGACCACACTATTCTTGATGCATGCCAGGATGCCATTGGCCTTCTTGGCCACCTCGGCACACTGACGGCTCGTGTTCAGCCAGCTGTCAATCAGTATTGTATGCCTGCTCTGCAGGTGTGTATGTATCCATCCTTCCATGTGTCCATTTACACTTGGAGTACTTAAAAAGTAAATGCCTGCACTCATTGAATGTAACTGTTCCTAATACAAAGAGTTTATTTTAGGACAATATTTAAGACAATTGTTTCCTAGTTTTACCAAGTCAAAGTGCTGTAAGATTATCCATTTACCAGAGCCCATCTGGTTCCAGAAGTATGTATACACAGTATTAAAAAAGATATTTTCTGCCTCAGGAATGCCAAACACCATTCTTCATGAATATGTATAATTAGATGTTCTCTGTGAGTGAGAAGTAGTAATTAATTCAGTGTTAAACATCACAACCTATTACTTGAACTCCATGGCAACCAAGACGGCCAACAGAGAAAATGAAATTCCAAAGTCTATTTTTAAGTTATTACAGTTACACATCACCCAGGGCTTCAAAGCCAACCTGCACTATTTTGGGATACAGGCAATTCAGGTTCACTTCTCTAATTGAGAAAAGATTGGAGAGACAACTAAAAACTACTGCTTTTATTAAGCAGTGAGTTACTGCTCCCGTGACACTCCCGAGTTTGAGGGCAGGGGAGAGGGAAGATGCTCTCTCTGGTACACACAGCACTCTGGGAGACCAAACCCCAGGGGGTTCCACAGTTTCAGATACATTGCTCTCCTGACTGCTCTGGCTGACTGGACCACCACGTGGGGTTTTAGGTTCTGAGCTCAGTGTCTGAACCAGTGAATTTTACCCTGCAGCTCACTAAGGATCAGGATAGGCTGTGGAATGCACCTGCAAATCAGCCCATCTCCAAATATTCTGGTTCAGCCACAGACACTGGTACCTCTGCATTGTCTACTCACCCACTCAAAGCCAAGAGTGACACAAGCTTTGGGTTAGGAACAGGGAACAGCAAGATAAAAAAATTAATGCCATTCAGGAAGGCAAATTCCAGCATGCACAGAGCTGCTAATGCAGCCCCCTGGGTACACTGGTCTAGGAGAAAAGGGCAGCAGAGAGAGACATTTCCTCAGATAAACCCACTGAGAGCAGGAGTACCAATGAGCCCCTGGATGGAGGTAAGGCAGCACAAAGAGCTAGAGGAGGGGTTGCACTGTCCTGAACACATCCTTGGCCTTCAATTCAAGACATCTTAAGTGCACCAGGGCAGGCGGTTAAGAACAGATGCAAAGTGCAGTAGGAGCTGATACTTTCTAGTAAGGGAAGACAAGGCCACAGTCAGATGCAAGTAACAAAGACCAAGACTACTGAGTAAAACTGAGACCTTGTTTGGGATGTCACCTGGAAAGCAGAAATTCAGAATGGCTTTTTTTGCATCATCATTTCATTAAGCATCAATTAAGTCTCATAATTAATACCAGCAATAGATGGCAAGACATCAGCCTCTAATCAGGGAAGAAAAGGATGAGAACACACCTTGGTAAATCAGACATTTCCAGTCTGGGCTGGCTTCTCTCAGAGAAGCTGTTGACATTCATCTTGGAGGTCCCCTGGGACACAGTGAGTTTACCAGAAGACTGCAGATAGGCATATAATAAAAAGGAGGTGCCACAGACCTATAAGCCCAACAGCTTAGTTTCAATTCCCAGAACTGTGACGGAATAAATAGTCAAACCACTTGTAAATACCTAGAAAAAACAAGATGAGTAACAGACAGCATGGCTTGGTCAGGAAGGAGCCACATCAAACCAGGTTAATTTCCTTCTACACAGGATAATGGCCTCTGGGGATAGAGCAGCTGCCATATCACTTAAATAAGCCTGGCTTTGATTTCATGGCAAATTCTGTAAACCACAGTGGAAATATTAGTAGGGTCT
The DNA here is from genome assembly GCF_014839835.1 of Dryobates pubescens. Taxonomy (NCBI): domain Eukaryota; kingdom Metazoa; phylum Chordata; class Aves; order Piciformes; family Picidae; genus Dryobates; species Dryobates pubescens. Next base: position 21,404,069 of record NC_071615.1, on the reverse strand, counting down.
AAAGACTACTCAGAAAGCAAACACACAGGCATTCAATGGTATTCCACAGGGACATGTCCTAGGTGTGGCTTTACTGAGTATATTTCTTAATGAACTGAAGGATGGGGGGCAGAGGGGGACGGAAAAGTTGGTTAAATCACACTCAGCTGGGAGAGACACTAAGGATGTTAGAAACAGGACTTCAGGCTCTCCTGGAAAGCTGGCAAGCAGTCAGTGCATGTGCTGCTTGTGAGCAGTACAGTGTCCACACCTCAGCAGGAGTCACTAGGGGGATCCCCTGGCCACAGGGAAGGCAGTAGGTAGGTCAGCAGTGGACACACCACAACCGTTCCTTCACACTGCTGGGAAGACAACAAACATTTTACAGCAGTGTATGAGGAGAGGTACAACCTGAGATACACAAAGCAAATCTTGCCACTCAGTTCTACACAGCTGCATTACCTGCTCAGCTTGCCTCACTGCATTTCAAACCAGGAATGACCACCTGAAGCATGCCCACAGGCAGATCAGTGAAGAATGCATTAGAATTAACCAGGTTGGAAAAGATCTTTGAGATCATTGAGTCCAACCTATCCAATGAGCACAGCGTTGGCAAACACAACTTAAGAGGAAAGATTCAGCAAGCTGGGCTTGCTGTCCTGAAAAGACTGGCAGAATTCTAGAAGCTTCTATTTCAGCAGAGGAGGGAAAAGTCAGTTCTTTGGGCTCAGGGGATTTAAGTGCTGAAACTGCAAAAAAATCCCAAACTAAGATCAGAGGCAACTGAAAGTACACTGAAATAAACTGAAAGAGCAACAGTGCTGCAACAGTGCCTGGGTAAACTTTGGAGTCCTCAGCACTGGAAGTCTTGAAGAGGTGAGATGCACAGGCACAGAAAAAGGACAAGGTCCTAGGCCCTTTGCAGTTGTGTAAAGTACAAAGGAATAATGGACAGATGTGACCAGTAAAGAACCTAATCTGTATGGCCTTTTGAAACTACTCAGTACTGAGCATGTCTCCAGCTTTCCCAGAGCGCGGCAGGAACAAGCACTGCTGTAAGGAGAAGTCCTTTAACATGCAACTAAGACTAAATCAGACAGTGCTGGGCAACTTAGCATGTTTGGTGCCTCAGAGTGTGCCAGATGAGGATTCATTGAAGGTAAATCTTACTGGATGCAGGACACAGGAGATACCCCATTGGAATGGGCTGCCCGGGGAGGTGGTGGAGTCGCCATCACTGGAGGTGTTTAGGAAGAGACTTGATGGGGTGCTTGGTGCCATGGTTTAGTTGATTAGATAGTGTTGGATGATAGGCTGGACACGATGATCTTGAAGGTCTCTTCCAACCTGGTCTATTCTATTCTATTCTATTCTATTCTATTCTATTCTATTCTATTCTATTCTATTCTATTCTATTCTATTCTATTCTATTCTATAGAGTCCCTTACCAGGAGGCTCACACCATTTGCTGCAGCTCTGGCTGCTTCCTGAGCAAGCATTGCCCAACAGTGGCAAATGTTTCTACCTGCAGTGATCTGAAGGTGCTAACAGACCATTCCCACCCAAACAGGCAGCTTCAGGTCAAGTTCTCATTGAACTTTGGCCCCTTCTGCAATGCTTCTCAAGAAAGTGTATAGGACTACTTTCCTTTGCCTGCCACAACATCCATTTTCTCAAAGATGTCCAACAGCAATTAGACAAGAGCCTGAGTTCCCTCAACAGGCTACTGGATAGGATGAAAAGTCATGGAGCTAGGTGAAACTTCTGCTCACCCAGTTCCCTTTTAGGTAAATTTAAGAATAACAAGTTAGGAATTTGCATTCTGCTCAAAAGTGAGACTTCACAAACATCTCTCCAGCAGAGACTGGAAAGAGTGATTGGTATTCTCTCCTTTTTCTGAGATGCAGCACTTCAGGGAACCCAGGCTTGCATGTAATTACATTATGGATGCAATTCATATACTAGTGAAACCACAAACCAAGCTGGTCTGCCACTTACTGACCCTCCAGGGCAGCTCCTCTGCCAATAGAACATGGCCTGGCTCTGCTCCCTGCGGGGCAGCTGCACAGGTTTACTCCACTGGTGATCTGCATTTACATTTTCATTAGACTGCTGAGGAAAGGAATCTCCAAAGTCTTTATGGACGCAATCCATCAAGGGGCACAGCTACTGACAGTGCTAAGACACTGCAGTGGCTGATTCTGCACTGAAAAGGAAGGCACAAAACACTCACCCACCTATGGCATTTCTTATGCTTCAGTAAGTAACCTCTTGGAGTTTAGGCAACAACTCCAGAGCAGCCAATCCCTCAATGGCTAATTCCCGGGGAAATATTTTCATATAAACAAAGTGCACTACAAACCCTGGGAGAGACCATGACAACTCATCACCCAAATGTTCAGTTGTTACTCTGGCACAGCTTCCACCACAGGTGTGCAGCTCAGGTTTGACTCCAAAAGCTGGTTTCACTACAGCAGATTTCGCCCCAGTCTTGTCATGAAATGGCTGGGGAGATTAGAGCAGTGTGCTGTAGGTCTAATGACCACAGGTCTTTCCATGAGCACCATGGAAAGGACAACAGGTGGAGCAATGGGCATCCTGGCTTTGCCAACAAGTTAAATCATGAACCTGCTTGTGTCACTGCAGAGCTTTAGAGGCATCATGAGGGACCGTTAGTGTTGACAAGCAGTGTCCTCCTCCACCATTGAGCTGTACGTGTGAGAAGGCGGCAAATCTTACTTGTTGCTTATGCCTGGTGCTCCTTTTGTTTGTGAGCCTCTTGAGTTTGGTAAGTGGGAAGGACGAAAAAACACTACCTCCAGAGCTTCCCCACCCCTACAAGACAGAACATTAACATTTTTTTATGACCTAGATACAAGACTGATGGATTTGGAAAATCTTTACTTATATCAGAAGAACCCCCCAACAAAATAACCTCCCCTGTAATATTCACTCAGACTAAAGCTGGCTGCATAGCCTCCAAAAGCCAACAGGATTTTTATTCTCCTCCCTGGGATTCAGCCTAGGACCCAGAGACATCATGCACAAGTCAAGGACCCGTAAATGAGGGTGTTCAGGAACACACATGGAACTGCCTTTCTCGCTCTTGTCCATGCTATATAAAGCAAGGACACAAGTAGAGAGAATGTGCACCAGTCCCCTGCCAGTGACAGCTGCAGCATCACCAGAGCTCTATCAAGGCTTCATTTTGTGCCACAGGAACAGCCCATTGAAGCACACTCCTTGACCTGCTATCTTCAATCACAGAATGGCAAGGGTTGGAAGGGACCTTCAGAGATTGAGTACAACCCCTCTGCCAGAGCAGGATTGCCCAGGGCAGGCTGCACAGGAACACATCCAGGTGGGTTCGAAAAGGGGGGGTGGGGGGATGTAAGGAAACAGGGAATCCATGGAAATTTTACAGCAATCACAGATGTTGAAAAACAAAGCAAAAAACCATCATGAATCCAAACCTACCAGATCTTGAATATAAAACCACACACAAACTTCATGGATTTCTCTCACTGTAGCACCCATTTTCAACCCAGGTCAAAAGCTAGGCTGGGTTTGATGGACTTATGATTCCATTTGCCTAGGTACCAGAATCCAATCTGCAAACTGGGAGCCTCAGCATCTCAGTATTAATTTGTGCCCTCAGCTTTGATCATTTAGAGGTCAGAGAACCATAAATCCACCGACTTGTATTTACAGCTTGTCTGATGAAAACATCACCTAAAGCCTGCCTTCTTGCTTATCCTGTATATTTAATTTATCTAGCCCAAGTGTCATACCTGCCCTCACCTTGCAAAGAGACAAGGACATTTCCAAACCTCAGTGTAAAGCCAAGCCACTGCGGGATGCTCATTCTACCAGCAAATCCTATCTGAGAAATCCTACCCTTAGGGCCAGTCAAAGACCATCTGCAAGATACTGGTTGGTAAGAAGCCACAGGATTTGCAATGAAGGTATGCAAAAGCAGAGTGGAACGGTGCTGTGTGTGTAAATTATGCATGTTTGTTATTAAATCAAACTCCTCTTCTCCTCTCCCCCTCCACTTATTACACAAGTTGTCATCTTTTATTTACATGCTGTATGATACACAGCCCAAACAGACAGGGCAAACATCCACAACACAAACAGGAAAGGGGGAGATTTGCATTTAAGACATGAATATGCATTAGCAGGCAAGATGTTGCAGAGATCTTTTAAAAGCAAGACTGTTTCTTTTGACAAGCCCACTGCTGGAAGTGCCACTCTGCGCGGCCCCACCCTCACAGCATGCAGCTGCTGCTCGGAATACACAACACCCATCTTAGAACCAGTCCAAAGCCAGGACTGAAAAGGAGTCACACCACGGTCAGGTGGAAGAAGGGAAAGCCTCAGGAACAGAGGGAGAATCCATTCACAGCATTCTCCCTTTTCTCTGTTATTTTCTCCTTCTCTGCTAACTGTAGCTCCATCCCAGTAACAGAAATCCTTCCACAGCTTTTGCTGAGTCATGCATTTTTATATTAAACACTGTGGAGCATGCCAAAGAGAGAAATGGAATTACAGAAGTACCATAAATATAGGTGGAAACTCCCATCAGCTTTCAACTGCTCTTTGTTGCCAAAGAAATAAAACCTCAGTTTCCTTCCAGGGGTAATGCACAAAACACTCTGCTGCATCAAACCAGACCAAGGCACAGGAGCCTGTGCTGCAAGTAGAGAACCACCTGCATACAGCAGGGCTGCCTGATCTCTTTGCAGGCCTTCCTTGGCATGGAATTGGCTACCTGTGATGAAACTGCTGCTTAATCTCAGAGGAAGAAATAAGCAATGGAAACAAGCTGGACTGATATGTCACATATTCCTGGAACAAAGGATCTCCATCTCACACAGCACTCTGCTATCACAGTGGATGGGGTACCACAAGGAAAGAAACAACAGACTTGTTAGCAGAAATTAACAGCTCAGGTAAGCAGCAGTTAGGAAATGTACTGGCAGCAGCACTTCACATGAAGTCCCTTTGCCTCAGCTCACGATTGCCTCAGCTCAGTCTAAGACTTGAAAGCAAGTTAAAATACTTCACTGTCCTGTGACTGACTTGGATAGGACTGCTCACAGCAACAGCAGGAACATCAGTGTTCCCAAATGGGGACAGCTCCCAGCTTGCACAAATCAGGGCTACATCATTCCCTCATCTGATTTGTAATGAACATACCTCTTAAACGAATTAAAAAATGACAATAAAACAACCAATAGTAAAACCCATGATAAAAAAATATCTCACCTTGGGAGGGAAAAAGGGATGAAGTGGTAGCACTTGTCAATATCAACAAGAATGGCTCTATTTTGACAAGTTCTTCCATAAGTAAAAGCAGAAGAACCTAAAGCCAGACAAGTCTAACCCATTCTTCCACACAGCACCAGGAGCTTCTCATCCTCACGTCACTTCTCCCAAGCTTTGCAGGATCAGGGGTGTCCACAGGCTGAACAGCAGGGTCCCCAAGAGAGTGACAGCATACTCCTCCTCACAGTTACTACTGACCCAGGGCCCTTCCCCAAGACAGGACCCACTGCAGCAATGCCACCATAAGCTCATGGAATGCATACAGGAGAGCTGCAGCTTTACAGACCAAGACGCAACCCAAGCCACAGAAGATATGCCAACATTGATCACTACTGCTCTGCAAATACCAGTCATTAGGAGTCAGAGCATTCCCTTTCTTGCTACAATTGCCTAGCCACAGACTGCTGCAACCTGCTGTTGATGCTGAACTGAGCAATGCCCTTAGTTGAGAAGCTGCCTTGGCACAGTGAATGGGGCGGCACTGCATGCACACCAACTCATGCATGCTGATCTACAGGCGTGCAGAAACATTTGCAGGATCAGTATCAAATGCCCACATTCCTCTTCAGAAGCTCTCTATATAATCTGCAAGAAGATTCAGACCAATTATGTATTTCATGAGTAATTATTCTAATTAAACTGACTGGTAGCACATTAGCGATTCAGACAGCAAACAAAACAGTCAGACTTTACATTCTCCTCCTCCACACCCCAGTGAAATCACCAGCATATCTTAGGATGGTTTATTTATCCCAAGCCAAGGCAAAAAGACATTCAGCTTTTCCCCAAATTAATTATATCAGCCTCCTCTAGCTTTGGATAAGAAATCCAGCCTGTGCAGGGAGACGCTGATCTGTTCAATGCCTTCCTCACTGCAGCTGCAAGTAGCTGCAAACTATCAGCAGGACCTGCCTGTTGGCAGCAGCTTCTTGTACTGCAGCTGTTGTATTAGCCAGGTCCTTGCTGGCTGGTCACACTGCAGGGAACTCCCAGTGCCTAGCTTTCTGTGCCAGCCCCAGCTGCTCCCAGTCCCATCTGTGTTTGTCTGCAGGGGACTGGGCACTCTGTGGGGAACAGGAACTAAAATCCCCATATTTAGGAGAGCCTCTTGCTGAGAAAGGACAATGCCTTATTTCTGTACTGTTAAAAACAAAGCTGAGGAAGGAAATGCCTGTGCTAGGTCACTATACAAAGAAAGCATCATGAGACCCCTGTATCTTCACTGGGTATTCTGAAAGCACCCAGAAAGTCTTCAGCACAGTGGACTTATGGCTCAAAGGCAGGTGCTCAGGGCAATAACCTCCAGCATGGAGACCCGATGTGCACTCACAGGCTTTCTTCTGTCTGTGGATAATGATGAGCCCTTAGTTCTGTGATGATTCCTTCCCTGCACCTCAGCCCACAGCTGTGCTGTCTCACAGGGGACACAGGGTAGCCCATCCACCCCAGAGGGCTGAGTGCAACTACAGGATTGGTTCTGCTCCCTTTCACCCTGGACAAATCAACACACAATTCGGTGCAGTGTCTTATCAGCATTGTTCTGATGAGAACACTCCATTCAAAGGCTGAACGGACATGGTACAGTTGGCTACTCGTACATCTCTGTGCTTTCTTTGGAAACCTCAGCCTGTCTTCCCGTTGAACTGAGCAACTTCTATGTATAGCAAAAGAAAAGAAATACATGACAGAAACTGTTTGATAGATGCAGCATTTCTTTGGGTGATCTGCTGCTAAATTTGGTTGGGAATTGGAAGTACTTCAAACCCTGAAGAGCTCAGCACCGTGCTGTTCAAATCAATTCCTCAGCAAGTACTCAAAATTTTAAAAAGGGAAAAAAAAATAATAATAATAATTTAAATTACCCTACAAGGTGCTGGCCAGGAGTTCCAATTGCTTCTAAAATAAGATCCAGGTGCTCTTAAAAGTCTAAAGCAGCCTTTTAATTTTAAGCTGCTCTTCACTGCCTGTGCCATGAATGCTGATCTCTAAAAGCTGTGTCTAAATCAAATCACTCCATACTGAAGAATAATTTGGGGGAAACAACCAAGAAAAGAGAAGCTGTAACAAGACAGCCCTGGCCAAGTTAAATGGCAAGCCATGTTTAATATTTTCTCCAAGCAGAAGGTAGCAAAAGATATTCCATGTATGTTTTGCTCTCTTTTCTCCACAACTCAAGTACAACATTCCACTCCATGCCAAGCCGCTACTTCACTTCAGCTCTAACAGACTGGCTACTATCCAGAGGGCTAGCATTAGGATTATTTCTACTGTGATAGTACCTACAGACCTTGATAAGGTTCTTACTATTATTTGCAAATAAAGCAGAAGAGAGATTTCCTGCCCCTGAGAACTTCTATCCAAGTGGTTCACAATCAGAAAACAGCTGGAAACCAGCAAGGAACTGGGGAAAAAAAACAAACAACAAACCACCAGAGCAAGAGGACTGCTCCAGGGCTGAATCTGCATGCATACAGGTTTAGAACAACACTGCAGTTTGTGACACTGGATGCAAGGTGACTGAGGATTTAAGAGAGCACCTCTGGCAGTGATGGTGAACACATCCATCACACATACCTGCTGGAACCTGCCACATGAAGCATGCCTCTGCCACACACCAAGATCAAACTCTTTCCTACAGAGACTGCACCTTCTGCAGGAGGGGAGAGTATCCAGCACAAAACATCCATCCTGATACGAATATCAGGGAAGTATGGCCCCACCTGGACTACATGCCAAGGTTTGGATCCTGTGGGATTATTCCACTGAGAATGTAAGTGGGTTAGAATCATAGATCCTCTGGACACTGAAAAGGGATGCAAGCAAATACAGGTCCCTCAGATTGTTACCTGAGCTAGTGCAGTATCAAACTGCACTATCAACTGCAGCATCAAACTGCTTTGTAGGCAGGTAACTATTTCCTAACATGGAAACATGCCAATGGGACTCCACAGGTCTTTTGATTCTTTCACTGCCATGGCTCTCAGAAAAAAATCCTCCTCTTCTGCCATGCCTTAAGGACAGGGCACCTGAAGAGATTCAGCAGGAACACAGAGAACTGGAAGTCAGCTGCTGTTGCAGCTGAGGCACAGGATCCCACAGCTCTGGTGGAGAGGAAGCAGCTAGCCCAAAGAGAACTCAGCTAGAAAACAGACTTCAAAAGTGCAAGTCTTCTCTTTCTTTGTCCCCAGCACTGGCTCACCATGACAACATTTGCCTTCAGCTCAGACAATTTGATTCCAATGAGCCCATGTTTGAAGACTGGTTGATTTTAAAAGATGGGGGAAAAGCACTGTGGCCTTGTTTAAACACTGAGGCAAGAGGAGGCTCATGAAGAAGCTGCAGTGATGGATGAGATAAAAACAAAAACCAGAGTTATAAAATGGATTTCAAATAAATAGTCACTTATTACTACCTGGGGTGTAAAAAGAATTATCTCATCAAAATCTAATGATGTTCATGTTTCTGAACTAGGCACTGGAGGAAAAAAAATCCCAGGGCCAGCTTCTAATCATATATCTGCTAACACAAAAGATTTACAGCCTTTAGTTTTATGACTTCTGACTTTGCATAAGTAGTTGAAAAAGACCTGTGGGAGGAAGAGAGGAAAAGAGTTCTGGGTTTGTTTTTTTTTAAGAAGGCAATACAAAATGCAATCCCAGGTTGTGAGTTGATGCACACATGCTTGTAAAAATGTACTCAGTGCTTTAGGAGTGCAGCAGATCATGAGGAAAGATGCTCTGGGGGATGTGGTGGGAAACCTGACAGCAGATTTCCTGCATGGAGAGGCTTGTTTTTTGGTTTTGTTTTGTTTTTTTTTTCCCTAAAAGATATTAAGGTCTGGAAAGTAAAATTTCCAATTAGATGAATTCAGGCTGAGAACAGACAGAAATAAAAAAATTGGTTTGTCTGCAGCCTGACCCTGAAGCCTTCCAGTGGTGTTGGGAAGAGATGAGCTGTCATTTGCACCACGCAGACAGACTCAGGGAAGTTTACCAGCAGCAGAAAGCAGAAGCCAAAAGCAAATCTTGGCAGCTACAGAGGTTAGCAAGCAGCTCTCAGCAGAGAAGCATTCAGTACCATCAATGTGCACTTGACAAGACAGCAGAGCAAGGTACAGTGTTGAGTTATGGGGATGCAATGCCGTGGACATTCACACACAGACAGTGCTGGGAGTGCAAATAAACCCCACAGCTTTCTGTCACACGCTAGAACAACAGGAGTCCAATAGTACTCTAAAAACCACTTCAGCATCATCTAGAAATACTCCTTAGGAAATGAATGCAGCAGGACCGCGTTCCCACTCTTTCCTAGGTCCAGTAATCTCCATTTATGCCAACAGATCATCACCTGCAAGATGTGCAGGGCACAGACAAAGTACTCTACAGACCTGAAAGATCTGGGCAAGTTGGTGAGTGACTTTTGTACTTCCTTCACCTCACACCTCTTCACTGTCACTAACCAGTATGGGTGACGTGGGGTTAGACAGGACTAAGCCCGATTCCATACAGGTGCTCGTGGGGGTAGTTCTTGTTTCTCAACATTAAACTTTCAGTTCCACCCAAATGCTTTTTTTACTCTGTTCATCTCCATGCACTCAAGAATATCTATTGACTTAGCTTTATTTATACATGTATATATATTATGTATGTTTTTCCTCTTCACAGTGCTTTTGTAGTTATTTTGGAACAGTTTGGTAGAGCCATGGACTGTGTCAACCCACAGACTCCCCTGTTCTATGGCTTTCTGTCTTCTGTGGTGGGCTGTAACAGTCACAGATGGTTAACACGAGACAGACTTTTGGGTATCTATGGAAACAAGTAGCTGAAGTCTGCCTAAGGGTCTTCTCTTCAGAAGCTTCCCCTAAGCTAGGAAGGGGCCAGGAATCTCCCCACCCTCCAATACTCAGAGGAACCAAAGAAGGTTGGAGATGCTGGGAATACAAATGGGGAGCTGAAGCAGGTGAGGAGGCAGAGGAAGGAGGAGGATGCTGGAATTCACTCAGAAATACAACCAAAGAAAAATCAGGACTAAAGGGAGTAACAGAGATGAAGAGCAAGACTATGGCCCTTCCTATAGCTTGACTCACAGGCAGTCTGTTTAGTAGGCTCCATTGGTATTCCACACTAATTAGTTCTGTGCATTTCCAAGGTAATTGGTCTCTACTGTTTGCACGAAGGTCTTTGTGGATCTGCACAGTTATAATAAATTTTTTTTAAATTAAATTAAATTAAAAAAAACCAAACCACCCAACCCTTCAGTTTGTTTGAATTGTGCTAAGCTGGTCCCTGAAATCAAGTATCATGCTAAATGACAAGTGAATGTCAAAATGAAAAGTTGTGCTTTGGCCCCACATTTGTATCACAGCTCACTGAGCTTCAAATTTGTGACTTCACACAATATTTTAACAACAAAACCCCCAAACATCAGTAAACAAACTTATCCATCCAAAAAAATGCCACCCAATTCCATCAATGTTCATTCTATCAACTGCATGTTCTTTTCTGGTGCTGCTTTATTTGCTCTGCAGTCACTTCAGCTCCACAGGCAGCACAGACCATGTCCTGGTGCAGAAAGCTGTCAGGGTACAGCCACAGGAAGCACTCCCAACCTCCAAACATAGCTGCTCCTCAGAACCTTCTCTTCTCCAGACTGAACAGCCCCAGCTCACTCAGTCTGTCCTCATAGGAGTGGTGCTCCAGTCTTCTAATCATCCTTGTGGCCCTTCCCTGGACATGTTCCAGCACCTCCAGATCCTTCCTGTAATAGGGGCTCCAGAACTATATGCAGTACTCCAGGTGGGGTCTCACCAGAGTGGAGCAGAGGGAAAGAATCATCTCCCTCGACCTGCTGGCTATGCTTCTCTTGATGCAGCCGGGGCTCGGGTTGGCTTTCTGGGCTGCAAGTGCACACTGGTGGCTCATGATGAGCTTCTCATCCACCAGCACCCCCAGGTCCTTTTCTTCAGGGCTGCTCTCAAGCCTATATACCTGGTGCTTGGCATTGCCCTGACCCAGATGCAATACTTTGCACTTGGTCTTGTTGAACCTCTTGAGGTTGTCATGGGCCCATCTCTCCAGCTTGTCAAGGTCCCTCTGGATGGCATCCCTTCCCTCAGTTCCTCCTTGGTCATTTCCTTAGTGATTTCAATGTTGAATAGTCTCTCTTCATTGGTAACTACTTTTTTTTTTTCCTTTTTTAATTGCTAGTCTGCTAGATCATCAGCAGCAGCAGAAGATTCCTCCAGACAAATTATGTCTTCAGCTATACCTGAGTGACTCTGTTCAATTTAGCTCAGCAGTTGGAGCTTAATTAAAAATCCCATCAAGAATGCGCCGGGCAGAAAAGGAGAAGGCTCCTCGTGTCAGAGCTGCATTAGCTCTGCAGCACTGGTGGCAACAGGAACTAATAAAAACTTTTGTTCACACTCAGATGAAAGCCCTGGCCTTTAATTAGACAGGAGGAGCAACAGCCCTAAGATGAGAATTTCATCCGTGAGATCTGTTCCGCAAGAATTCAGACAATCACTCCCTAAATTAAAACCCACCTCAGATAAAGAGAATCTCCATCATATGGAACTCAAAACTACTTATCCTGCTCCTCACTGGCCACAGACAAACTGGAATGCACTCAGCTGTTCAGAGAACTGAGAAGGCCCAAAAGATTTCAGTCTGGCCTTTCCAAGCAGGGTTGTTCACTTACTTTGGCCTTCAATCCTTTTTTCCTTTGCTCATCTCTCCTGTTCCACTGGTTACAAACACTGCAGCTAAGTGCTCCTTTCTACATGGCTAGCCAGAGTTACCTGTCTTGGGGCTATCACCTTACATTCCAGTTACACGAAGACACTGATTTTGTAGCACTAGGACAACAGTGGGAGTTTTATTTCTTCTTACAGTCTGATTTTCCACTGGGGATCAGTTTAGGAAAGATGTTGACTTGCTGGAACGTGTCCAGAGAAGGGCAACAAAGCTGGGGAGAGGTCTCGAACACAAGCCCTGTGAGGAGAGGCTGAGGGAGCTCGGATTGCTCAACCTGGAGAAGAGGAGGCTCAGAAGAGACCTTATTGTTCTCTACAACTGCCTGAAGGGAGGTTGTAGCCAGGTGGGGTTTGGTCTCTTCTCCCAGGCAACCAGCACCAGAACAAGAGGACACAGTCTCAAGCTGCGCCAGGGGAGGTTTAGGCTGGATGTTAGGAAGAAATTCTTCACAGAAAGAGAGATTGGCCATTGGAATGTGCTGCCCAGGGAGGTGGTGGAGTCACCATCACTGGAGGTGTTTAGGAACACACCGGATGGGGTGCTTGGTGCCATGGTTTAGTTGATTAGTGTTGGGTGATAGGTTGGACTGGATGATCTCAGAGGTCTTTTCCAACCTGGTTAATTCTACTCTATTCTATTCTAATGATTCCACGGCAGTGAACTGAAAAAAAAACAAAAAAGAAAAAAAAAAAAAAACAAATGCCAGCAAAAAGTCTTAACTTTTTGTTTGGCTTGGTGCTGGCCCTGCACTGGAAATGACTCAGAGCTCCATAGTTCAGCACCACATATAACTGGAATAACTGGAACAAAACTCCAAGTTTGGCAAACCTTGGTGAAAAAGTTAAATTACTATTCTCACATGCTTTATGCTTTTGCATTTGCTTCCTGCATATGCTTCCTGCATATGCTTACAGCTGTTATTCTTTCTGTCTTTTGAAAGAGCACAATCCTGTTCTGAATGCTGAAGCTGTTGAAAAGAGAGGGATAAATGTTCAAAATGAAATGGCTTTAACATATTCCTGAATTTCTCATATGCCTATCATCCATTAAAACTCACACCTTTCAGCTTGGTTAACTACAAACACTCAAGTTTTTACTTTGGGGTAAAATAACCAACAAGATCTCATCTGAAATATTCCATCCCATTCAAAAGTTCTTAAGTTACAATGTTTCCATTTAGCAATCAAACGGTTTCTAGGACTGGGTAGAATTGCATGTTTGATTAAAGTCCCACCTTGTGTTATCTGCAAAACAAGGCAAAGTCATAAGGCAAATGCATTAAAGTTACCAATTTCAACTGCAAATCCAGCTGTAACACCACAAATTTGCAAATCAAGCTGCTGTCACCCAATTTCTTGCCAACTAGTCACAAATACTCCTCTCTTGCACAGCAGTTCTCTTTAGACTGGGATGCATCACAGCCAGTAGCATTATCTCTGCTATTAGAGAGCTCTTATGAAACAACAAGGCCTAAAAGAAACAAAATGATGATGGTTCAATCTTTAAAGAAGCTTCATTTTGAACTCAGACTCTGAGGAGAAGTTCAAAGTGTCACTAAGAGTATAACCGCAAGGGTCTTAATAGGGAAAATCTCCCCTCACTGTTACAAGGTCTTGCTCTGAGCTTCCAGTGCTCTTGTTTTTGTTGTTGGAATTTTGCCTCTCTTTCTCTGCCATCCCAACACATCACAAGAATCACTGCCTGCTGTCACTCACCTCAAACCACTGGCCATGGGACTGCATTTTGAGGATGACACAAGGGTCTGGTTTCGAGAGGGCATCCCTGTCTGAGATCCCCTTGCATGCCACTCGCAGCTCCACTTTAGTCAGGCATGGGCTGTTGAAGATTCCCAGGGTGTTGGCTGCTGACTCATAGATGTTGCTCATTTTCTTCATTCCTTTTCCTGAAAGACAGAGAAGGGACATTAAGAGCACAACATAGAGCACACACCTTGCCATGCAACATTCTGCTAGCCAGCTATGAATAAGGTCCAGAGTAAGAGGGGGAAAAATAAACCTGAAGGAGTAGCCACAGACATTAACTTATGTCTAGAAATAAGGCAAGTTCAGAATGAAATTTCCCCCAAAACTCTGAAGTGTGACCTCAGCTTCCAACTCTGTTCCTGCTTGTAGAGCCACATTTCCCCAGGTCAGAGGCTAGACAGGATTGTAATTATGATTTCTCCTGATAAGACCCTGTTCCAGTAGCAGGGCTGAGCACTCCTTCAGCCTCGTTTTATTTCTCCATACTCCATCTAAAGAGACAGGCTTTATCTTACACAAACTTTGTGCAAATTCTATAGAAGACCACTTTCATATTAACCTTGAATTCCAAAACACATTTCCCTCCCTATTTCCACACTTCCTGCAGATTACCTCCTCCTGCCATTGCTAAGCAAGCAGGCAAGGCTGATGCTCTAAGCAGAAGGGCAGGATACTCATGCTGCAAGTCTTCTTGTTACCCAGCATCTGCGCTTTTGGGTCAGCAATGGTAGTCGCATGAACACCGATGGCTGGGCTCATGCAACCCTCTGGTCTTTACTGTAAACACCACTGACAGTCTTGTAGCTCAACCCTTTGCTCACAACAGAAGCAACAAGCCTCCAACTCAGAGCTCAGATTAAAAAAAAAAAAATTCATTATATGACCACTTTTGCATCAATAGAGAACACAGGAAGAGTTTAATTCACTCCTTTGCTTTCAGCTTCACAGCCTGACTCCTAAGAATCTGTCTCCTAACCACTAAAAACCTTCTCCAGCCCAGGCTCTACAGGAATATCTCCCATAAAACAGGCTTCTTGAAATGTGAGCCACACCACAACCACAGTTCCTGATGCTCCAAGATCACAGTAATCTCCTTCAGCCCCCCAGATCCCTGTAAGTGCTGTCACCTGGGAGAGAGACCTGACTGGGAAAAGAGCAAAATGAAGCAAGCCCATGGCAAAGGAAATGCTACCAGGCTATGCAGCAAAGCCAAGGAGCACACCCAACTTCCACAGTGTGCTCCTATTTGATAGTTCAGCTTTTCATGCAGTTTTAGCTAAGACTCTTGACACTGAAAACAGACAATATCTGTCAAAGTCCTTTACAGGGTAGGGAGCAACATTTTGTGCCAGGCCAGTTCATGGCAGTGATCACAGGCCTGGCCTGAAAGCTGCAGCAAGCAGAGGGAACTGAGCTCTCTCCTAATTGAAGCTACTCTGGTAACACCCTAACATGAGCAGCACTGAGCCACATGCAAGAGGGACCTGCCCTCTGATCCCTCAACTAAGCACAGTATCAAGTGTCTGGAAAAAGCACAACCAGACCTTACTGCTCTCTAGAACTGTCTGAAAGGAGGTTGTAGACAGGTGGGGGTTGGTCTCTTCTCCCAAGTAACCAGTGGTAGAACAAGAGAACAGTCTCAAGATGCACCAGGAGAAGTTCAGGCTCAAGGCGAGGAGAAAGTTCTTCACAGAAAGAGTGATTGGCCATTGGAATGTGCTGCCCAGGGAGGTGGTGGAGTCACCATCCCTGGAGGTGTTCAAAAAGGGATTGGATGTGGCACTTGAAGCCATGGTTTAGTAGTCATGACATGTTAGGTGTTAGGTAATAGGTTGGACTTGATGATCTCTGAGGTCTTTTCCAACCTGGTTGATTCTATGATTCTAAAAGCAAAGATTCAAAGCAGTAACAGGGAGCCTGGGTTTCTGATTTCTATTGCTCATTCTTCCAAAAGGAACAGGTCAATGTGGTGGAAACTTTGACAAAGCTAAGAGTTACAAAGAAAAATGTACTGATATTTTGGTAGTGATCATCCCAAGCCTGTTCTGCTTCTAACATCCCCCGATACAGGATGTCAGGTACCCAAGCTTCAATCAAGGAGGATTACAAAAAGAATGAGACACTGAGGTGGGGAGGGACTGCTGTCTAATTATTTGTCATTTTATAACCTCATCTCCTTCAGAAAGCTGCTCCACAAGCTCATCCCACACATTTACAAGGCATTTTTACATGCTGCCCTTTCCCAATTGAAATCCATTTGAAAATTGGGTTAATTCTGGTGCATGCACATCTTGCATCATTAATGAAATGTCATCCTTTGTGCAGAGTTGGGCTGGTGATTTAATTAAACCAGATGATTTCAACACTGGGGGGAGAAAAGGCGGGGGGGGGGGAGAGGGAGAAAGCAGCAGAGTGAGGGGGAGAGATGTATTTTTCTTCCTCCCACAAATAATTATACCCTGGTTTTCTTGAGCAGTGGGTAAGTATAAAATTACACTGCTTTTCATCACTACAACTGTTACTTCAGCTCTTCCAAGTTCTAAATTTATCAATGGAAAAGATCAAGCCACAGCCTTTTTTCTTTTGTCCCATTATATTCTTTTAATATAATCACCAGCTTGGGCTGTTGCGCTGATGTCACACTACCAGGAAGTTGGGAGCCTGGAAAATAGATTCTGAGCCTACTGAAAGTGGCTAAAAAAAGGCATTGTTTTACCTAAACCGGTTTGATTGCATCAGAAGTTTTGTGTCAATTACCTCCACACATTAGTGACGGAGGAATAAATTGGTCATTTGTCTTGGCCATGAAATTGTCATTTTTCATTTCATGGGAATCTCATTTCTGCAATTCCAGATGGCTTCAATGTCCACCAAGAGCTGTACCTGTGAGAGGAAAGTGACTGCACAGATATGTCAGGGAGTGAACCCAGTGCTAAGTCAGGTCCTGCTGAAGGTCCCAGTTCCCTGCTGCAGAGCAGGAAGCAGGGCAGTGTTGCGGAATGCCCACGCAAATGCAGCTGCCAGTGCCAGGCTGCATGGGCTCAGCTAGATCAGACATGAGGGCTTCACTTCTCCAGAGTGAAGAGTGAGGAAGGCAGCAGTGCCAACTGGAAAAAGGCTTCAAGTACACCATGCTGAAACTGAAACAAGTACTGCGTTAAACAAAACCTGAAGCAACTGTGTGGCAGCCCTGACGCCCCGTGGACTATGGCATACCAAGAAAATGCGAGGAGCTCAGAAGACAGGGCACTTTCCCCAAACTGTTCTACATCTGGCACACTTGGAGCTCATTCAGCAGGCAGTCTTGCTCTTCTGACATGCTTAAAGAGGGATCTTATTGATATGTAGAAATTCCCAATTAGGAGGAAATAATTAACAAAGCCAAATCCTTAGCAGTGCCCAGTGACAGAACAAGAAGCAACTGGCACAAACTGAAACAGAAAATTTTGATTAAAGGAATTTTTTTTTACTGTAAGCTGGGTTTAACACTGGAAACAAGCCTCTTGGAGAATTTGTGGAGCCTCCAAAAGTTGCTTGGACATAGCCCTGGGCAATCTGCTCGAACAAGAGGTTAGGATCTGCTGAGTTCCTCTCCAGCCTCTGCCACTCAGAGTAGTAGGAGACAATAGATGAAGTTGTAAAGTTTTTATGGTACAGATTGTGTCTGTGATCTATTTTTAACCCCATGCTTAGCACAGGTGGCAACTAATTTATGGTTTGGGCTCCCTGGCTCCAAAAACCATGCAGCAAATCAAAAGACAGACACGAGCACAGCTAGCTGATAACTGGTGCTACAAAGGCTACCTGTGAATATTGGATGAACAGCAGCAGCACACAAATCCAGAAGCTTCTGCCTGGCTACATAATTGGATGACTGAAAACCAGCATCACATGTTTGTCAGCTACATCTGTCTCCTCTCACAGGGACTAAATGGTTTGAAAAATGTTTAGTCATCTAGTGCCTACAAAGGAAGGCTCTCTGTGGTGTGAAGCACAAACAGGACATGCCTCTCCAAGATCTGAAAGCGTGGAACTCACACCATCAGATCCACCCTGTTACAGAATGGTGATTCACACAGGCTTTAGAGAACTTCACTGCAAAAGTACGGCCAGGCTCCATAGAGCCACCACTGAAGAAATCTAAGGTGAAATCTGAATGCAGGTTTCAAGTTCTCTCCTCTGCCCACTCTGTCCTTTTGGTCTCCTGCACACTCACATGGTCTTCAGAGAGCTTTGCCGCAGGTTGTCTGGGTGAGCAGAGAGAGCTTGCTTGCTGCTGTGCAGCACTTTGCAAGGAACTGAGGAACCATGCACAGAGACCCTCTCCTCCAGCTCAGGCAAGAAATGAGGAGGAGATGAGAAAGATGTTGAGACTAAAAGCAGAGACTGTTGTGCCCTGGGTCTGGAAGCAGGGTTTGCTCTGTAGAAGTTTGTGCTGCAGACCAGAGCACACGCAAATGGTTTAGGAGCTGCAGGCTGAGGGCTGTGTCTGAGTCGTTTGCTTCACTAGCACCCTGGTTGTGAGATGAAACCCAGCCAACAGCTTCTGTCTGCTGCTGCAAAAGCAAGCAGCAAGACTCTACTCCTGGAGATGTAAAAGATGGTCATGATACATCCATCTGGTGGGAATTACTAATGGGAGAGTGAGACCTTGCCCTAAAGGCACTGGGTGTTGTAGCACTAGCTGCTCCCTGCTTATTTATACTACTAAATTACACACAGGAGAGACATTTAGCATTCAAAACACAGGAGCAGCTGAACTCTCTAGACGAGAATCTTTGAACCAACCATTTCTGGATCTTTCAGCATTTAAGTCTAATGAAAGTAGAAATGCAAAACAAGTCTACAGTTAGCAGCTTAAATTCATACAACTCAAGGGTACCAGCTGCTGCTGGAAAGCAGTTAGTACTCTAAGTCTGGCAGAGATGGAAAGGCACTTTAGTAACAAATGCAATCCTTGTAGCACTAGGAAAGCTGTTTCCTCTTGATCTGGTCCAGATTCCCGATTTATGGTACAGCTCTAGCCAAGTCAGTATAAAAATCTAAGGAGTCATGCTCAGTTTGGGGTGAACAAGAGGACACAGGCTCAAGCTGTGCCAGGGGAAGTTTAGGCTCGAGGTGAGGAGAAAGTTCTTCACAGAAAGACTGACTGGCCATTGGAATGTGCTGCCCAGGGAGGTGGTGGAGTCACTATCCCTGGAGGTGTTCGAAAAAGGATTGGACATGGCACTTGGAGCCATGGTTTAGTTGTCATGAGGTGTTAGGTACTAGGTAATAGGTTGGACTTGATGATCTCTGAGGTCTTTTCCAACCTGGTTGATTCTGTGATTTAAGTGACAAGCTGAACCTAATTAAATAAAATGTTTGGAAAGTATGCTAAAACCTTTTTCTAGGGTCTGATCTAAGGCTCCTCCATTTAGTTGCCTATCCAGATCCAGTAGAAGGCAGGTCACAGACCCACTCAGGCAGTGATGCCAGGGAGACAAGCAATTGTTTTCCTTTAAGGAATGCCACATGATTGGGAATTCCCAGGCTCCCTGAACTGCTAGTATTCAGGCTTCCTGGGTTGTGAACAGCAAACCCACTCCTCCTCACTCAGCTGTGTGGCTGGCAAATCAACTTTGTGCAAATGAGGAAAGATGGGAATTCATCAGGAGGTCTGATTCAGCAAGTTGATCAAATTAACATTCCATGTGCTAAAGACACAAGGTTAAACCTCCTTGCCTTCCCACACCTTCCCCGCTGCTCTTGAAAAACAGGTATGGGGCACTGGAGATCGAGGGTGAGGTGGTCCTGTTACCAGAGGACACACCATCTGGGGTTCTCCCTGAGGCTAAAGAGCCTAAGGGTAAACAACCTAAGGTTAAACGGCCTAAGGCAAAACAGCCTAAGGTTAAACAACCCTCCCCTGGCATCAGGACCTGCTCCCTGAAGAAAAAGAGGAGGGTAATTGTTATTGGCGATTCACTTCTGAGGGGAATGGAGGGCCCCATTTGTCGGCCAGACCCATCTCATAGGGAACTCTGTTGTCTCCCTGGAGCCCAAATTAATGATGTTACCAGAAGGCTACCCAGGCTGGTACAGCCTTCTGACTATTATCCTTTGCTACTTATGCAGATAGGGAATGATGATGTTGTAGTCAGAACTCCCAGAGCTATCAAAAATGATTTCAGGGCCCTGGGAGATCTGGTTGAGGGGACAGGTGCTCAAATAATTTTTTCCTCAATACCCTTAGTTGCAGGAGGGAATACCACAAGGAACAGGACAGCAGCCATAATCAACAAGTGGCTTAGAGGCTGGTGCAGACAAAAGAATTTTGGGTTTTTTGATCTTGGTAAAATTTCTACTGCACCAGGCCACCTGGCAACAGATGGAGTACATCTGTCCCAAAGAAGGGGAAAGGTCACAGTATATGAGAATGGCCTGTCCCCCAAAGGTAAAAAGATTCTGGGGAGGGAACTGGCAGCTCTCATCGACAGGGCTTTAAACTAGTTTCGAAGGGGGGAGGGGCTGAAACTAGTCCCCTCAGGCAAGAGTCTGGGGGCAGTAAGCTAGGGTCAGAGGCCAAACCAGCAGCCCAGCTGAGGTGCATGTACACTAATGCACGAAGCATGGGAAACAAACAAGAGGAGCTGGAAGCCTTGTTGCAGCAGGAAAGTTATGACGTAGTTGCCATCACGGAGACGTGGTGGGATAGCTCACATGACTGGAGCGCTGCAATTGATGGCTACAGGCTTTTCAGGAGAGATAGACAAGGAAGAAGGGGTGGAGGGGTGGCCATGTACATCAGGGAGGCACTAGATGCCATTGAGCTAGAGATTAGGGACAATCAGGTTGAATGCTTGTGGGCAAGAATTAGAGGGAAGACCGGTGGGGCAGACATCCTGGTTGGAGTCTGTTATAGACCACCCAACCAGGAGGATGATGTCGACGAAGCATTCTATAGACAGCTTAAGGCTGTCTCAAGATCTCCTGACCTTGTCCTTATGGGCGACTTCAACCTGCCTGACATCTGCTGGGATCTCAACACAGCAGAGAGGAGGCAGTCTAGGAGGTTCTTAGACTGCATGGAGGACAGCTTCTTATCCCAGGTGCTGCGTGAGCCTACCAGGGGCAAGGCTTTGCTTGACCTCCTCTTCACCAACAGGGAAGGGCTGGTGGGTGATGTGGTGGTTGGAGGCTGTTTAGGGGCCAGTGACCATGAAATAATAGAATTTTCGGTATTTGGTCAAACTAAGAGGGGCAGCAAGAAGACCTCCACTCTGGACTTCCGGAGGGCGGACTTCAGGTTGCTCAAGGAAATAATTCAGAGGGTTCCTTGGGAGAAAGCCCTTAAAAATAAAGGGGTCCAGGAGGGCTGGACCTGCTTCAAGAAAGAGCTGATGAAGGCTCAGGAGCAGGCTGTGCCAGTGTGCCGGAAGAGGAGCCGCCGGGGCAGATGGCCAGCCTGGCTGTGTAATGAACTTTTAATAGAACTAAGGGAAAAAAAGAGGGTGTATAATCTTTGGAAGAAAGGTGAGGCAACCCATGGAATGTTTAAAGAGGTTGCTAGGGCATGTAGGAGGAAAATTAGGGAGGCAAAAGCATATTTGGAACTTAAACTGGCCTCTGATGTGAAGGACAACAAAAAGTCCTTCTATAAATATATTAATAGCAAGAGGAAGGGCAGGGACAACCTCCACTCCTTGGTTGACATGGAAGGAAATGTTGTAACACAGGATGAGGAAAAGGCAGAGGTACTTAACACCTTCTTTACCTCAGTTTTTACTAGCTGGAAAGAACGTCTACCAGACAGCTGGCCTGCAGAACTGGCAGAGGGAGCCAGGGAGCTTGCATGGTTTCCCTGTGTTCCATGAGCAAGTGATAGGAGCTCTCCTCAGCAGCTTGGACCCCCACAAGTCCATGGGACCAGATGGGATCCATCCTAGGGTGCTGAGAGAGCTGGCAGATGAGCTGGCCAAGCCACTCTCCATTATTTTTCATCAGTCCTGGCTCACTGGAGAGATCCCAGCTGACTGGAAGCTGGCCAACGTGGTACCCATCCACAAGAAGGGCCGGTTGGATGAGCCAGGGAATTACAGGCCTGTCAGCCTGACCTCAGTGCCAGGAAAGATTATGGAGCAGGTCATCCTGAGTGCAATCACGCAACACTTAGAGGATGGCCAAGGGATCAGGCCCAGCCAGCATGGGTTTAGGAAGGGCAGGTCCTGCCTGACCAACCTGATCTCCTTCTATGATCAGGTGACCCGCCTGGTGGATGTGGGGAGGCCTGTGGATGTAGTCTACCTGGACCTCAGCAAGGCCTTTGACACCGTTCCCCATAGCAAACTCCTGGCCAAGCTGTCAGCCCATGGCTTGGATGGGAGCACACTGCGATGGGTTAGGAACTGGCTGGAGGGCCGAGCCCAGAGAGTGGTAGTGAATGGTGCCACATCCAGCTGGCAGCCAGTCACCAGTGGTGTGCCCCAGGGATCAGTACTGGGCCCCTTGCTCTTTAACATCTTTATTGATGATCTGGACGAGGGCATCGAGTCCATCATCAGTAAATTTGCTGACGACACCAAGCTGGGGGCAGGAGTTGATCTGCTGGAGGGTAGAGAGGCTCTGCAGAGGGACCTCGACAGGCTGGGCAGATGGGCAGAGTCCAACGGCATGAGATTTAACACATCCAAGTGCCGGGTTCTGCACATTGGCCACAGCAACCCCATGCAGAGCTACAGGCTGGGGTCAGAGTGGCTGGAGAGCAGTCAGGCTGAGAGGGACCTGGGGGTGCTGGTCGACGGTAGACTGAACATGAGCCTGCAGTGTGCCCAGGCAGCTAAGAGGGCCAATGGCATCCTGGCCTGCATCAGGAACAGTGTGGCCAGCAGGAGCAGGGAGGTCATTCTGCCCCTGTACACTGCACTGGTTAGGCCGCACCTCAAGTACTGTGTCCAGTTCTGGGCCCCTCAGTTTAGGAAGGATGTTGACTTGCTGGAACGAGTCCAGAGAAGAGCAACAAAGTTGGTGAGGGGTTTGAAACATAAGCCCTACGAGGAGAGGCTGAGGGAGCTGGGGTTGCTTAGCCTGGAGAAGAGGAGACTCAGGGGTGACCTTATTACTCTCTACAACTACCTGAAGGGAGGTTGTAGACAGACGGATGTTGGTCTCTTCTCCCAGGCAAGCAGTACCAGAACAAGAGGACACAGTCTCAGGCTGCGCCAGGGGAGATTCAGGCTGGATGTTAGAAGAAAGTTCTATACAGAAAGAGTGATTGCACATTGGAATGGGCTGCCTGGGGAGGTGGTGGAGTCGCCATCACTGGAGGTTTTTAGGAGGAGACTTGACGGGGTACTTGGTGCTGTGGGTTAGTTGCTTGGGCGGTGTTGGATTGGTTGATGGGTTGGACGTGATGATCTTGAAGGTCTCTTCCAACCTGGTTTATTCTAATCAGGAACTTACCTAAGACCCCTGTCTGGCCCAGGGCTGGAGAGCAGAAAAAGGAAGACCTATCTTCATTACAGATGAAGAGCAACAACTGCAAACTAGTGCTTGGCCATACAAGGTGATGCTCATTGCCCTCTTATGTCTTCTGTAAACCAACACTGATTTCACTGCAGTGTTGCCATAGCATCAGGTCTCCTGTGACTCCTGTTACACTCTTTGATGAACCTCATCATGAGCTACTTTCTTCCCTGTGTCTAATCCCTGCTGCAGCTGTGGCCACTGCCTCCTGGCTTCCCTCATGCATGTCTGGACACTTCATACTGATTATTCCTGAGAAGTATCCTAAAATGTGATCATTCCATCACTCATCTTTGGCCATGCTCCCAGGCTGCTGGCTAGAGTTCTGCAACCAACTGCTACAGAAGTTTAAAGGACCACAGTAATACAGATAGAATGCCAGCTGCCAAAAGTGATTTGAACACAAAGTGCTGTGTAATGAGAAGTCAATAGGTTAGGCAGACCCCTCCACGGGACAGTTTGTGCAATTAAAAATACAATTTTTTCCTCCTTCCTTTTGATTTTGCAACTCGTGAAACAATTAACAAGGATTGCTTTAAAGTTACACCTGTGGAAGTTTGAAAGAGCTTTTTGTAAATGAGCAATGAACTCAGTGAGAAGGAGGAGGCTCCGCGGCAGTGCTATTGTGAACAAGGAGGCGGATCTGGTGGTATAAGTAATTTGTTTGGACAGAAGGGGAGAAAGTTCAGAACAAAGTGCCAGCAGTGTAAATGGAAATACACACACACTGACAGTTCAAAAGGACTCATTAGCATAACAGCAGCTGGTTCAATTACAAGGGGAGAAGGGGAAGTCAATGGGAAGGAATTGAGATGTCTGAGGTGTGACAGAACACTTCGCTGAAGCCTGCTGCACCTGCACAAACAACCCCATTGAGCCAAGGGAGGGAACACCCCCCCCCCCCCGACAGCTGGAGCACTGGGAGCCCAGTTCTGGGTGTTCCAAGTAGAAATCGTTGGATCATTTAGGTTGGAAAAGACCTTTAAGATCACAGAGTCCAACTATTAACCAAGTCCACCACTAACCCACGTCCCTCAGCACCACAGCTACGTGGCTTTTAAATCCCATCAGTGACGGTGACTCCAGAACTTCCTTGGACAGCCTACTCCAGGGCTTAACAACCTTTTTGGTGAAGAAATATTTCCTAATGTCCAGCCTAAACCTCCCCTGGCACAGCCCTCCTGTCCTCTGGTGTGTTCCCTTCGAGGCAGCAGTGGGTTTGTGTGTCACTGTGTTCCTCAGCTGCACCCAGTGATACCACAGCGTGTGTACAAACACAGCTTGTTTGCAAGAGTTTATCCATTTACAGATGTAGCATATTGCAAACTGCTCATTTTCTGCAACAGATGGCCAGAACGGCTTCTCCTACAGCATCCAAATGATCCCATAAGCAAAGCTGCTTTCTGCTGTTAATCCAAAGACAGGCACACCAAGAACAATGAGGAAGCATTCCCCATTCAGTTCCTGCATCTGCAATGCCCCTTACTACAGACTGGCTCAGGGCTTCTTAGCAGTGTGAGAAAACAGGAATGTATCTCCTACACAGGGATGTTCTTGTTCTCTGAGCACACAGCTGAGGCACAGCCTTAGAATCAAGTTGCTCAGTCAGGTACAACAGGAGTAGAAAAAAAGGAGCAACTAACATTCTGCAAGCAGCTGCAGTCTCAACTCCTAGTTGCTCCCCAACATGCTCAATCCCTTCCAGATCTCCTACAGCCTTCCAGAACTCTGATGTACAGAAAGCAACCTTCCCACCAGGGGCTACTGGGCAATGGTTGGCCTTGCCTGCTGACTAGAGCCAGTCCCAAGCTCTCCCGTACAACAGAGGGTCAGTGAAAACAGATGGGGTTTCCCGCCTCGCCCTCGTGTCATTTACTTACTGTTTTTTCCTCAGGTTCCTCAGTGGAATGTTGCAAGAGTCATCCATGTGATTTAGGCCAGGCACACAGTGCCACTCCCAGCCACATCAGCAAAGGACATGATCATATTGCAGCTTCAGTCATCAGAAAACCCTAAAGGAGAAGGAGCTCTGCCAGCTCACTTTTATTGGAAGTGCTCATTTCTTTCCAAGATTCATTTTCACTCCTTTCCTCCATAGAGCTCTATCCCACTCCCTCTCAGGACTGCTTCAGAATCACTGTGCCTTGACACCATGGTAGAGCCAGCCTCTGAAGAAGCCAGTAGCTATTTTTGGTATCAAACTGATTTGTAAAGGAACTGCAGCACGCTGTCAACAAAAGGTGCTATCAGAGCCAGACGTACCGGGGGTGCCAGGACCTCACTGTGCCTCCATGGCTGTATCCATGCTCCCAGGAATGGGGCTCTGCTGAGCCACCACAGCTGTGTCCTGCTCACACAGACCCTAACCTGGGCCGTGGAACCCACACAGCTTTGTCAGCAACAGCAGCATGGAGCTACTTCAGCAATGGCAGCGTGGAGCTTTGGCTTCACCTCACTTTTGCAAACAGCCTTAGGAACTCAAGCCACCAAGAAGTTTCAAATGTTTCTCTCCCTCAAAGTTTTTGGACATGAGAAATGTCTTCATTGTCAGCTACTAATACAGCTGAGAGGCAAGATACTTTGAACATCTAAAACCTTTTCTGGCACAAGATTGTCTCTTAAGATCCTTTTAAAAGGAACCTGTTGACTACACAGAGGCTTCCCTGTGACGGGGAAGTCAAGTCACCATCAGTCTTTGTTATCATGTGCTGACAACTGAAGGGTAGAACAATCCAGCTCTGCTAGTTATTCCAGAGGCTCAAGGAGGAAGGGGTTCTCAGTTCCTAAATAGTGGACACCACAAAATCCTATCTTCAGTATTGCTGGAAGTCCTACTGCTAACCATCACACAGAGAGCTGCAGCATCAACTGCTGGCCTTGACACCACTGCCTGGTAAGAGCATTCCATGGAGGTCACACTAGACCAGCAATACCCTGAGATTGGGGCATTTCCCACACAGGGTTTCACCTACTTTGACCTATCTTTACAGGTCAAATCCCTACAAAGTGCAGTAAAGGACTCAGAGACTGCAGGGGCCAGTTCAGAGAGAGAGAGAGAGGAAACAATGCCAAAGCCAGCAGCGATGGCACCCAACCACATAAGTGCTTAGAGGAAATGCACAGCCCCATAGCATCAAAGCCTCAGTGCCAGATCTTCAAATGCTTCTTCCTGTAGTATCAAATGCAGCCCTAGAGGTCCATGAAAATGATGCACTAAAAGCTCCTGAGGACATCTGCCACCCTAAAGCATTGTGCTACTCCAGCCACAAGCAGTGCCTGCCAGTCACAACCAGTACAGCACCTCAGAACCCACCTGGTGAGCAGTGGATGACACCTCCATGCTCTGGAACGAAAGTGCAAATGTCTCCTATCACTTCTGCCCTCTGCAAAAATTGGGTTATACAATAACTAGGTGCTTGCCTGCTGTGGCACAAAGCCTGTAATGAGCTGGAACACACGGTCATAGCATTCTGAGCTCTAATTGCTTCAGCTTTGGAGTAAATACATCAACCAAGGCTGTGCTGGGATATTAAGTTAGAGGCATACATCAAAGTAGATGTTAATATGCTGATGTTACACAAACATTATTTCTACACTTCACTGAAGAGCTCAAACAATTCACTTGTGTAATATATTATTAAATGAAGCACATAAAGAGAGACAGCTGAGACATTTGCTTAACTGAAGGTAGAAACAACACAAATAGTTAGTATTTAGTAGGGGGAAACGCCAGTTCTTCTTATGAGACCTTTATCCTAAGCTACAAGGCCAGGCATGGAAGTACATTTCCTCCCTGAATGACCCTCTCTGCTGGCTCTGAATTTTTCCCTTTTCAGGAACACTGGCATTTTGCAATATGTTAAGAGACGTGTTTCAGACAAGTGATTGCTGCAGCATTTCTTTCATAGCCACTGCTTCAGATAGCAAATTTCTGCTTCCTTTTTCCATTTATCCTCTTTTTCAGCCTCTGAGCTGCTATTTTCTTTCCATCTATAATAATTTATTTACAACCCTCTTTCCCACTTTAGGCCTCTGCCAAGATGATGCTGCCAAGTAAATTTTTCCAAGGTAAAATACCCAAGGAAAATCTCAGCAGTTTGAATGTATCCACATTGATTAGACAACGACACCACAGAGGAGCTCTTCAAGTCTCAGTCACCAGCACTTGGGTCGTCAAAGCACTTAATGCAGGCAAACTGTCTGATCTGAGTAACTGAGGTTGAAAGAGACCTCCTGGAGTCTCTACTGCAGTCCCTAGCTCAAAGTAGGTCCAGGTCCCACAGCCTCTCTGGTCCTCTATTCCCATGTCTGACCACCATTCCCATGTAGTTTCCCTGTTACAGGTTGTGCCTGCTGCCGTCTCTTTTAGGTTTCTCTTCTTCACACTGAATGAAGCTTGATCTCAGACCCTTCTAGGACTCTGTGACTTCAGTGCCTCACTTAGCTGGTATCAAAGGGTTTGGTGAACTCAGCTAAAGCAATGTAGGACATCACTGACATATCCCACATCTTGGGGGGGCTTTAGGAGACCACAGATACATTAACCAGCACACACCAACTGAGAGCAACATCTAGAAAGGACTTCACAGGCTGCTATTTACAAGGGATGACAACTTTGGCTGGTCAAACCTTATAAACAGAGCTGCAGGCTCAGTAACACACTGCCCACAGAGCAGCTATTAATACAGAGACAAACATCTTTGGTGGGGGTGTCGTGCTTCCCATGCACGCCTTTAAGAGACACTCAGAAGTAAAACAAATTAATGCAAGCCTGGGCTCGTGGTTAGAATGGTTCTGAGTGGAAAAGCAGCTTAGCAGAATGCAGTGATAAATAGGGGGGGATGGTTTAAAGCCTTATCTTTCCCTCCTTGGTATTTCTGAATTCCTGAATAGCTCCTTTCAGCTGCACATTAGAACTCAAACACAGGGTATCTGGAGATTCTTCTTCCCCTCAGAATTTTGTTCAAGCAAAGATTGCACTGAATTGAATATTTAAGGTTGCTTTCACCTTGCAGTTTTTCCAAATGGATTATAATTTTTAAATCAAAAAACTTTAATTAAAACTGCTGTGCCATTTTAATGGTCTTACCCTTCATTTTTACCTCAGCTTATCTCTCTGCAGTCCCTTACTATTATTATTCCTCATTGCAAGAAACTTAACTGTTTGTAAAAAGGAAAAACTATATCTGCCTTGGCTTCAACCTGATGTCCAAAATGAAAACACTTCACACCTGCCCATGGGCTAGGAAAGCTAAAAGTCTGGAAACAAACTTGGTGATACAGACTCTACTAAAGGCCCTTAGTTTATTAATGGTATCATGGTTTGCTTACCTGCCACACAGGTTGTTATGGGTGACTTGGCTGGAGCCTGCCTAGTTGCTGGCCTGGCCTTCCCTGAGCAATCACAGCATTGACCAAGCAGCCAGCTCAGAGCAGTAGCTCTGTTTTCTGAAGCCTTCGCTCTAGTTCCCTCTGCCTCTATTTTTTATCTTCTCCTTTGGACTTCTTTTTCCCAAAACAACAGCCTCAAACTCCCCTAACTTCAAAAGAAAGCTTCCAAGCCATGCAAACTCGATTTTGTTCTCCCCCTCTACACCCCAAAGTAACACTGTCCTCACAACTCAACAGGTCACACACAAGTTTCTGCCAACAAACAAAAGTGCAAAATGGTTTTGATAAAGCTCAGTCTAACAAAGGTTAAAAGCCACAAAATCATCTTTTTAATATGACTACATGAAAACTCAAAATATTTTGCCCTAATATCCTTCCACTTCTCAGCCATTACTCAGACATTTCAGGTTTTGCCCTGAAAAATACTCATTTAAACCATGCTGTGGGCACTGTTTCCTCCAGCATCCTCCTGGAGAAACTGGCTTCTCATGGCTTGGATGGATGGAGGCGTCACTGGGTTCAGAACTGGCTGATGGCTGGGCTGAAAGAGTTGTGGAGCATGGAGTTAACAGCAGTTGGTGGCTGGTCACCAGTGGTGTTCCCCAGTAAGCAGGCAGCTCAGAACTGCCTGCCTCTGACTTTCCCTTTGTATTGATGTTCTTTGCCAAACTTATCACAGCCCTTCTGTCCCATCTCCACCTTGGCTGCTTCCCAGCCTCTTTTGGCAGCACTGCAATGCCACTCCCACTGCCAGCCTTGGAGAGCTGAACCTGCTGTTCAAGGCTGGGCTTTAAGGGAGGCGAGGTGGAAGGCAAAGGATATGCAGTGTGGCACTAAGGCTTTCCAGCTCCAAGATGAACAGATGCTTTCTGAGGTGGGACAGGATTCATTCAGCTGGCAAGAATAAAGTGGATCTGAACTGGTGAGTCAAATGCATTCAGCCAAATGCATCCCGGCACAAAGTCTGCAGCTGCTCCAAAGAGGGATCTGGCTGCTACAGAGGAGGATAATTAGACCACCTATGTTCTCTCAAAAAAAGAAAGAAATCTCTCTGCATTTCCCATTAGGAGCAGCAAGGGACAAAACTTTATTACAGGAGGCACTTTCTACACCACTCAAAGAGAAAATCCTCTTTCCATGAGATTTTGGTCATGTAAGGTCAAAGCAGAAACAAGAACTATTCCCAGCTGGCTGGTCACAAGCATGCCATGGAAATGGAAATCAATACTTATTGAAGAGCATCATTTGCTACTTTAGCTCTGTTGAACAGCAAATACTCTGAGCACATTTCAACCTTCTTCATGGACATCCTGCAAAGACAGAGAGAGACAAGTACATAACAGTACCCACTCAAAACTATTATTATTGTCCCAGTGTCTCTGCAGGACTCCAGGAGCTATCCCTCCTTCACCCACATGACAGGATCAGCCCTGGAGGAGCTGCTGCACTTCCAGAAGATGGTTCAGACCCTTCAACTAAAGGTGCAACATAGGTATGGGAACAGTCACTACAGAGACTTACATTCAGGAACTCTTTCTCCACCAGATCAAAACAACCTTAGTCTTTTTTATATTAATATTCTCTAAAAGATGCAACACAGCTACACAGATTTCCAGGATCCTTAGCACACTCCTAAGTGACAGCCTAAGACTGAAGGATTGTGACTCTTCCATCACAATTACACACAGCTTGCACTACCAAATGCTTTGTTCTTTGCAACTCCCCTGATGATAAAAAGAATTGATTTTTCACCTAATTGTAGATCCTTCACAACACTGTAAATTGCTTTACTAGATTGGAACATAAATCTTTACTGTTCTGGATGGGTTTCCACCCAAGTTTAATGTATTGGACAAAGGATCACAATTGAACAGTGAAGCATTCAAACAAATATTTTTTTTTTAAATATCTCTTTTTTTGGTACTATTGTCTGGAAAAAAACCAACCAAACAAACAAACAAACATGCTTCTAAAACTAAGGAAGACGCAGTGAAGCAGCTCTTCTACCTTTCTTCCTGTCACTTGAGTCACCAGATAAGGAAATAATGCCTTTTGTCTCAGCCTACTCTAAAAGTCTACTGAAGTCAGTGTAAAGATGTGGGGTCCCTCTTCACTTTCTCCTGCAGCACTTCATCTGTGGTGCAGGAAACCTATGGATTGACTCTACATGCTCTCAGAGTGGCAAAATTGTCACCTCAGATGGCAAAGGCCCTCCTGTTGCAGGATGCCACAGAAAAAGGCCATTTGATAAAGACAGTGTCCTAATCCACACAACTACAGGGCTCTACAAAGCACCCATGGCATAGTTTGCCTGGCACCTCCCAACACTCCATTGCCTGGATTTGTCTTTCAAAGGCCAAGCTACCTGCAGGGTGCCAGTTGTTTAGAAGGCAAACCAAAAGCAGACCATTTCCAGCAAGCACTGGTGGTTCCAAACAGACACCAACCAGACAGAGGAATTTTACAGCACAGGTATTGTACCAGCACAGGCCAGATAATGTTCTTGCCCTGATTGGTAACAAGGTGCAACCTCAGAGCAGCAGATCACCTTCCTGGCTACCGCAGGCCATAGCCAAGCAAAGGCTGTGATGCAAGACAGCCAGTGGCAGAGGGTTGTGTACAATGCAGCTGTGCTCAGTCACTTTCAGGACAGCTGATGGCACAGGCATGCAACACTCAGGCCTTTGTAGCAAGCACAGGAAATGCAGAAGTTCTTGTGCCATAGAGCACAGAAAGGACAGCAGAGGGATGGGAGGCAAGCACTTGGTTAACAAAGGCTTTCTCACTGGGAACTCTGCTACCAGTTATTGATGTGCAATGATGAAAACCAAACAAACAAAACACCTGCATGAAGTGAGAAAACTCTTAAGGTATTTTTCCTCCTCCCATAACTCAACAACCACCCAACACCAACCCCCAAACCCAACCTCTCCAAACTGAGCACTAATTATTCGGCCAAGCAACCCTGTTCTGCAAGAGCACAGGATCACCTTCTGCAGAACTGTCATGTTTGTGTGGTGGCACCCAGGTGGTCAGGCAGCTCCTCACTCTGGTTCACAGGCATTCACTGAGCAGTGCTGAGCAATCAATCAGTGCCAGTGGGGCCCATAACAGATCGAATAGTGGTGACAGGAGCTATCTAACCCCTTTACAACCATGGTATAACTCAATAAACCTTTGGAGTATTGAGATATTGGACAGTTCCCTCTTTTGTAAAGAAGCCAAAGTTGCAGCTCATCCAAATAGTTTCATCATGGAGGTCTGGCCCTGGCAGCACCCTCCCTGGAACGAACTGGCCAAGAGGACACACATCTGACATCCCCAGCACTCAGGCAGCTGTAATATTGGTTCTCAGAGACAGCTGCAGCATCCTTCAAAGAGACCACGACAAGAGGGGCTTTAAAAGAACACCGTGATGTGTGTTTCAGATGCTGTGTTATTTTTTCCCCTTCATTTTGCATTTCACCCACTGCATTCATCAATAAACTTAGCAGGACACTGCCTGACATTTTAAAAAATGCAATCAATTATGAAAAGCCATGCTGCTTGAGAAAATTTATCCCACCCTGGGAACGTGAATTTAGTGACTCTCTCCAAGCTTTTAAGCTAATCTTATCACACAATAATGTCCAGGGCCATAATAGTCTTCAGAAGCACCAAGACCATTGTGTTAGTCACAGTGGAGCAAGTCTGTAGGAAAAGAATAATTGCCTTGACCTTATCTAAAGTTCTCCAATAGAAACACCTGAAATCCAGCTTTTCAGCCACACATGGTTTTCCAGTGCCCTCCTTCTACAGTGACTGGAAAGCAAAATGCTACCCTCCAGTCTCAAGCCCACTTCCCTCAGAACTGCTCAGACTCCACGGGGCAGACCTCACACAAGCCAAAGCAAGCATGTTAATTAGATGAGCTGGAGCCCCTTCTTAACACTGCTGAAGGACTCTCCAATTCCAGCTCTCCCAGGGGTTGTATTGACCAAAAAGAAGAGCAAATCCCAAGCAGAGACAGAGAGAGAAGTGGAAGGGACAGATGCTGTTCCTGGGACTGGAAATACCCCTTTCCTTTTGACACCTCGGTGAAGTTGCCTGCTCACAATTAGACTAAGAGAAGATGATTTCTATTTTAACTTGTGTACAAAGAGCAGGCTGTGAAGTTGAAGAAGCTATGGCTAGAGGTGCAGCCCCCACCTATACCCACACTCCCTGTGATCAGCTGGTAGCTCCCTCCACCTGAGGAGGAAGAGCCTCATCAGCATGACTGTGGCCAACTGCAAACCTTTATGCAAACAAGCCTTGCTTAGAAGCATCTCATTTCCACCTCTTTATTGCTCACCCAAGGCCTTTATTGCACTTGTCAGGCTGTGAAGAAGGGCAACCAGAGCAATCCCAGGATTACAGGATTGGAACCAGCAGGAACTGTTATAAAACTTTAATAGATGTTATCTCCCAACCAAAAGGAGGCTCCAGGGGAAATGCACCTCAGAGTACAGAACCCTTAATTCCAAGCCACTTGAAGGGGCACCTCCTCCATACAAAAAGGAATAACAAAATTAGGGAGCCTGCACTCCAGCTGCACTGCACCGAAATAACTCAGGAGAGGTTTCTATTGGCCTTGAGTCTAGGGGTTATATAACAGACTGAAAAACACAGGGCCAAAAAATGCTGATATCATTGCCATTGATTTCCAGCAAGGCTGTGCCAAATAACAGAACTCTTTCCACAGCTGAGGCAAGCATTATACACTCCCAGTACTGACACTTCTTAGCAGCACAGTCCTCCCTGAACTTGTATCTTTCCATTTACAGTCACTGTTGGGGGGGAATGCTCTAAATAAGCAACATATTTTTGCACAAAAATAGAATTTTGTGGAAAATGAAATTATTTGAAATCAAATTTATCAAATAGTTTTAGTGGGGGGGAGGGGGAAGTCAAGCAGAGTCAGAGTAAATTAAAATTGCAAGAGAGCTCTGGAGGTCATCTGGTCAAACCCAAAGCAGGGAATATTTAAAAGTCTAAAAGCCTAAGTTTAGGATTTCAGGCCCATGTGAAGCAGTCTATGATTGATGGTAGTCTTGCTTTGCAAACATGCCTTTAAAAGCAAGCATAGGATGCTGCTGCTGTCAAACCGCTCCTGCCCTGCCTTACCCCTATTGCTCGGTTCAGGAAACACTGAACAGCATTGCTCAGTCTTTCCCACCATCTCTTGATGAGGTGACTCTGCCCAGACTTACATCCCCAATGAGTTTAATTCTTTCCATAACACATTTCAATCCTCTCATGCATCTGATGATAGGAATGGCATTACATTAAAAAAACACAACCACACAGAAAACTAATCAAATGAACACTGTGGTCTTCAGAAGTATCCTTCAAAAAAGGAATTCAGACTCTTCAGAGGACCAGCACTCCAAAAATGGAGAAGCTTCAGAAAGATCAGGAGCTCCTTCACATGAAGAGGATTTCTTCCCTAGCTGCTATGTGCCCCACAGCACTGTGCAACACTCCCAATGCCTTTAAAAATGCAGAATCAATAAACCTGCTGTATTATTTTCTTTCTCTTGTGTTTGGATCTGCTGTGACTGGCACCCACCAGTGAGGAGTCAGCAGCTGACCTGTGGTGAGTTACATCAGCTATGTGAAGCACGGGCTGTCATCCATGTCTGCGTCACAGGCTGTCACCCATGACCACCAAGCATTCACCTGGAAAACACTCAACATATGAGACCCACTAACAGCAGCCAGTGCTGCACTCTGCCCCTCACCGCTCAGCCACACCAAGACAATGGCACTGGGACAGCCATGCTCAACACGTGCCATGCTTAACAGAGGACATCAAAGGTGCTGGGAGCTCATACCCAGCTTTGGGATAAGGCCCACAGCCCTCCCTCTTCTTACCAGCTCTGCACTGGCTGTCATACACAAGATGATGATGGCCCTGCACCAAGCCTGTGCAGCAGATGCTGCTCTGTCCCTGTGCCATGCGACATCATCTGCTGAGGTTTCCTGTTGACTTTCCAGATCAATTGCTCAAGCCACATGTGCCTGCACAACACCAGAGCTTTCAAAGCACAAGGCCTAATTATTGTCCCCAGTTAAATAACTAAACTCGATTACCAAAATGTTTCTCCAGGCATCTGCACTCAAGAACAGCTGCTGGCAGGCAAGGAAATGCCAAATATTCTCCAAATAAAAGCACCTCCAGGAAATGACGATGGGATTAACTTTGAGGAGCCTTCATCCTTCCTGTTCTGCCAGCTCTCTCCTGCCAGAGCTCAGAGTCATACTGAAAACTGAGCAACTGAAAAAGCCCTTGTCACACAACGGGCTGCAGCTCAGTTCTGGCAGCTCCACTTAAGGCACTCTAGAGAGGGATGCAATATGCTGCTTATACTGAAATATGGGGGAATGGCAACAGGCAGAGACAGAAATAATAATGTACATGCCTTTGTTCACTAAATTCCTCTAAAAGAGTCACTTTAACAGACTGATCTGTCAGGATCACAGAGATAAGACTGAAGTCTCCATCGCAGGTGTTCCATGTTTGACGATCTCATGAGAGGTTGCTAAATGCATTTTTCATTCAGCAGATCAGCAGTCTCCTGTCATAATCAATTCCACTTGCCCATTCTGATCTGGGACTTCTGGAAGTTCTAGACTATTTTCAACCTTCCAGTGCCTTAGTGACAGCACGGTCCCTAAAAAGAATGGAAATCCTAAGGCGGCCACGGAATCCAGCTGCACACTGCCTGCAACTGCTCCCATTCCAAGATTAACCAGACACAACTTCTGTAACATGGCATCACAGTGACAGCTGAGCTGGTTTGCTCCTTTACAGAAGGTGCAGAGATGCAGCCTCTCTGCTGCTCCAGACAGACCTTCCAGGGACTGCTACTTTTCATTTAAATAAATAAATAATTGAAGGACCACACAATCCTCAGAGTTAGGGACAACTCCACATTGGTTTACCCTCAGCAGACCTGCAGATGACTCCAAGCTGAGTGCTGCAGCTGACACACCAGAGGCACAGGATGCCATCCAGAGGGACCTAGGCGAGCTCAAAAGCACAAGAAGGACAGTAACCTGTTGGAGCAGGTCCAGAGAAGGGACACAAAAATGATCCCAGGGCTGAAGCATCTCTCCTGCAAGGACACACACAGATAACTGGAGGTGTTCAGCCTGGAGAAGGCAGCAGAAAGACCTTAGTGCAGCTTTTCACTACTGAAAAGGGACCTTTAAAATAGGGCTCTAAGCAATCTCACCTAGTTAAAGATGTTCTTGCTTACTGCAAGGGGGTGAAATAGATGACTTCTAAAGGTTCTTCCAACTTCAAGCAGTCTAACAATTCTATGGTATCAGTGCCTAGCTTCCCACTGATTTCCACAAGTGCAGATTCAGGAATCAGGAAAGTATCCAACACCATAGATGCCTGCCCACAGTGTTTCTCTTAGCACTAGCTCAGGTCAGGAAAGGTTGCTCTGGATGATAGGTCAAGAAAGTCAAATTCAAATTCACAGTGCAACTTCCCAACAGACCTCAGCAAATCATCCTGCCCTGTTTGTAGTTTACTTTGTTGCTGTCTTTTTGGTTTTCTAACCACCATGATGATTAAAACCAGTGGTGAGGAACAAGACATCCTCCAAATGACATGTCGAAAAGGTGTTCTTCATTTTGCACCTTGCATTTGGAAGGCCACACATGAATTTGCCACTCAAGCCTGCAGCACTGACTTTAGCCACAGTGAGCAATTCTCCACTCAGTTTTCTGTAGCTGTGACTCAGAGACCTTAGAGTGCTTTGCACTCTATTGCCTGGCTTATAGTCATGGTTACTTTTTTAAATCCTAGACATCCATTCTAAATCTTATTTAGAACATTCAGCAAGAATTGCTTTCCATTCTCTACAGCACCAAGCACGCAGCATGGTCCCCTTGTCACCCAAAGGCTGCACAGCCTCTACAGTGCAGAGTCAACTGGGCTGTGCAAGTCTGAAATCACCACCCAGGATGGCTTTTGAACAGTACTTTACCCTTGTCTACAGAATAAAGCAGAACTGTAAAACCCAGCCATATAAATGAAAACCTCAAGGCCTGTACTCATTTAATACTTTAATTTGTCATGGAAAATGTCCAGAGCATGCTTGCAGGCTTAGTGATTCCTTCACAAACTGGTTTCTCATTATCTGCTTACCTAAGGAGCAATCTTACCCTTTTCTGAACATAGATTATTAAATCAGAACAGGTTTAATATTTTCTTTTTTCCTGCAACCAAGTTCCTTGAGACTCAGGAGACCAGACCACATGTGATGGAACAGAGCAATCCAGCAACTTGTCTAAAGGACTGGGCTACTCCACAAACAGGCCCAGCAAAAGTTCTGTGTTGGAGCCTTCATGCAGCAGCCTTTTAACTTCAGAATGGCATTCAGTAAGGGCAATAAGTTAACTCATCAGAAGGACTTGTGGGGGCAACTGTGAGGTGGCTGAAGCTGAACTGAGAAGGCATTCACAGACAGACCAGCAGGGATGCTGACCATGCAGTCATTCTTGCTGGGACAGCCACCAGAGCAGCACTTCAGAGGCACACTGGCACCTCCTGTGGAGGGCAACAGGGCGAAAACCAGGGACTTCCCAGGAAATCCCCTCCACTCTAACCCTGGAAGTATTTACACCAGTATTTTCAGATCCCCATATTCAATCCCTTCACTTCACACATCCAACTTGTATCTAAGATGCCTGAAAAGAGAGCTGCAGAGCAGTGTCAACAAAAAGGGCATGTCAGGCATGAACACACCAAGGAAGTGTGTACTCTCACTGTGTGAAAGGGCAGCAGACCTCCTCATTCCTAACCTAGAGGCAACGCAATGCAGCAGGATCAGGAACAGACTACTAGTAACAACAGTCACTGTACCAGTCACATAGTATCCTGTGATCATTATCTGGATGTACTTTGAATAAGAGGAGACACAATACCAGCACTGAGGGCATTCTAGAGCATGCCACTCAAACACAGCACATATGTGAGGATCACAGGATGTTAGGGGTTGGAAGGGACCTCTGAAGATCATCAAGTCCAACCCCCTTGTCAGAGCAGGACCATGGAATGTAGAACAGGTCTCACAGGAACACATCCAGATGGGTCTTGAAAGTCTCCAGAGAAGGAGACTCCACAACCTCCCTGGGTAGCCTGTTCCAGTGCTCTGTGACCCTCACAGTGAAGAAGTTCCTCCTCATGTTGAGGTGGAACCCCTGTGCTGCAGTTTATATCCATTGCCCCTTGTCCTATCAGAGGGTACAACGGAGAAGAGCCTGTCCCCTCTGGTGTTTGACAGGTAACAACATTCATGGACCCATCTGACAGTGCCAGCAAGGGCATCCACTAGTCTTTCACACCCATCTCTTCTGTCAAACAAGAGAAACCACAGAATTTGCAGGCTTTGCTGGTGCTCCTGGTACCAGCACATCCACTCTGGTACACAACACTGATGAAGCTTCTTATAAGCAGACATGACCTGAAATGGAGCCTTACTCCAGCCTTCAAAAATCATCTTGCATATATTCTAGCCTTTAGAATTAGCCATTAGAACAGCTCTTCCATCTTTTCTGATTCAGGAGCAGCATCTGACAGGGCCACAACAGTCACTGAGACTCTCACAAGGTAAAAGAGCCCTTCCTAAAGCTGCTTTTTCTTTTAAAAACACCACCAGCCACAAGATGGACTCCATTGCTGCAGCCTGCATGCTGTTTGTGTTTCACCCACACCCATTAACATAAAGAAGCCTTAAATGATGTAGAAGAGAGGCCAGGAAAAAAAAACATTTTTCAGAATCCATGTACTTCAAACCAGCCTTTTTTGACAGGTGACAGAATCAGGTCAGGGAAAGTCTAAAATGGGACACTGTGGCCACATATGCTACAGGGAACAAGGAGTTACTGCCTTACCCCAGCAGACCCTCAGGGAGACCTGACTTGAATACATTTGGCTTTGCAATGATCTGGAAGCCTTTGATGGCAACAGACATGGAGCTTTCCTCTGCACTTCTCCCCACAGCCCTGTGTGGCAGTGTCCCATGAAGGCAGTGCTGGCTCTGAGGGAGGCTGCATGACTTTCCTGTCATTAGCAAGGCATGAGGAGTGGAGAACAAGGCTGCAGAAACACTTAGGAAATCAGATGTGGAGACAGCAGGGAGGAAATACACACACAAACCTGTGTTTTTGTGTAGCCACAAGTCTGACACTTCTCAGACTTGTAGTCTTTAGGGGAGCCCTGCTTGCACATTTTATTATCCAATTTACTGTGGACACAGTAACAGAGTAGAAGTAACAGGCTCTTGGATCTGTTTCTATGGCTGACAGAGATGAGAAAAATTAATCACTGCAGAAATCATTTTCTGGTTTCTTATCTCATCATTGCTATATCAGCAGATCTCCCCTGGTCCAACACCTTCCCAGAGCAATGCCCTAAGCTTTTCCTTCCTCAGCTCCACTGTCCCCCAAGAGCTGCAAGAGTCTGTTTCATACTGTGGCAAACCAGGAGGCATATTAATGACATCAAAACCCCAATGTGACTCAATGAGGAAACTGCCCTGGACAGCATAGAGATTATTCCTGACATGGAGAGCAGCTTCAAGTCCTCAGTTTGCAGCCAGAGTCTTACCTCAGGGGCAGAAAAGGTCACTGTTAACAGTGTGATGTTCTGCATCAGAATGTGGCTAATGTTCCACCTAGATTTCAGAGCAAGCCTATGAGTTAACACTGAGGGAAAGGACAAACATTTTAGAAGACAGAAACTACAAAGATGAATTAAAATAGAAATTAATTCACTACATCACAGGAAGTGCTTCCAAAGGCTAAACACTCTCATCATGGAAACAAACACCTTACTGCAAGACTCTTACTGAGGATGCTCAGCTGCTCCTGACTGGTTTACAACCAGTTCAACGTTTTTCTTTCTTTTGATACAAGCTTTACTACTTCTTGCTGTAAGTCAACTTTGAAAACATTTCATGTATAGGAATATGAAAATGACAGAAATTAAAACTTTAAGAAATAGTCAGAAAAAATCTTCCAGGTTGCTTCCACTTGAAAGCATGCTTACAATACAAACCCCTCTGCAGCTCCACTCCTGCACAGCACTCAATACTGTGACACCAGTTCCTGCTGAGAAAAAGCTTTTACTTTTAGCTGAAAAAATATGGCTCCTAGAGTTGAGCTTGACAATTCATAAAGAAAGACAGATGGCAAGTGTCAGGGAGGAGAACAGTTGGTAGAAAATCAAATCAAATCTGCATTTTGAACTGTGAGCTGCAGTGTGACTGCCAGAGAAGTACCAGCACAGTGCAGTACCCAGAGAGGAAACTCTATGAGCTATCCGGACCACCCCAAGCCAGAGTCCCCAAATGGTTCTTTCTTACCTAGATCTGCCTGCTTGTAAATGGCTTTAAACTTGTTCAGCCAGGCT
This sequence comes from Dryobates pubescens, assembly GCF_014839835.1. Taxonomy (NCBI): domain Eukaryota; kingdom Metazoa; phylum Chordata; class Aves; order Piciformes; family Picidae; genus Dryobates; species Dryobates pubescens. The sequence goes on along the minus strand of NC_071615.1, from coordinate 21,363,894 downwards.
CAGAGTTACAGCAGTAAACAAAATAAAATGTGGCACAGCAATATCCAACTTGTTAGGACCCTTGTATACTCTCACCAAAATTACACTAGAGACCAAGGCAAACATGCTCTCTGACTTCAGTGGCTTTGGTTCCATCCTGTAATGATACTCCCTCAAGCCTGATGTGCACCAGTCCTCTGTGCCACTTCATGCCCCGCCTCATTAACAGTCAGCTCGTAAACTTTAGGGTTTTAAACACCTGGTAACACTTAACCAGAGTAAAACTGAGCTTCTAAGACAGTCACAATGGTATTAGGATAAGGCTAGGAGACCACAGACCCTTCCCAACCACCACCCAGCCCAGAACATCACCCATCATCACCCACCTAAGAGCTGAATCCCTCCAGTCCCCCACCAAGGCTAACACCTGTAGGCAGTATTCACCTGCACTGTCCTCCCTCCTAACACTGCAGACCTGCAGCTCAGCAAACTATACAGGTCAGCAGTACCTTTTTTCTCACCTCCAACCCAAAGCAGCTGTTTGCCTTCTCAGACAGTAATCAGAGGGGATGCTAACCCTCAAACATCACCCACTGCTGCAGGGACATGGCTTTAAAAGCCACTCAGTATTTCAAGGACAGGCTGTGGACTGCACCATGACTTCAGTCACTGCCTTCAATATTCTTCCACACATTCATCTCGCTGCCAAGCTGGAAAATGCCAAAGCTCTACAGGTGATCAGACTGCAATGACCATGCCAGTGTCAGAGTTTGCAGTCCTGACAACATATTCAACTCAAAAGAAAATGGGAGACACGATCAAAGCAGCCCTGACACACTAAAGCTCTGACTATCCCTTTATGCAGCTGACAAAGGAGCTCTCATCCCTCCTTCCCTACTCCCTCATTAAAAAAATAAAATAATAATTTTTGATCTCAACATGTAAAAAAGACTGAGAGGAACAGAAAAATTTAATGTATTTTCCCCCATGCATTATGCAAAGCAATTTTTAGCCTAGAAAGAGGTTTACCTAAACTGACTCTTGTGGGCATTTTACTCTGAATGTTTAATAGATGTTAGCTCAGCTGAAGCAGTAAATAGCTCATGGAAGACAAACAGCTCTAAATCTCTTCACAAACAGCAATTTTTCTACAAGTGCTTCTACCTGGGCCAAAAGCATACCTGCTCTACAAAATATCACAGCAGCTATTGCTGCTTGTCACTTGATTTGGTAAACAAATTAATCAGAATTTTTGAGATCAAGCTTCCTGCTGTTTCACCAATCCACACAAGATCCTGCAGAAAGCTTTTCCTAGGGAAAGGTGTACAACTGTGATGGACATCATTTGCTTATTGACAGACTCCTTCAGGTAGCAGCTGACATCAACAACCCCAGTACTTCACAGCATGCCAAGCATTACAAGAAAAACTGATCTTGCCTGAAGGCTCTACACTTATTGCAAGAAGAGAAACTCCCCGAAGTAAACAGGCAACCAAAAATTAGTTAGAAATTCATTCTAAATTCCACCCGTGCCCAAGCTGCACCCCATAGTCAAATGATTGGCTTTTGCCACTGTAAGGAGGCATCTTGCCCCCTCCAGCTGTATAGTGAGTGTTGGCCTTGCTGCCTGACAACCAACAATCCACAAAACATTTAGTGGCCAGTTCACAGTGAGTAACTCCCTGGAGGGAATCACAACAGGCAGCAGACTTAGGAAAGCACAGATTAACTGCAGAGGTGTCACGCCAGAGGAGACACAGCTTCACCATCCTTGTGGTAGTTTTAGGTAGTTTCAACCCCCCCACAATTCTTTACACCAAGAAAACTTTTCCTTCTTGGGGCACATCTGCTTTCCATTTGTCTGCTGCTCAACTGAAGGAAACCTTATTCAGTACTACTCTAACTCTCCCTAACAGCCATTTAGAGACTCTGCTGATCCATCAGTGACACTCATTAGCACATCAAACACTGTAGGTACTCCTGCTGTGTCAGTCACACATCTAATGAAAACAGATGAGAAACTTAAGCCAACACAGGTAGCTGCATCTGGGAAGCACAACTGCTTTAGCCAGACACAGTCTAGCCAAGGACCCTCTTGACACTGCATCCTGAGGTGATTTTTGCACTCCCTTCACTTCCAGCTTGGGAAGACCTGGCTGTAGGGCAGGTTAGCCGTGAGAATCACAGAATGTACTGGGTTAAAGGGACCTTTAAATGTTATCTACTCTGACTCCCTGCAATGAGCAGGGACATCCTCAACGAGATCAGGTTGCTCAGCGCCCCTTCAAGCCTGACCTTGAATGCCTCCAGGGATGCATCTTCCAAATACCTAAGAAAGATGGCGAGGTGCCGGTGGCGGGGCGGGGGAAGCAATGAGCTTCGTGAAGGGTGGGAACTGCTCCCAGCCAGACGAGCCCCCTGTGCACAGCCAGGCCTGCGATGGAAGGGCCGCGCTGCCGCAGGACTTCAGCCAAAGCAGCCAGAGCTGCCCGAGCTCGCCTCGCTGCCCGCAGCTGCAGCGGGGCCCGGCGGCACCAACCGGGTCCGCGCCGCGCTCCGCTCCCCGCCGGGACCCACGGCAGCCGCGCGCGACCCCGCCCGCACGCCGTGCTCCGCGAGCGCCCCCTGGCGGCTCCGCGCCGCGCCCTGTAGAGAGGGGACAGGAGAGGCGCTTGAGGGGAACACCCGGCCCGAGGCTCCCACCCTGCCGCCCTCCCACGGCTCCGAGAGATGAACCGAACGAAGCTGGCGGTAGGCAGCGGGGCCGGGACTGCTGTGCTCAGCGCTTATCGGATTAGCATCACGGGCTGCCACAGAAACGTTAGCGTCGGGCAAACCCCAGCGTCTTTGCGAGCCGCCAGCGGAGCTGCCGGGGCAGCGCCCTCGGGCACAGCCTCCGTACAGCCGCTTGTTTCAGGAATTCAACGGGAATCGGGCCCTGCAGCAATGTTCACTCGGCATCCGAGTACGGGGGAGATTGGGACCAGCCCTGGCAGGACTTCCCAGCCCGATATTAAGGTGATGACAGTGTTTTGTTTCCGTGCAGCTGGGATGGTTTCAGGCACCGACACACATCACAGGTACCACATAACGGGTCCTGCATGCTCACAGCTGTGATTCAGCAGAGCTCTGAGCCTGTTCACTCGAACATCTGGGCATGTGGTAGCTGCCCTGGGCTCCGTGAGCTTTTTCTAGGGCACAAATGCCACTTTCAACTTTCTGTGCTTTCAGATGTTTATGGACAGCACACTAGCCTGAAGATGAGCATGTTCCTAACCCAGCTTCACAGCTGTGCGGTGTTTGCAACCTAAGAGGACAAAAACCAGCATATCAACACCACCTCTTTCAGTTAATTTGCAGTAAATACAGAAGAAACAATCAGCTCATGAAGACATGAGGGTCTTCAGCTACCCACACCTGAGCTGGCACAGCAGAAATGCCTCTTGCAGCTGCAGACGGCATCAGTGGAGCATGCAACTGAGCCAGGAAAGGACAGCTCAGTCCCCACTGCTGGACAAGCAGAGCTCCTTAGCACACCATGCCTTGCTGTGTACACAGAGGTCATGCTGCCAGGCTTCTTGTCAGAAACAAACTATTTAGCCACATTTTAAAATGGCACATTACAGTTTTTAAGAGCAAAACTGGAATTCAACACATAAACACCAAAATTACCATTTTCAGAGCAACCCCAGAACAGCTCTCCATAGGTATGTATTCTTCATCCTTGAGTTAGAGCTTCCTGCTGGCTTAAAGTCACCTTTCTGGTGGAGCAAACTACAGCAGATATTGAATCTTAGTCTGGATGTTTACATGAAGTGCTGCTGACTAATGGCTGCACTGGGAACCATAATGCTGACCACTGGCTATCTCACATTCAAATTCCCCACTCCAACAGTCCATTAGCAGAGTGCTGTTTCTCCACAGAGTCTACTGGATGATTTAGAAAGATTACAACAACAAACCTAGGGAAAGGGAAGCTGTGACAGCATAATGAAATATCAGTGCCTACCAAATAACACCTGCATGAAAAGACATAGAAAGTTGTACAACGGAAAAACACTTTTTAACCATTGAACAGTCAGCCAACCATTGGATGCAATATCTAGAAATATCTTTATTTTACAGCACAATTCAAGCAATCTCTGGCAGGCAATCCAGGCAGGATGGCCAGTCTAGACCTTTTTCCAGCTGGCTTCCACTTCTTGCTCTTACTTCCAGATTGACTTGGCAAAGCACTTGTTCTTCCACATCCACAGTACTTTCCTATCCCATCCCTATAAAGACAGATCAGCAATAATGACACATCGATGGCAGCTGCTGTATAAACATCTTCTGTAAACCAGTGCTGAGCACATAAAACCATGACACACATTCCATCAACTTCTCTGCATATGGAGAGCTCTAAGCTTTGGCATGCTGCTCAGAAGGTAGTTTTTCTGTCCAAGGTACAAACATCCAATCTTACCAGTACAGTTAGCTCACCATGATTCACCTCACTCAAGTATTTCAGACTGGGGTACCCTCAGGCGCCCCATTTCAGAAAAACCTCTCCCCAGAGATTAGGAAGTGGACAGCTCAGCACAACAGACACTGAGCTACTAGAACTGGTAATGCTCTAGTAGGAATCTCTCTGTGAATGTTAACAACATTTCCTGAAACTTTCTAGCAATGTGCATTGAACCTCACAGACCCCAGGACAGTGCCTTTTTCTCACTCAAAGAGCTAAACTTATCAGACTTTTGTCACTTGAAATTACAAGAACCCAAGAATGAACTTGAAAAATGCCAGCCTAAAGGAGTTTTCTCACCTCAAAGTAGTTACAGCACAAAGAAAAAGTGTTGGGCTATGTTCATTCCACCCTCCCCAAGTCTGCTGCTGTTTGAAGTGTAAGAAGATTTCCATTTTATTCTACTTAGACACCTTTAAAAAAAAATAAAAGGGCAGTTTGACAACAGGGTTTGCAGTTGCAGCAACAAGAAAAGTTCCACAAGCAACTCACTAAAGCCTGTAATCTGCTTACTGTCAGAAAAAACACAAAACAAACAAACAAAACCCCCAAACAAAATCAGAACAGCAAGAACTGAACAGTCAGCTCACATGTGTGGAAACTGCTACCTGCAAAGCTTTTCTGGGAGCAGTGCTCTGTTTTCTGTAACATTTCTGCATCATCACAGCAGAAAGCATGCTACTTAGTGGAGAGACTATGATTGCACGCATGCTTACACATCTTTTATTACAGCTGGGTCCCTAGCTCTTGACTAGGGCTTCTGATGCTCAGCTGCAACATAGACAGCAAGGAATTAAATGCATTCAGGATGAAAAAAAGTTGACTTTACCTGGCACTGCCATCGTGGAGCATTTCTAAATTTCCGTCACTATCACTGCCACCCGTTTCTCTGTTCAGGCAACAGAGTGACTTTTTTAAGGCAGGTAAAGCAGTCCACTGCTCCCTTGGATATCCCAAGTGGAGAGGACTGACTCCTTAAAGAGGAGCCACCAAAACTAATCTTTAAGTCCGTCATCTGGGCCAGTGAGAGCGAGCCCCTGGTGCAAAGTTACCTAACTGAGCCCTGCTGCACATCCAGGACTCGTTGTGTAACGAACCTCAGCACAATTTCACAGGTCTCCATCGGGAAAACTCCCCGCTGCTTTCCACGAGGGAGCTCTAATCAATCACAAGCCGCAAGGATTCGATCCGATTTTCTCTCTTTTAATGAAAAGGTTTATTTTTGAGTTACGGGAACATCAGATTATAGGAACTCGGCAAGACCGTAACTTTAGCTTTAAGGGCATAAGGTACCTGTCCTGCGTTTAACCTGCCAACCACAGAAACTAATCTTATCGGCACTCTGGTAGCGTACAGGAAAAACCTTCACTGAGATAAAACAGTTTCACAAAGAACAGACCTGTGCGCCGGCTGCTCGAACGACAGCTCAGAGCAGACGGCGGGACACCGACGGCTCTCTAAGCCAACCCCATTGCCTCTGCCTAAGAGGTGAAGCCGTGTCCACGCCAGGTCCTCCCGAAGCCACCCCGCTCTCCGCGGCAGGCGGAGAACCGGCGAGGGGACGCGACAGCTCCACAAGCGAGCTGCGGGGCCGGCACGCTCCCCGCGACCACAGGAACCGCGACGGGAAGCTCCGGGTGGTCCCGAGGGAGGGACGGCGGTTCGACTCCACGTGCCCAGCGCCCGGGGAAAGCTTCGCACCGGCACCACCGGCGGCGGCGAAGCCCTGCGCCCCCGCCCCGTCCGTTCCCCAACTTCCCCGCAGGTGCGCGCCTGCCCCTACCTGCCAGCCGCCGGCGGCGGACAGCCCGCTCGGGCCGCGCCGGTCGCTGTCAGCCGCGGGCGGGAGAGCGGCAGCGCTGTTCCTGCGGCAGGACGAGCCCCATCTGAGGAGCGGCACCAGAGCCCCGCGGCACCGCCGCCACCGAGGGGAGGAGACGGGAGGCGGAGGCGGACGAGCCTTGACGCGCCGGGCGCTGCCCCCGCGCCCAGCCGCCGCGGCAGCGCCCCCTGGGGGCCGCGGCAGGGAAGGGGCCTTACTCGGCCGGCGGGAGCCCACCGCTCTCACCTCTGAGGTTAGCGAAGTCCGAGCAGTATTGCCAAGTCAAGCGCTTGGTTACATTCGGGTTGCAACACTCGCAGGCTGTGCCAGTGCGTCAGGGGAAGCAGAAGTGCTGGCCTGAACAGTTGGCAAGGGGCCGCTGTTCCTCTTGGCATCATGACTAGCACCTATTTCACAATGCCTCCCTGGATGTCGTGATAGGGGCACGGGACAGCATGGCCCCAGCTAAGCATGGAAGACATCTCAAAGCACAGCATGCGGACTTGAGATATCAAGACTCGTTTGACTTTGCCCACCCATGGCAGCCTCTCAGTTTTCAACCAGCTGTGGCAAGCCCAAAGGGTGTTCTTGTGAAAGCTTGGCTGGATTCCCAGGAATTCTCACCTTAGCCAAAGGGTGTTCTTGTGAAAACCTGGCTGGCTTCCCAGAAATCCTCACCTTACACAGAGCATTGGATTTGTGCTCATCAGTTAAAGACCTGCCTAAATGTTTACGGGATACAGCACCTCTGGGCCATAGCTGCCCTTCTGTACAGTCTGATTTCCCCAGCCCACCTCCCCAGATGTGGTGGATAAATTCACAAAGCCCTCTGAGGCTGACAGTGATAGAGCTCCTGAAGCACGTCCACTGGGAGAGAGACACTCCAGCTGCATCCTGTCTTCCTGTAAACCAGCATTGAGATACAGGCACAAACATTTTTTTAAAGGAAATTTCTTCAGTGTTGTGAACTTTCCAGGGAAGACAAGGAGCACACACCAGAAACAGATCAGTAGTGAGACCACACCTGGAATACTGTGTCCAGTTTTGGGCTCCCAAGTTCAAGACAGACAGGGATCTGCTGGAGAGAATCCAACAGAGAGCCATAAGGACAATTAGGGGACTTGAGCACCCCCCCTCTGAAGAGAGATTGAGAGATCTGGGAAGAGAATACTGAAAGGGGATCTTATCAACGTCTATAAATATCTGAGAGAGGGGATCTGATCAATATCTATCAATATGTAAGGGGTAGGTGTCAAGTGGAGGGGGCCAAGCTCTTTCCGGTGGTGTGTAATAATAAGACAAGAAACAACAGGTACAAGCCTGAACATAGAAGATTTCACTTCAACATGACAGAGTGACAGAGTACTGGAACAGGCTGCCCAGAGAGGATGTGGAATCTCCTTCTCTGGAGACTTTCAAAACCTGTCTAGATGCATTCCTGTGTGGACTGCCCTAGGTGATCCTGCTTTGGCAGGGGGGTTGGACTCGATGATCTCTGGAGGTCTCTTCCAACCTTTAATGTACTGATACTGTGAATTTGAGGTCCAGTGTTTGCTGAGGTGGCAAATCCTGGATTCCTGCTCTAGGGCAGTGTGAGGTGTGAAACAGAGAGCAGGCAATCAACCATGTTTGCTCACCCAAGCCAGAAACATTCATTACAAGTCTACCAAAGGGAAAATAATAACAACCACTGCTTGGGGTGCAGCTGAGATCTTCTGCCAAGAAACCCTGGCCCTCTAATTAGAGACTGTGACATCACACTGCCACATGTTAGAAACACGCACTGGAAGCCTGATTTGCTCTGTCACAGCTGGGAGATGTGCCCACATGCTGGAACTGTGTCCTGCTAGCAGGACATGGCCTCTCTGCACAGCAGGATGGTGGATGTTCAACTGGGATCTCCAGGAAACAGCAGGAAAACCAGAATGCCCTGCAGGAATGAGGGACACCTCACACATCTGTGGCTCTGGCAAGATTCTCACAAAAGGTGTTTGTGGTCTAGCTGTAGACAGGAGCTGACCACTTGGGTAAGCTGCCACATGGTACTATGAGAAGAAGGAACAGGATCCAACTGCCATCAGCACTCAGCTGTGTACTGGTGGATTCTGTGCGAGACTGCTGCTAAGGATCCAGCCCTCAGATCATGCTTCCCATTGTGAGGCACAGGTACAACAAGGGCCTCGAATGTCACCCTGTAGCTATGTGCCCACTCGTACCTCCTGCCAGCCTCCTGCTAGCATTGCTGAGGCAATACTGCAACGCCGGGCAGAGAGCTGCTGTAAATGACAGAGCTGCTGAAGGTACCTGCGTGCTCCTGCGGGTGGCATCAGAACGTCTTCAGTGCACCGGGAGAGGAGAGATGATGCTCCTGCTCCAACCCCCAGTAGCATTGCAGTGCCTGTGCTGCTTTTGCCAAAAAGCTCACATACACTCGAGTAGTAACGTCCAAAGCTGGAGGAGTATAACTCCTGAGCAAATGACTGCCTGGCCTGCAGAAGACTACACAGCCAAGATTGCTTAAGGCTGTGAAAGGTGAGAACACTCCTGGCTTTTCTGCCAGACTTGGACCAGGTTTTGGTGAGGAACTTCATGGGCACGTTGCTGGCAAAAGGCCTGGATAATCACATTAGAGACTAAACACTTGTTCTCCACAAAGAGATCATCGTGGGACCCCTTTGTTTTAAGGTATGAAAACAAAAGCTGAGGTTCAAATCCTCTGCCTTCTGAAAACTGAATTCTTTCAGGGTGTTTCCAGGATTAGAAATCACATATGCTGCTCTGAAACTCATCTCTATGATGATACAGGATCAATTTCACCTTTCCATTTCCTCCCATGAATTTCTTCTTAATGAATTTATTATCCCCCAAAGCCAGATTTGTTCTCCTGAGCTTTAGAGTTATGACTCTGTGTGTACAACAGTCAGTGAGTAGGTGGCACAGAGACTGAGTGCTTCTGTTCTTGTCAGCAGTGATGCTATTCCTAGTTCTGTATGTGGTCTTGTGTGTGTCATAGATAGGCACAATAGATACACATTGGCAGCTTTGATAGTGTTCTGAGAGGAGTTGGTCTCCCAGTCCAGGAAATTATCTTAAAACTCATCACATTGGCAGCAGAATTTTAACCAACAGTTCCTAAGAGCCTCTGCCAGCACATCATGGCCTTTAGAGGGCTCAGAGCTACTGAGCATAGCAGAGAAAATAGAAATTATACAGGACTTGTGAAAAACCAAACCAACAAACCCAGAGTGACTGGGGCTACAGCTAGAGTTTCAGGCCCCACTGGTTTTGCACATCAGCAAGGCGATCCAAGGATGTGTGGCAGGATCTGAAGCCTTACTCTGGGCTCTCCTGGCTTCAACACTTAGTCACTCTGGGGTCCCCTAGCACAAAACACAGCGCTGACTGCATTGCTGTCAGCAGCATGTGGTACAGAACACTGTGGCAGAGAAGGCACACGTTAGCCTGAGGGCAGGCATTGTGCTTTCTAGCAGAGCTCAAAGCGATGTCATCTCCTGCTGCCTGCCACTGCTGTGTCACAGTCACCATCACTGCTCTATAACATGGCTGTGCAGAGCCTGAGGAGTGCCCAGCAGCTCTCAGGAGACAGGAGTTAGTCCAAGCAAGACAATCACAAGAAACAACTGATGCAGAAATTGATGCCACTGGCTTGGCAAGATTGTGTTATCTTCAGTGCCACCTGCTGAGCTATCTGACATCTCTGGAGAGTGTTGTCAAGTGAAAGAATGTGACAAAGACAGAGATATCCTTTTATTCCTCAGGAAAGATTCCTGTATTGAAGACAATTATTTTAAAATGAAGGCAATCAAATAGAGTGAGAAAGGCTGAAGATTCTGAGGTACAGGAGATAGCTTCAGCTGTGCTAAGGGGACCCCAAGCCGTTTTGGCATGGATGCTGTGGTTACCCTTCTCCAGTGTATGCACCCATGTTGTACAATCCCACAAAGCCAGCCCTGCCTAGTGACACCAAAGCAATCAACAAAGAAGACAATAAAAACACTGCTGTGGTGGCACCTGGCAGCACTGTGGACAGACATGAGTCAGGGTGGTGTAGCCCACATCCCAGTACATAGAAGGGAGCTGTTTGCAATGTTTCTGTTATATCTGTGTTTAATGTGGATGAATGTAAAAGACAGTTAAAACTATGAAGTAGCTGGATGAAGAATATGGAAAACTGAAGACAGGTCACAGCATCTGGACAGAGAGAGTTTGTTTCAAAGTGACACTGCATATGAATAAAATTTTCCTTACAGCAGTGGTGGAGCTGGAAGGAATCACAGCAGGCCATATCTAACACACTTTGCTGATAAGCTGGCAAGGACATGCTAGCAGAATCATACTTCCTCTCTTAGCAGCTTCTTCTGTGTTTGGCAGCCCACATTTTCTGTGCCCACTCCACTGCCCCCTGAGCAAAGGAGAGAATGAGAAAAGGTCATCACCAAAGCTGACAGGAACTGGCCCACTGCAGCCAGTTTTCTCAATGAAGCATGACATTTTACCTACAAATACAGATTTAGTTTAACTGGGCTTTGTTCATCCATGAGTTAAGGAGGTGTAAAGGTTACACTCCATGCAACACTGGCCACACTGGCTCAGAAATGTGCTCAGACATTTGCCATTGTGGCTGCTTCTTGGCAGACCTGCAGCTACTGCATAGCAGGCACATTTCCGTCACCCTGTTGATCAGCAGTTGGTGATGCCAGCCTCATGCTGTTTCCCTCTGTAGAGAAAACTCTACAGCTTGTTTAACACTAAGAGTCTGCTGCTTTCTCCCAACAATTGGCTGAGGGAGGAAAAGCATCATTTGTTAGAAATGCTGCTTTGACTAAAAGTACCCAGCTTCATTCGTGCTGAAGCATCACACACAGCAGGAAGCTATCTCAGTGTTTCAGTGACAAAAAGTCTCTACTGCCAGGGTCAGAGCTGTTTCCTTGCCAGGTACCACTGGCAACACTTACAGCACCTGGTATCACAGAGGATATTTAATATCCCATATTCACTGTATCCTACAGATGGCTTTGTTTGGTTGGTTGGTTTGGTTTTGTTTTTTTGTTTGTTGTTGTTTTGTCTTTTGTTTGGTTGGTTTTTAATGACTAAGCAGGTATTGTACCAAATGGGAACTTACCAATGAAAGTACATTCAGAGCCCTTAAATATGTTGCTGTGTTCATGTAAAGACACGGTAAAGCCTGTTCCCTGTAAGGTAAAGGTCACAAGAGTAAACTCTTACACAAACCCTCTAAGCAAGACAGAGTGGAAGAGCACAAGTTCAGTATCTTCAGCTGCAAAGCCAAACTCCTAATTGCACTACACAGTGTGTAACAGAGCAAGGGGACACCTTCATGTAGCTGCTGAATAAGCTGTTTTCTTGGTAAGATTGTTTTTAACATTCCACTACAGAAAAATATTAACTTCCCTGACTTGCTCCTACATGCTTTCATTATTTTTTGTTTTTATTGTCAGAAGCGGCTTTCCTAGGCCAAATTTACCTTGTAGTCGTGGTGTTAAATAAAGCCTTCTTTCTCTAGCAATAATGCATTTGGGAACCATTGCTTCCATCTTCTTACTCTATGCAGTACAAGGCCAGCTGTGATGTCCAGCACAAGCAAAGAGAGGCCTTGTAGATAGTACTCTGAAAAGGAGAAGAGTTGGCTTCAGTGATGGAGGAGATGGAAGAACATCCTGTCACCTTTCTCTCTTTTCACAGGCCAAGCTAGAAAGCCTCTGAGGTTCCCTGCAAAGCAGCTTGGGATAAGTGTGGAGAAGAAAAAAACTACAAAGCAATTAAAGAGTCAGAACTAAATTCACACTAAATGAGCATTGGTCTGTGCCCATTCACAGACCAGTCACAATGACATCTGTCTTTCTGCTCCTTTCAATAGCTAACCCAGAAGCAGCCACAGCCTGCTTTTCAGCCCCATGTTATGTATAGCATCAGTGTGTTCACCTGCAATGTGCTCATTACACACAGCTGCCTCTGCTCTTCACCTCTCGCTCCTTAAAGAGCCTGCTGGTCACTGGAACAGGTCAGAGAGAGCAGATTTCAGCCAAATGAACAGCTCCAGGAGCTCACAGCTGAATGCATTACCAGGAATTATAAGAGCAATTCAAGACTGATGAGAAGACAGATTTTCCCTTCTCTCTTAAAACACCAGATTTGGTTCTGTTAATTTCAACTTCAGTTGTCGTTGCAGAATCACAGAATCAATCAGGTTGGAAGAGACCTCCAAGATCAAGTCCAACTGATCACCCAGCCCTGTCTAATCAATTAGACCATGGCACTAAGTGCCTCATCCAGTCCTCCAGGGACATGGACCACACCACCTCCCTGGGCAGCCCATTCCAGTGGGCAATCTCTGTGAAGAACTTCTTCCTAAGATCAAGCCTAAACTTCCCCCTGCGCAGCTTGAGACATCAGATCTGTTTCTGCAAAGCATAACTTGGTGAGATTAACTGCTGAACAGAACTATCACAGGCAGTCTAGCTTGGGATATGCCCTGGATTTGCAGAAGAGATGCAGAGAATTCCCCTCAGAGTGCAGGTATACATCAGGTATTGTCACACATGAGCTGGGGCAAGGAGGGAGGGTGTCAGCTATGGACAGAGGTGCCTGAAACACTCCACCAGCTGTTGTGACTAGTGCTAAGAGAAAGACTCACCACAGTGGCAAGGGTAAAAGGCCTTCAGGGGTGATGAAAATAAACACTAAAAACACAGAGGGATGCACATAGTGTGTCCTTTGCAGTGACTGTAACTGGCAACATGCAAAGCAGGAGGCAGACCCTTTTCTTTGGTGCTGTTTCTGCTCCCATAGCAACAGGAGGAGTGTTTCCAACAGGTCTGAACGATGGAAGTTCAAACAGAAAATAAAAATATGCTGAGTGAAACCACAATAAGGTAACCCTAACAAGGGAGATTCTTGTCCTGCCAGACTACAAGAGTGCTCTGCAGAATTCACTGGGGATCAGTCACAACAAATCCCAAGACAAGACAGGGGCTCCAGAAGCCCCCACCCACTGCACCTTTCAGTCCTTATGGCTATTCTAAAATCCAGATGATTAGGAATGTAGCTCCTCAAGCAGCACAGCAAGTCCCCATCCCATCTGACAAGATTAGGAAGCATTTTGTCCCATGCAGGGGTTATTCCACAGTCATCTCCTGCCCACTGAGGCAATGCCACCGTTCACAAAGGTGACAGAAGGAGAGGAAGCATTGGTCTGATTCAGCATGAAATTTCTTACCTCCTGCTGCTAAAGGTTTTCCCCAAAGTGCTTTCATCCTCCTTGAGTTCAGTTCATACACAAGTTTAAAAGAAGAACATAAGAAAGAAAGATTATCATGCTTCTGTCTTTTGTCCAGAGATAGGGGCTCTGATGTTTCAGTCATCATAGAATCATAGAATCAATAAAATTGGAAAAGACCTCAGAGATCATCAAGTCCAACCTATTACCTAACACCTACCATGTCATGACTACTAAACCATGACTTCAAGTGCCACATCCAATCCCTTTTTGAACACCTCCAGGGATGGTGACTCCACCACCTCCCTGGGCAGCACATTCCAATGGCCAACAACTCTTTCTGAGAATTTTCTCCTCACCTCAAGCCTAAACTTCCCCTGGTGCAGCTTGGGACTGTGTCCTCTTGTTCTCTTGCAGACATTTTGCATCACAAATAAAATCCTTAGATTCTCTTTGTGCTGTGGCTAACACTGCTGAGCTGATGTTTTTCTGCATCTTTGCTGAAGACAGAGGCTGAAAATAATGAGAACTTGGAGGGCACTGTGATTCATGCCCAAGTTTTAAGCAGAAGGGGTTATCTCCTAGTGTGCCCCTTCTGAAGGACTTCCTCCTTTATTTTTTTCTGCAAGTGAACAAAAAAATATTTCCAAGAGTCTACCCCGATGTACCTGAAGTGTTGTATGTGAAGAAGACATTCAAGCAGCTGCTAAAAGCATTTGTATAGCACCTTGCTTAATGCAAAACTGGTGGTGGAGGTACTGATTCCTGAGCAAAGGGGAAAGACACGAGCATAGGCACATGTGCACATCCATGCCCCAGAGCAAGTCTGATGCTCCAGGCAGGAAGCCTGTGGAAAAATCAGAATCATACAATCATAGAAATAGGGTAATCACAGAATGGTTCATGTTGGAAGGGACCTCTGAAGGTCCAAGCCCCTCATCTTAAGAAAGAGTTAGTTTTTAAATTCCAAGCTCCTTTTTCAGGTACTTGCAATGTCAACTCTTTCAGAGGGATGTAACTATGAACATTAAATGTGGTTCTGACACATAGGATGCACAATTTGCAGGTTGCAGATGCTTTAATGGAGCAGAACCCAGAGCCTGAATTACCACTGAGCCACCTCAGTTGCACATCATCATAAATGCACTGAAATCAACTGAGGTGCAAAAGCACACAGTTGGGAATACTGCAGGTTAGACTGAACCTTGAAGATTTCGAAGGAAAGCTGAAGTAAAATATTTCCCATGTCCTGACTTGTCTTTTGGAGGAGGGGACATAATATTATTGCTGCTTAAGGCCTGAACAGCTAAGGATTTGGCTTTGCTAAGTCTCATAGCAAAAGTGTAAAAAGTGATGTTGCAAATTCCAACATCATTTGTGGCCAGCTTTAACAAAAGGGACTGTTAAGGTCTGCATGTAACATGGATTGCTTTGCTCTGGCAAATTGATCCAACAAGCCCTTGTGTGCAATTGTAAACATAATGCTTGTGCAATGCTGGCCCCTGCCTGTGGAGTGCTGTCTACCACTCACCGGTTTGTCCTTCCTAGGCTCCTTCTTTATCTTCTCCTTAGTGTCCTGCCTCTGCACAAACCTCACCTCTGCCCCTTCAGATGGCCTTCCAGTTTTTTTCTCTTCTGTACTTTCTTTCACCCCAATCTAATGACTCTTCTTTTCCAGCTTTATTTTATTTTCCTCCCCAAACAACATTCCAGAGTACCCACGCTGTCATTAATGACACATTTTATCATTTTATTAACAACCTTTCATTGCACATCTGCTGTATTGCTGAAGGCAATTAGGAAAAGAGTTACCATCCCCTGCCTGAGCAGCAGCAAATTGGCTGAGCTCCAGAAAGAGGTGTTCCCCAGGAAGGCTTCCCACCAAAAGGTACCCCACAGCACACAGCAGCCTAGATGCTATTGATCCTATTCACTGAGTCCTACCCAACCACAGTGTTTATTTCCCACAGCAAACTCATCAGTGAGAAGAAATGGGTCCAGCAGCTCCTGTCAAAAGACTTGCACTGGCTTCCTGGGGAAGCCTACATCATCTGTTACCCTCGGATTCCCCTCGAGGGTCATCATTAGCCAAAAAAGGAGCCTGTTATTTGTTCTACAACAGACTGGAGCCACACACAAAGCAGCTGTTAAAGTCTTTCCAGGTCCTTGAAGGCCAGCCACAGTAACAAACAGGCCCTGAGGGTACCAGCAGACCTGACTGGCTTTACCTAGCCTCCCCAGGCCTCTGTTTACCCTGTTCACTGCCCAGCACCTCTAGAACAATCAGACCCTGTCCCATCAGTGTTACAGCAGGGCCAGTCTGAATACAGAATACAGAATTAACCAGGTTGGAAAAGACCTTTGAGATCATCAAGTCCACCCTATCACCCAACACCATCTAAGCAACTAAACCATGGCACTAAGTGCCTCATCCAGTCTCTTTTTAAACACTTCCAGTGATGGTGACTCCACCACCTCCCTGGGCAGCACATTCCAATGGCCAATTACTCCTTCTGTGAAGAATTTCTTCCTAACATCCAGCCTAAACCTCCCTTGGTGCAGCTTGAGACTGTGTCCTCTTGTTCTCGTGCTGGTTGCCTGGGAGAAGAGACCAAACCCCATCTGGCTATAACCTCCCTTCAAGTAGTTGTAGAAAGCAAGAAGGTCTCCCCTGAGCCTCCTCTTCTCCAGGCTAAGCAACCCCAGCTCCCTCAGCCTCTCCTCACAGGGCTGTGCTCCAACCCCCTCCCCCAGCTTTGTTGCCCTTCTCTGGTCACGCTCCAGCAACTCAACATCTTTCCTAAGCTGAGTGGCACAGAACTGGACACAGGACTCAAGTTGTGGCCTAACCAGTGCTGAGTACAGGGCAAAATGACTTCCCTGCTCCTGCTGGCCACACTATTCCTGATGCAGGCCAGGATGCCATTGGCCTTCTTGGCCACCTGGGCACACTGCTGGCTCATGTTCAGCATACTGTCAGCCAGTACCCCCAGGTCCTTTTCTACCTGGCTGCTCTCCAGCCACCCTGACCCCAGCCTGTAGCACTGCATGGGGTTGTTGTGGCCCTGCCCTGCAATGGGTCCCACTGGACTCGGTCCACATTCCATCCCTGTCCCCAGGGAGGTGAGCGATGCCCAAGACTGGGGCTGCTTTGGTCCTCACTGGAATAGTGGGATGGGCCCTGTCTGATGAGTCCTGCCCTGCTGCCCTGGGAAGTTTCCTTGAGTCCTTCTCCCTTAGGGAGTAGCTGGCAATAACTGCTATAGAATCTGTATGTGCCAGACTCATTGGAAGGGTTGTGAGTGCTGGTACTGCTGGACTGGACAAAAAATCCCATTTCTGAGCATGGAGAACATGAGATTCCCCTCCCAGAGATAAGCTAGTGAGTGAACTAACTAGTGTCCCAGCTATAGACAGAAAGAAATATGGATTGCCAGGGATAAGAGGGAGCAGCTGAAAAGGATAACAGCACCATGAGGGTATTACAGCCATCATCTCTTCTGCTTCCATTCTGCTGCTCAGATTTTTGACTGTATGCAAGCTGCCTCTCTCCCACTCCCACGAAGTCCACACTTCCTAGCTGCAAGGGCAACAGGACCTGCCACACAGAGGTCTGTGTAAGAGCCCTGCCAAGTCACACAGGAGCAGCTGAGCCACAGCTCTGTGTCTGTACCCCTGCAATACTCAGATGTGCTTTGCCACCTATGTTGCACAGCCCAGAGCACTCTACCTTGATTCAGCCACAGATCTGCCCATCAGCTGTAGCAGGCCTTTTGTCCACAAGAGAGGAACAGCACATCCACTACATCACCATCTCTCTGATACAGTCCACACCTTGGCCAACCATCTCCAACCCTGGTGCCAAGGACCCTCAGGACTCCAGAGTCTGTCCAACAAGCAATATGAGCTATTTACACAGGAGATCCTGGGCTCTGCTCACCACTCTGTAAAAACAGAGGGCACATTCCTACCTTGGCTAGAGCTCTCCTCATGCCACGCATCTGCTGCTCTCTTTCCCATGACTCTTCCCAAGAGAGCAGAGCTGCAGTGTTTTTCTTCTCCACTGTGCCACCTGTCAGTCACATTCCCATCCCTGCTTTCTGAGCTTCTATCCAGCTCCCCACTGTTGCTCTGCTAACAGAAGTCATTTTCTGTCAGCATGCTGTGAGAGGTGAGCCCTTCATCTCCCCACAGCTCTCCACTGCAGTGGGGTCTCCTCTCTGCACAGCCCCTATGCTTGGAGAGTGCACAGCAGTTGGGATGGCAGCAGGCCAGTACCTCCCACCTCTGCATCAGGCACTTTTCACTGCTGCTTTCAAGTTTCATTCAGGTTTATTAATTCCTAATTATGTCTTGCCAAAAGCAATTTTTGGAATATGGCAAAATAATTAGAAGGCATCCACACTCCTTCCCCCTCCTGGATGCTGCACAAATTGATGATGAAGGGAAGGGCTAATTCATTATCCACAAAGAGCTCCTAACCCAACTACAGTGCCCCTGCACACCAGCTCTTCTCAGCAGCCTGTTGAAGTGTTCTACCTTGTCTCTGTACTTCATTGCTGAAGCACAACAACAAAAACTGCTGTGGAAACTTGAGAGCAGATGATGACTAAGCCTAAACTCCAGCACTTGGAAAGATGGCAAGTCAGCTTTTTATTTTGTTTACTAGCCATAGCACAGCAAGAGAGGAGTTTACTCCCTTCAGTCTGGAGCTGCCACTGTAACAATGGGCAGCTCTTTCCATTGCTGTATCTATGTCCATTCACAACCTGAGTCCCACAGCTCCTCTAACAAAGATAATTAGATGAAGAGAACTGAAGCAGATTGCCATTGTGAAACCACCCAAGGCACAATTCTATTTCAGGAGCTCAGAATGTGTTTACAATTGTATCTTGGTAACTTCAGGGTAAGTTTCTGCTTGTGAGGAGCTGTTTGTTTGGTGTCAAATGTTAAGGGGTCAGTGCTCCATACCTGAGATATGTGGAGAGGTTTCCTTCCTTCAGCCAGTCATTTAGAATAGCTGGCCATGGCTGATGGGTATTTGTGGAGGCTGTCAGGCAGCGCTGTTACTAATGATGCAATATGTCTGGTTTCCCTCACCACACAAGAAGACAGTGGTACTGGACTAACGTTTCCCCCCAGATGGGATGCCTTTGGGGAAATATCAGGAGAGGTGGCAATTTATACACAAGACAGCAGCACAATTTAGCAGTCCCTGTCATGAGCCCCATTGCCTAAATGAAAGAAAGAAGATCTTCCATGGTTGATTTTATCAAGGAAATAAATGTCTTATTGACCTTAAACACATTCCTACCCTCCTTGAGATCAGTAGCAGATCTGAATGCTTCCAATCAGACCTTAGGCAGTTCACTTAGTGCTGCTGCTGTTACTGGATGAGAGAGAGCAGTCTGCTAAGTTAGCTTTGTAATGCCAGTATCAGTGTCACAAAGCAGCAGAGAGAAGCTGTAATTTGTGAGTTGGGTTGTCGTGAGATAGCTGTAGGTGTATGCAGTGGGAGGATAACACAGGCACCAGGGCTGTGTTGTGATTCATCTCAGAGATCTTAATATAAACTAAGAAGGGAAACACATATATTAATAACTGGAGCGTGCCCATCCCTTGCAGAAGAGCTGTGTGCTCTCCCTGCCAGGTGCTTGTGGTCTCAGCATTGTGCTGCCTTTGCTGTTTGAGATCACAAGCAATAGCTCAGCACTGCCCTTTGAACACACACATTTAATTTTTCTGCAATTAAAAAAGCATTAAAAGCATAGAATTGGAACCACTTCTAAGAAAATGAAACAAAATCCCAGGAGGGTCCTAATGCCTCTGGAACAGCAGCTGGCACAGGCCAAAGATCTTGCTGCCTTCAGTAGAAGGGAAGAGTAGGATCTGCCCATGACACAGAAGTCCTCCAGTGTAATAGTGCTGGTTCAATTCAGCCCAAGCTGAGATAATGACAAGGTGTGTGATGAGCTATAGAGAGCAAAGAGGTGCTTGTAACCTGAGCAGCTCCTACAGGACTAAGCATTCACACCACAAATTGGGCTGCTTCCCTCTAACCCCATCCTTAAGGATCAGACAAAAACTGACTGCAAGACTGCTCTAGCACATGAAGAAGGAGCCTCAGGAGCAGCATAACCCATAGCAAAGTACCCTGATTCTGGCTGATGGAGTCTAAATACTGCTCCTAAGTAATCCAAACTGCACCTCCATGGACTTTTCTGGAGTACAAAAGAGTTTAGCCCACTGTATCCAAACCTAACAGAGAAATCAGAATCCAGATGAGAAACTGCTCCACCGTGGAGGCAAGTAAGAAGTTAGGGCTCAGAAGAAACCTCTCAGAAGAAGAATCCGTATTCACCCACCTCCCGAAACACCAACATTGCTGTTCCCTAGCAGAGTGATCTGCTGCTGAGCAATGGATTTTCAGGCAATGAACAGCAAAATACAGCATGAGGATATTCAATATGCATAGTGTCAGGAGTCAGAAGACTATGAACTTGCTACTGATAAAAGACATCACTATCAAACTGATTTTAAGGGAGAATTAGTCGAGACGTTTTCATCCTGCCACTGTTCCTCACTTCAGACGTGGCCCAAACTGAGTTTCACATGAGAAAAGGCTCTGCTATTTAGCTCAGATCTCACAGCTCAGAAAAGGAGGCTCCTTACTGCTTGATTTTCCTTGCCTTCACGAGCACTTGAGGGCACAGAGGCAGGCTGCTGCAGGTTTGTGGAAGGGAAATACAAGTTGCAATGCACCACAGAGAAATGTGACTGCAGCTGCAAACTTCCCTGCAAAATCTGCAGTCTCTTCAGCCAACAGAAACTTTCCCAGGTTACATTTTCCACTAGCAAGTTGCTGAGTTCCTGCTGCCTTAGGGTGGTTTGGTACAGGCAGTCTCATGACACCAGCTGAACTTCCTTCCAGGGCAATTAATGTCCAACATTTCAAGAGCTGATAAGTAGCACTGGCCTCTGATTTATCTTGCAGAGCTGCAGTATGGTAAACTGCCAGCTGCTGGAGAGCACCATCATGCTGCTGCCAAAGCAGAAGGTGAAGAAGCTGCAGTCAAGAACAACCTGAGGTTTGTATTTAACTCCCCTTTTTGCATCAGCCTGGAATTCCATTAGGGGGTCAGAGGGTCTGAGAGGAGTATGAGAAGATGAGCTGGAGAAGGCAGCCCTGGAATTGTAAGCCCTGGAACAAGGAGAAGGTGCTATGGTGGAAGAGAAGCAATGTTTTCACTGCAGAGGAAGGGGAAAGGCTGTTTAAAGTTTTATGAAAAGGGGTGACTGCTGGTTGCAGTTTTTTGCAGAGTGGCACAAATGTGTTCAGTCAATTCCCCAGCACACAAAGTATCTGCCAGGTGTTGCTCTTTTGCTACAGAAAGGTGGAAACACTCCACTGTGTGTAACACAGCCACAGAGAAACAACTCATTGACTGCCCCAAACTCTGAGTTCTGTCTGCCTTCTCTTTCCTTCTATGAAGGCAGTTTTCACTTGTGTATATATGGCAGCAATTTGGTTTACAAGCTTCCTTGGCCAGAAAGGATGTCTCTCAGGTGCATTTCTACTTCTAAAGGATTCTGCACCCAAAATTTCTGAATTATGTGCTGCATGAAGCCACCTTCCTAGGCCGCTTCCTGCCACCATGGTTACTAGAGGGAGCAGACCTAAGAAACTCAGCAATGCCAGGTGTGTGTAGCACAGTGGACACACTTTATACTTAAGACAATTGCTTATAAGATCTGAGTCTCCAATAGGCAACTTCCCACTTTAGCTACTTTGTTTTATTATTGCTTCATAAATTAGTTTCTTTCTCTTTATTTCAGTGGGCTTCCATTATTGATTTCTGTAGAAGAGTGAGCTGACTGCAGTTATGTTCTCTTATTAGATCATCTGCTCAACCCACTGCATCTTATAGGATTAGTCAGGAAACAGAAGAGCACAAACTATTGGATTTTGGGCTTTGAATCTCTTGTGCACAGCTCGCACCACTAAAAGGGCCACAGCAACTTAATTTACTCACTCATGTCAAGATGACAAGAGCTGAGTAGTGATGAACCTCATTTTCCCCCAAGTCCTCACCAGCAGTCAGCATCTTTCAGAAGTGCTTTACTGGTTCTTTTTCTGGCAGGAGGTAAGCTGCATCACAGCATTATAAGTGTCAAGGTACTTTTGTTTGACATTCCCAAATCCCTCAGAGCTCAAAAGTGAGCCAAGACTTCATTTGTCTCAGTTATCTTGCATCAAATTCCCACAGGCACCTGTGACCTTCTTTCCCTATCCCTTCCTAAGTGCACACAGACACACGAGACCTTTCTTCTCATCCGTGCTGAAACAACCCCCCTGTGACAGAAGCATTTGGATTATGCAGAGTATCTGATGGAGCTGCAGCTCTGCAAGCACTTTTCTAGCAGACATTCTTAGGTGTCTGGCCAGCTGTGTGACAAAACAGCTGTTGAGTTCAGCCTGGATGTGTTTCCATGGCCATTGAACATTTGCTGATCCAAATATGTATTAGCAGGTGAGAAACAGAGCGTGGGCATGACTGCCTCTGGCTGCTGAAGGCACCTTGTTGCCAGGACATTGCAACAGCCAGGTTTGTGCCTGGTATGCCCAGCTGCCTCACTGGGATCCTACCAAAGGTGAGGCAGCCTTTCCCTCCAGGCACATTTCATTACCAGTCCCATGGAAAACTAAGAGGAAGGCAGCAACAAGCTCATTGCCACATCCTAGAGCACTGCACGAAGGGTCCATGTAAGCTGCTGGTTTGCCAGCACCTTTCTAACCCAAAGTCTTTCTGTGGCACAATTAATCTGAGCAGCAGCCACCATAATGGAAACACATCACTGTCCCCTGGAAATACCAGCCCTGGCTTAACTCTGCTGAATGCCACAGTGAACAGCACTCCCCACACTCTTTGTGCACCCTTAATCTTTGCCTGACCATCAGCACACTAAATATCTAACATAGCCCCATGCAGATCCCTCATCCTCTCATCATAGCCTGTGAGGATTTACAAGCAGATCACATCCTTTACTCTCCTTTTCAGTAGCCACCTGCCTGCAATTCCACTTTCCTCTGGCAAAGGAACAATGCAGCTACACCAGCCCCGTGTGCCACACTGACTCTGGCACTCACAGCTCTACTTCAATTCAAGAATTCACTTCAGTTCAAGAAGGAATTATTTTATTCAGTCCTCTAATGCAGATCTTGACCCCTACCCTGGCAGAGTACCCTAGACATCTTACAAACCACACACTCCACACTTTGCTTCAGAGCCAGGAACTCACTCTCACTTCATGGGCCATTCTGGACTACCACTGAATCACTCCAGTGTGGTCTCTACCTCCCACAGCCTTATTAGAAAACTGGGCTGGAGCTTTCCTGCTTGGAGTGAACTGAATATTAGAAAAATGTGGAGTTTCCAGGACAGCTTGCTGGGCAAAGGCAGCTGCCTCTGGTCTCATAATTATACTTCTTCTAACCTATCTTTCTATTCCCACCTGTTTGGTTTTGAAATTTAGCCTGTGTTCCTCCAAACGTGACAGCCTCGTGGTTCAGCTCACCTGGAGAGGCATAGCAGCATGAGAGCACAGAAGGTATACCTGTGCTGCTAATTGCAGTGCAGAAGGTATTGCAGCCCACACAATACCTGTCTGAGGATTTCTCTCATAAGGTTATGCACCCATAAACCACACCAGCAGCTCCAGTGTTTGAGTGCCCAGCAAACAACACTGCACATTATCTCCTGGAGCCCAAATGCTTGCTCTATGGACACCTGCTCTGATTATTTGGTTGCTAGTAGACTATCTGCAAGAGATGTCACTATAAATTGATTTATGGGGAATGGAAGGCAAAATTCACTAGAGATACAGAGTCTGATAGAGTCACAATTTGAGAAGATTTCTCTCTTAGCTGCTGCAGTTACACTGAAGATTGGCAGGAAAAACAAACACAGATGTCCTCCAGTTTTGGCTGCTGCTTGGTGATGGGCAGAACACAAAAGTCCCAAATCTGCTTCTGGTAAAAAGTCAGGAGAACTCTGAGTCCTTGCCCAACTGTTTGTCTGTGATCCTAACAGACCTTCTGCTCTTACCAAGTCTTTTCCCAGCTGGGTTTCCCTCAAGAAATGAGCTGAAAGAACAAACACAAAGTGGCCTCTATCCTTATTAGCAGCTTTTGTGTCTGGGATTTGCAGTTACGCTGTTAACCATGCCTGCCATCATGGAGAAGACAAATCAATTGTATTGGACACTTCATAGCCCCAAAGTTCTTTCTTTTTAAAGAACAAATACAAGTTTAAGAGCATTTTGTTTGCACTCAAATAAACAGTATCAGAAAACAAACTTTTCTGTTGAGGCAAGACTCTGGTCTAAACTCTGCTGCCTTGTAATCAATACAGTACAACCAAAGTCAATTATCTTTTATTACGCCAGGAATAAAATTGGCTTTGGGGCTTTTTTCTCACTTTTGGTCTCAAATTAAGCCAGCAGAGAAAGCCAAGCTACACACCAGTGGTCAGCTGTAAAACACACGTCATTCAAAGATGGCTCAGTGCAGTGTCCCTCATCACTTGGGTTGGGTTGGTTATTCACCTTGTTTTATTAAAAGCCGTTAACAGTTCATCTAAATCACTGCAAACCCCTGCCCTTCACCACCAAGAGATCTGGGGATTCTGACTTACAGGTGGAGGTTTCATTTTCACACTGAAGCAGATTCTCCTGCAGGCACTTCTTTGGGCTGGGCAGTTGAGCACAGCTCCTAAGAGTGAGTGATTGGAAGTCTAGGAATTACAGTATCACAGAATTAAATGAGGAGGCTGCTGATGTGAAGAGATTTTGGCCAGGTGCTTTACACATAGCTCTTGGTGAAGCATTTTTCCTCTTATGAGGAAAATTGGGATCTTTGTCTCTTCCCAGGAGAATACCAAACGATTTGTCTGCTGCTCCCCTAAGAGTGCAGTGCACTTTTCTGAAGAGACCATGATTGAAACAGCCATGAAACAGCATCAACACTCCCTTCCCTGGCCAGTACACTGGACATATAGAGAGAGGAGCAATGCAGAATGTGAGGAGAAACTTGCTGTCTGCTAGGGCACAAATTACTGACAAATCACTGCCCTCCCAAATGCCCAGCACTACATAACTGTCATGGGAAAAAGAAAACCCCACACCAGAGCCAACAACAGAACGTTTGCAGTTAAACCCACTCGTAAGCAGGGCTGTGCAGAACTGCTGCCTTGCTTAAAGTGCAGCTGCCATCAGGGCTGCTCATGGGCACCTGAGGGCATGAGAACAGCAGAGGTGGTCCAAGGTAGAAGGCCACCTATCTCAGGTGCAGGGCCAGTGTATATCTATATCCTGCAGGAAACAGCAACAGTTCTACCTGGGCACTCAGACAAAGGCATCACCTTATTATTTAAAGAAGTCTTTCCTTTAGGCATTAAAAAACCCACCAAAATTCCTGTTTTTTCCTGAAACCTGCACTGTCCATGTCTACTTCAGACAAGAAGGCTGATCCTTTTTTTTCCTTCTGGTCATTGTTACAACACTACCCAAGTGGTTATTACACTTACAAATACACTTTCATCTTGCATACTTGGAATCTTAAAGAAAACCCAACCCTGAATGTCACTCATTTTTTATACTACTTCTTGGTAGTATTAAATGAAATCACTGCAAGGCACAGAAAAAGATGTAGATTGCAGCTCTTCCCACCTCCCACCACAGTGGGAGAGGACTAATGTTTATGACCTGATGCATCTCCTTAAGAGCATACCAAGCATAAAGCAACTCAGTCCTCACAGCACGTCAAGCAGAGAGGAGAAACAGAAGGTAGAAATGAACCACCACCAATACAAGGAGCAGCAAATGCTCTGGGTGAGGACAATCAGCAGTTATTGGCAGGTGTTTCTGGAAGAGAACATGCCCAGCTTTGTGACAGGACAGATGAGAGAGGCCAGACAATTTTAAGTCACCTCATGCTGACTCATGGCCACCAGCAGAACACAGGATCTAAGCCAAATGCTGGGATCCCTGCTGCTGCTTCTCTGTGGCCCTGCCGATGACTGTATTGCTGTACAGACACACACAGGACTGCACCTGCAGGTCCCGCTCTGCACACGCAGGTCCAGCTCTGCACACAGGAATTACAACCCTGCAAAGGCCGACAAGGGGAAGAGAAACTTTCTTCCCAAATACTTGAGCCATTCATTTCTCAGGAATTAGCATGTGGAGAATGAGGCACAGAATGTGTCTTGATTTTGAAGGGCTTCTCCCTGCTGTGCTCTCTCCTGCGGAGATGAGCCAGCCCTGACGACATTCCTTCCTTTGCACAAACTCCAGAGCTTCCTTTATACAACCCCCAGACTGACATGGCCCTAAGGAATGCAGCTTCCTACTCCTTTCCACAATCGTTCTGAAGTGCTATCTGTCAGCTGTGAAAACACACCCAGCTTGGGCAGCCCTTCCTCACCTGCTCTCCCAGGGCTCCTGCATCTTCTCTAGACAGAAGTTCACTCAGATCAGCTGTGCACAGCCAGTGGGTTTTGTGGCTCAACCAAACTAAATCTGTAATTCCCAAAGTATTTTGCTTTCCTCTACTGGGGATAATAATGATTTAACATTGAATTGGGGTTCTGGAAACAGCCCAGAATTGCCCAAACCATTCACTTCTGTAAGAAGAATGAATCACCAGCAACACACCAGAACAAATGAGTATTGTCCATGCCAAACTGCACACAACTCAAATCTGCACATTTTGACAATGATCTACCCTGGCATCCTGATGCAAATGAGCACTAAACAGCTGCTTCTGAAGATCCATGTTGGTGCTTCAGCTGAGTAACACCGTGCATGTTCCACACCAACCTTTCCAGCTCACTGCTACACTGCCTGCAAGCCACAGCAGCATGTTCACTCTAAGTATTTTCATTTATTTCCCCTCTTCTTTCCCTGTGAACACTCATATCAGACTTTCTGGCCTTTGACTATTTGCAACAGTTTAGAGCCTGGAACTGACTTAAGAATATGTTTGGGAGAAGGACCAGCACAGGGATATTCACACAGGAGCAACCATGGATCCACACCTGCCAACTAATGTCCTCTCCAATTGGAGTGAGTGACCTAGGGAACCACTTCCATGGCATTAAGAGCAAGGCATAGGAAACAAGAAAGAGTCTGCTTACTTTTAACTGAGTTAAATTGGGAGTCAAGTAGAAGTGGCTGGTGTCTTTTCAGTGGTGCCCTGTGACAGGACACAAACAGAGAGCACTGGAACAGGCTGCCCAGAGAGATTGTGGAGTCTCCTTCTCTAGAGACTTTCAGAATCCACCTGGATGTGGTCCTTGTGGCCTGCCCTGGATGATCCTGCTCTGGCAGAGGGCTTGGACTGGATGATCTCCAGAGGTCCCTTCCAATTCCTACCATTCTGTGGGTCTATGATTCCATGATTCTAATGCAAACGTGCCCAGATGTCACCCAGAGTAACACAAATGCAAGTAAAACAATAGTGCAGTTCTGTGAGGCTTTCTTCTGTGGGCTGTAATTTTTAAGAGCAGTACTTAGAAGTGAGTTGATATGCATTAGCAAGCCAGCAGCTGCCACCAGGTGACCAAGAAAGCCGCCCACAAGTGCATGTAATCACTGGAGCAGAACACTTGTGCTTGTACATACCATCAGCATTTCATTGACTAAAAGCACACAAATGTATAAGCTCCACCTGAGCAGGGAATCCATGACAAGAACAGAAGTCATTCTTGCCCTGTATTTGCATCTAACAACTGCAGAGCTGATGAGCTGCAGTTACATTGGTGGTGTTGAATGAGCAATGTTGGTGTTTGATCCTGTGGCATGCAAACTGATTTTAAAGCACTGATAGGAAGGAAACATGAACTGAAAAACATGTAGCAGAAGAGCTAGGCACTGTGCAGGCTTACATGTGGCTGGGGGGCCTGGAGTCCTTCACCCTTCTTCAGTTCTCTGGTGAGTTCATGAGAACCTGCACATTTTTCCTCTCCATTTTTTTTCTCCACTCCCATCAAGCTGCTGTTACATTTATTCAGTTCTCTGTACAGGCCCACAGCAGTTCAAGCTGCCCTTTGGTAGCCCTTCAGAAATCTCCAAAACAAACACATTCAGATCAGCTCTCTGCAGCATGAATATTTCATCCTAGACCCATCAAACTCAGCACCAAAATTCTAGCAGCTTTCATTGGCATTGAATGGAACCAGTCTGAATGCAATGGAAATTTTCTGCTCACTCCAGGAAGGCAGGGTTCTGAGAGAGCTGCCCACAGAGAGCATTGCTGCAATGTGAGGTTTCTCACCTTCAGGCTCACTCAGAACCCAAGGACCTGCTAGTGTTCACCCAGCACTTTTAGCATGCCTTAATTACAATCCACAACAGGGGTGACTCCTGCTCTGACATGGGCCTGATTTGTCCAGCCTTAAGAGGAGAAGGATTAGGGAGACCTTGACCCTGTCTGCAGCTGCCTAATGGAAGGCTGTGGAGAAGACTCCTCAGTGTTATGAGCTTCTTCAGTTACACAGTGGGCAGGGGAGGGCAATAACCACAAGCTGAAAGTTTGGAAAATTCCATTACAAAACCAAAAATTACTGTCAGAGTGACCAAACACTGGCCCAGAGAGGTTGTGGGATTGAACCTGTTTTGAGCAGAAGTTTGAAGTAGAAACCTCCAGAAGTTCCTTCCAGCCCTGGTGGTTCTCTGCAGCTTCACTGCAGAGTGAAGAACAACATAGACTTATAGAATCAATAAGGTTGGAAAAGACCTCAAAGATCATCAAGTCCAACCTGTCACCCAAGACCTCATGACTACTAAACCCTGCCATGAACCCTCCCACCAGAGATTTAGAAACTCCTTCAGATTTCTCCAACTGGAGTCATGTTTGTTTGATCAGAAAAAGGAAGCCAGCAGGGAAGCCAGAAAGGGGAGAAAAATTCCTGAAGTAAGAAGATAATTTCTTCAGACCAAGAAGGAAGACTGAAAAACTGTGCACAGGTTTTCATATATGGAAGAGGAGTTTCTCACTTCACATCTCACCACCAATGAACCATTCTTGCCACTGCCTCTGGGAAAATTCATGCTGATGAAGCTAGAAATTGCACCCAGCCTAGGGAATCTTCCAATATTTACATAAAACATCACACATGCCCCCCGCATGCCCCTGGCACTGCCTCAGCAGTGCTCAGCACTTCAGCTCTCAGTGTAAAGCTCAGGAGCACTCTCATTTGTCTGCAGTTCTGCCCCAGGTAACATGTAGAAGGAAGTGCTGTGCTCACAGACTGGGGATTGAGGCACTACAGATGTACTCTTGCCAGGGGCATCTGAAATTCTGCAAGCTACTTAGCCTTGCAGAAGTGTCTGATCCTTTCTTTTTTCCCTTACTTGAAATCCTAATCATCCCAAAGGTGACTAATCAATCCTGCAGCAACCAATTGATTTCACAGATTGTTCTTTTGGGTGATGAACAAGCAAGTGATGATGAAACCTGCAGGCGAAAAAATCATCCTTGAAAACTTTCCCCCATCCCAAGCTGAAAACCAGAACAGCAGGCAGAGTTGATATGGAACAATTTCCAAGTTTCTTCTGAGAAAGAAGTCAACAAATGCTGCTTCTGATTCAGCAAAGGCAGTGTCTGGGCTGTCTGAGATGGAGAGTGCTGCTCGGCAGTTACCTCTCCGAGTTGAAGCCAATATGGAGCTATTGTGTGCCCTCTCCTCTTCATATTTTCATTGGCCAGAAGTCTCCTTCCCATCTGGCAGATTTTAGGAGAGCTAAGTAGGCTTCCTGACACCCTCCTCAGGCCACGCTGGCTTGCAGAGTTATTGCTCAGGCAGCTGCATCTTTCAGAGTCTGCAATGGAGAGTTAGCAGCACAGCATCTGTGCAGGCATTTGATATTGAGGGGATTTCAAAGAGCAATGGCTTGGATGCTTTGCTTAGAGCTGTGTTAGTTTAGTCACACAAATACACATTTGTTACTTCCAGCCACAAAGCAGAACAGATGTGAAAAATGCATAGGTCTTGGTGTGAATAAAGGACCCCTGTAAGAGTCTAGCAGACAGCCACTGGTGGTGTTTTATTTACCTTCTGCCAACCACACCTTTCTTTCTGAGAGAACACACATCTTGTCTGAAAAGCAATCACAGGTCGAGCAGTTGCTTTGAGGTATGCATTGTACCCACACATAACATCCATAAGGAGCGGCAGATTACTACACAGAGACACTGTGAACAAGACCAGATTGTTGGATAGGTCCCATCTGACACAGGAGAAAGGGTCACACACTATGTGCAATCACAAAAGTTCCAATTGTGAGGACTTGGGGAAGGGACAGCACTTCAGAGAGATTTGTTCCTTTTCATTCTTGCCTCTGTTTTTTGGGTTGTTTTGGGGGTTTTGTGAAAAGCAGGAGGGTTGAGCAGCCAGCCATGTAGAGGGCTGCTCTGGCTGCACAACAGCCTACAGTCACAACTTCTGTGGTGCCAGGACGGGTCACAGACACTCAGCCATGGTCAGGAAGGACACTGTCCTTGAAATGGAATTATATACTTCAGTGAAGAAACAGCCTTCATTATCTGACCAACACAGAGCAGTTTAAACAATGTTATTGACACATGGACTTTTTGATCTGGCATGCAGCAGAGGATCAAAATAGGTCACCCTACTAATCCTCTTCCCTTCAACCAGTGCAGCACCTACCAGAAAATGTGCTTCTTTCTACCTCATTCTCACTCTTTGCCTCAGAACAGTCATTTCTGGTTCCTTCCCTGTGACAGAACTGGGATGCTGCAGTTGCATGTAAGCATGAAGCCATTCAACCCAATCATAACTCCTGTGTACAATACTGCTGCTCTCCTGCACAGGTTGAAGCTGGCAAGCTCAGAGGAAAAATGCCTCTTAGAGTAAGGTTCAGAGTTTAGATTACAGGTGAGGTCCACATGTAGTCTTCTGTAATCTAGCCCAGGTCTCAAATCAGTGAAACACTGACAGGACATCTATGCTTGCTTGCTTGTTCCCTTTATTGAAAGGTTCACCCTGAAAAATATCTCTGAACACATGACCAGTTTGTCACCTTCACAATGTTCTTCTTGTCATACTGCAAAGAGGTGACAGCTAGGAGTAATGTAATGCTGTAGAGGATAAAAGACTGAAAGGAAAAGTCAAACCCAGGTTAACAGGTTGCCTTTGTTTGCTCTTTAGGGTGGGAATTACACCTGCTTTCATATTTGTATCAACCCAGTGAAGATATTCTACGCTTAAGTCTACCTTTAAGGCATGACAGCAGATAATACATGGGGTTTAGAACCTGGAAATCAACTCATTGCATTATGTATTGGCTGACTAACTTGGGATTCCTACAGAAGATACAAGGTGAACACTCATATTTGTACTGCACAAGATAATCACCAGAAAGAGAGAAAATTCATGTTTGGTATTCCACAGTCTCACTTCCACTGAAGCTCAAGAGCAGCACAGATCTGAGCTGGCTCTGTTTACCCTGCAAAAGAGCATTAAAGCCCATCTCATGATCCCTGAGAGACAAATCCAGCAGGAAGAAACACATTTTACACATCAGAGATGTCACGAGTCTGAAGCAAGCAAGAACTGAATGTTTCTATCCACCACAGCAAAACAGCTCATCATCTCTGGTGAGGTGGGTCACTGGGACCTTTGGAGACCCATGGCTGGAATCCCTGTTGGGTGGTGGGGGCATCATGGACATTACACCTGTGTTGCACAGGAGATCAGAAACCAGAACTCAAAGGCACAGCAAATGCACCATTTGCCACAGCAAATACTTTTCTTCCTCCCTTCCATCCCGTATTAGTATTCCAATACAAAAGTCCTCAGTGTTTGCAGGCAATGCTGGTGCCACAGACAACATACCAGTCAAAACCAGTACAGATGTGCCTCAGAAAAGAAGCACAACCAGCTGCAAAGAGCAGAGAGTCAGACTGGTTTCACCAGCTGCATCTAGTATTGCTCTAAAATTACAGCACAAACTAGAAGCAGAGAGCAGCCAAACTGTAAGAGGGAAGAGTTGATTTGTGAGTTTCACTCTCGTCTAGCTCTTGGTAACCCTTCCTTGACCAATGTGAGCTTCTCAACAACTGCACAAAGCACCTCTGCAGCAGTTTTATAGCACACAAATCTGACTGGCTCAGTTTGGCTCCCCAAGCCAAACTCTGTCAACACAGAGATGTGGATAGGTCATGGAGAGACACACTTCAAGGGCTCTGCTTTTTGCCATTTAGCTGAGTTCACCTTCCTATGAAAACGGAGTCAAAGGAGCCTGGTACTTTGTTAACCAGCTACTATGATTTCCATTCTACTGAGCCAACCTATCCAGTCCCCTGGCACTCTCAGCCATTCCTCTGGCCACAGTGTTACCAAGACCAGGTAGCTGAAAGGGCCTTTCTTCTGCTTAGCTGCTCAGCTATGATCAGAGCCCTTTCTTTAGCCACCATTCTCCCCTGAGCAGATGTTAGCTTCACAGCTGGGTATGTGACAATGTCTGAGGTATTTTCACACTGTTGATGTGCCTGACATTTCTTTGGGCAGCACAAGTGCATTCATGTGAAGGAAGTTTTTCTGGTCCTCAGGATCAGAGAGTTTTCCTTTTCTTTTCAGGACTCTACATCTTCATTAGGAAATAAAAAAGAGTCCTAGGCCAAAACTTCATCCATTAATCAGCAGCAATGAACACAAAGACTGAAAGTTTATCCAAATCCCTGACTATGTGAAGAAAAGCACCAGGAGCTTCAGGCACACAGAGTGCTGAGATCTGCATCGTGCAGCACTTTGCCAAAGAAAATTCTCAGTCTGTGGCTCGCAGGGACTGAAAATGTGGCCATGTCCATGCTTAGGGAATACCAGCCTCTAAGTGATGCCTTCCAGGCACTACCATTGGAAAGCAGACAAGGGCTGAACTGCTTCACAGTGTGTGCACATGAAATGCAAAGGGTTTCCCCCTTTTCTGACAAGGCAAGCATAATGATTGTCAGCACAAAGTGAAACACAGAGAGAAGCACTGAAGAGCGAATACCACAGCTATAGAAAGAACACTACCTTAGGGTTTTGCCACTTCTCGCAACACTGAAAGAAGAACTGGACACTGACTTTAGCAAACTATTTCCTGATGGAGAGTAAATTTATATTGCTAGCAACTCTGAATACAGGAGTGCAAATCATTGAACTTGATCTTCATTTACTCTTGGAAATGGTGCCATGTGTTCTTGACAGCTGGCAGCAGTAATGTTGCTTTGCACTCTTAGTACATCACTGGCTTGCCAAAAATTCTCCAGAAGTGTCTGTCCGGAAACTACTGCAGCTACAGAAGCCACGAAGTGGAAGGAGATCAACGCTAGATGGCAACGTGCCTCTGCAAAACATTGCTGAGGTGCCGGCAGAGAGCGACAAACATTTCCAAAGACAACTAGCTCTTCCAAAGATGTCCAAAGATAACTAGCTCTTGGCTCTTCTGTAGGTGTAGGAATACAGTTTGTACTAGTTTCATGTTAAAATAAACTTTCCTTCCATTCTGCTGCACCTTTCTCACTGCTTGCTTTATTCAACACTCTTGCTCTAGAGATGGCTACACCCTGCATGAATTACTCACTGAGTGTGCATGGAAAACATGAGGAGCTACAGGAGTATTAACCAAATCCAGCACACTTGGTGAGATATGAATCAAAAGAAAGCTGCTGTTGTGGGCTACCACCTTGCATCTACTGAAATCAATCAGAACATGAATTTTATCATATATCAGACTCAGAATTCCTTGGAGCAGAACTTTTTTTCCTCTCTCTGCAGCATTACTCTTGGTTGTCCATTTCATGCTCATGCTGAAGCATGCAGCTTCTCCTCCAGCCCAAGTAATGCAGGTAGAGTAGTCTGGGCTACCCACAGTGCTTTGGCTGGCTGACCTGTGTTCAGTTCTGAGCTCCCTGCAAAGCCCAACACATTTTAAATCAACTCCTAAACCCACATTTTGCAAACTCAACCCCACACCAGAATCATCAGCTAAGCTGATTATGAATGAGCAGTGTTTGAGGGTACCATTAACCTGCCTCAGAAGTGTCAGCAGCTCGTAAAGGCCTCAGCCACATCTCTGCATGACCTTACACCCATCTTCCTTCTACTGGCACTGCTTTTGGCCTGAACATGAGCCTTGAAGCTGTTACAACTGCCACACATGGCTTATTATCCCTCCCACCAACTAAACAAGGTACAGACCCCAAACAAACAGGGCAACTGCTGGTACCATTTGGTCCATCATTTTAACTACTGCCCTCCAGATACTTTGCCCCATACTTCTGCCAAAGACCATTTTACAACTCTTGCACTTTTTAGGGCTGTGTCTGTGAAGACAAACATGGACAGGATTATAGCAGGTAAGAAACAGGATGTCTGGTCAGAGTACTTTGTAGAGGCAGATAAAAACCTAACTGAACAAGCTCAGTACCACTTCTAAATTAAGTGGAAGTCTGTGAAACACCTCAGTTTCTATCACCTTGATATATAATATTTAATTTAGTTCCATTTAATGTGAGAGAAACTGGATATATGACCTAAAGCAAACATGGACAGCTTGCTTCCAACAACCATACTGACAGTCAATGAAAATGTCACTGACAGAAGCCACCATGGAAATGCCAATGAGAGCTCTGAGGTAACAGCACCACAGTGCCTGGTGAGTATCAGCAGTGCAGGGCCATGGGGACACAGCTTCTACTGCGAGAGCAGTGACAGCTTTGTTCAGAAACGTTTGAGGCAATATTTGAACTAATCACTAGCCTCTCAAGAAAACACTTGATCAGAAAAGGCTTGAAATGTGCCACAGAAGTGTGCTCACATCCCAGCACAAAAGGAATGAACCAACCAAAAAATCCAGAGAGACTGAAGGGTGTTAACAGCAAGGGGAAAGGGGAGAGGAGGAGGATAGCTTTTCAGCAAACAGCTAATATACTAATGCTTTACTCCTAATTCCTGATTAGAGTGCCAAACCCTAAACTACCTACATGGGTAGGTGATGCTCATTGCCAGTGAGATCCAATATTTATGAGAGATGAAACAGCTTGCTTTATTCCAATAGAAATAAAAAAAGTGATGAAAAGAACATCTCTTCCCTCCTGCATATCTGCATTTCAAATCTTGCAGCACTGTGCTAGGGCATGATCAGAAATCACTCCAGCAGAGCAGAACAATTGCTTTAATCATAGTTATTGTAGCCTACCTCAAAGTTAAATATAATTATTAGAATTTAAAGAAAGCAGCAGCCCAAAGCCCTCAGGTGTCCTAAGGTGCACACAGACAATTGCACACAGGGAGGCTGCTGTTTGGACTCATGTCAGCACATGGAAGAAGCACTTTCTACCCAAGCTGGACAGCTGTGCTGCTGGCTGGTTGGAAGGAGACATCCTCTTCCTCCAGTGCAAGAAACCTCTCACCTCCCTTTGTCACAACAGCATCATTCTGTGAAGTCTAAATGACCAGCCAGTGTTAATGGTCACCAACAGGGAAAGCCACAGTCTTCCTACACCTGCTGCCTTCTTCCCCCACCATTCTGGAGTCTTCTCCTAACATGCTTACCAGTGTATCTTCAACTGGTTCTAAACCTCCTCCACTGTTAATGAAGAGGTAGCACCTCAAACTCTACATCCAGCCCTATGCTGTGTTTACATCCCCAGCAGAGTTAACCCTACACTTAAAAGCTGGAGTAGGGGGGAAGCATCACAGCATGGGAAGGATTCTTCACACAGCAGTTTCAGGGTAGAGGACCAAACATTGTCATTTTTGTCACTGAGCTTTTAAATACAGTCAGAGCACTTAAGCTGTGAGCCTACTTTAAAGCACTGTTTATTAAAGGGCTGCTTCATTTATTTGATTCACTCATTAACTGAAATTAATATTTATTAATTAAATGACTATGAATGAAAACTTACATTCCCTAAGCAATGTCAAAGCTCCAGCAGCATTTCTTTGCACACTGGCTTCTCAGATGCCTCCATAGAGGACACAATACAAAACCACACTTTAACTTGCTTAATGTTTAATGACCCCAGAACTATGTCATTGAGTTTATGGCTGAGATAAAGGCAGATGCTCTACACCTCAGGTATTCTCCTTTGCACTTCCAGGGCAGTGAGAGAGGTTCATTTATTGTTTTTATCATCATCTCCTCCCCTTCCACTGTCAGCAGCTGTTTTATCACATGCTGTAGGCACATCAAAACATCAGTTCACTTGCCTGTGAAAGCAGCTATAGTTTTCACACCTCTCACCACCTGCAACATGGGATTTCTGCAGGTACGAAACAGTTGCTAAGAGAGTTCCAGCCTCAGGAAACATGGCACACGCTGTCACCTTCAGCAGGAACAGAGTTAGTCACCCTGGTGTACTTTAAAATCACCCCAGCCACTTACATGTCTCTCCCCACAGAATTAGCAGCACTGAGATCAGATCAAGGGAACCAAGTAGCACTTTTTACACTCTGATTTTGTCATATCCAAAGGAAGAGTAATTTCATCTTCCTTTTTAAAGGAATCTCACAGAAAGTATGAGGTAATGGGTGCTTGAAAAGCATCAAACCTTTCCACTCCTGCTGGAGATCTGCTGTCCTTGCTAGACCTGTCCACAGTATCTGAAGACCCTGACTGGAGCCTTGTGATTCTGAGACCTTGCCTGTTTTCTCTCAGTGATACCAGCTGGTCTAATTACAAACCTTGCCTTGCAGAGCAATGTGTTTTAGGAGTGGCATCTGATGTCATGTGCTCCAGAAACAGCAAAACACGTCTCTTCAAAGAGATTTTTGAAGCATGACAGCCAGTAGAAGCAGGAAAATGTACAGAGTGTGAGTAGTTTTAAACAGTTGACCCATGTCTCCCCCAGACCTCTCATTTCACAGAGGGGGAAGCTGGGCAGCTGAAAGGAGCTGGAGTTCCCCATTTGTGGCAAACCTAGGTTATAAAGCTAGGAAATACCAGGAGTGAGCAGTGTGAGTGTCTGTTTGGGAGAGGAGGTTTGCACATGTGGTGCAAGACAAACTGTGTAGGCTCAGACAGCCTGTGATGATAGAAGCCAGGTTAACTAGGCCATGGAGCAATGTTTCTCACCCCAGGGTGAGGAGAGCGTGACGATGGAAGATACGGAGATGTGTCTGCCTGTTCATGCTCACAGCCTGGCACAGAGCCAGGAGCTGCTTCTGACACTCTCCCAGTCCAGAATACCTGGCCAGTGCCACCATCACTAGCAAACTCAGCAAGCAGGTGCCACACCTCACTCACATCCGGGGGAGCAGGTTTCTGCAAACAAGCCCTGAAGTCAGGAATACAGGTTACACATTTTTTCCCAACCATCTTTCCTACATAGCTTGAGACCACCCATGTCTTTCTGCCCAGAACAAATGTCCATCAGGTACTGGTAAGGCCTTGCCTGTGACTGTAATTCAGAAAGACTTTCCTACTTCCTGCAACAGGGAGAATAAATTCCTAAAAAGATCAGGGAGCTACTGTGAAGCTTTACAGGCTAATTGTCTCTTCAGAACTCTCAAGCTCTTTTTAAAGCTCTGTGACCGTTTGAGGCTGTCCCTTTCTTAAAGGCATAGCCTCAACTCTGGGACTATGTAGACAGAGCTGTACTACTGGGAAAAGGACAAAAACACATTAGAGAAACATTAAGAATATTTTGGTGTCAAACTTTGTTCTACCTCTTATTTAATATTTAACACTAAGAGCTTCAAACAAGAATAAACTCAGTTTAGCTGATATAATTGGAGTAACAAAGTCTTGTCATCCCATGTAACCCTTAACCTTCATATGTCTTGAATTAATGAAAGACAACACTGAGTTCTAGAATGTTCACAAGTGCCCACAATGCAGCCGAATGGAGCTGTGGTAAGTGTCCTGCACACAGCTGAGCAGGTACAAAGGCTGCTACCCGGAAATGTGCTGCCAAAAGGTGAGTATGTTTAAAGGAGGACTGAACCCCATGAGTGACATCACCCCTGGGGAAGCCAAGCACAAAGCAGGTCAGCAGGGCTCATGTCAATCTTCTTTCAAGGGACAAACTTCATCCTGTGAAAATGAATCCTTTAACTTTGAGCTGCTGCAGCCATGGCTGCTCTGAACACTCAAGGGTTCTTGGGTAAGCAGTCATCAGTGTGACTCGTGGAGTCCTGAAGATGGGTATCCTTGAAGACTGCATTCCCAGATTCTTTGTCAGCTTGTTCTAACTAGTGCAGCCAATAAGAACAATGCTGCAAGGGTGCACTGAACTGCAGAACAAGCAGTATCTTGCCTAACTGGTGTTTTGCAACTTTCTTTTCAGTTGCTACCCTTACCTTTCCCACACTGCCCAAAATACAAGGAACTTCTGAGAGAAACCTTTGCAACAAGGGATTCCCAAAGGCGAAGGTAGTTTTAGTTTTAGGCTGTACCTTGAAATTTTTCCACAGATCTTGAACAGAAAATGGTAGAATGTAAATAAATTGCCATTGGGTTTAAAAGGGAAAACAATGATAAATTCTAAATAATCCCATTCTACAGACTACTAACAAAGTTGGTTTGTATAAACTAACTTTCTTT
The DNA here is from genome assembly GCF_014839835.1 of Dryobates pubescens. NCBI lineage: Eukaryota > Metazoa > Chordata > Aves > Piciformes > Picidae > Dryobates > Dryobates pubescens. Next base: position 21,325,713 of record NC_071615.1, on the reverse strand, counting down.
TTGGCTTCCTCACTCTGGCAGATACTAACTTCTGGCTTCTGCTGGCTTTGCTGACCTTGAATGCATTCTTCTTGTGGTTAAGTAACTAACAGCAACTCTCTGCTCTTTCTCTTGTCTGGTGTAGAAGGGGTTGGGGAAGGGAGCAGGGAGTGGGGAAGCTATTAGTAGCCCCCTGGTTTGTCCAGGGTGGTGTCTTGTGCTGTTTAGAAATTGTACATATAGGTAAATATTGTATATTTTGAACATATTCATTGGATTTAATATTTAGATTGTAGTTTTGCTTGTAAATACAACTTCATTTACTTTCTAACTGAGCTGGGTCTGGCAATTTTGTGTTGGGGGGCGGAATTTCAACCCACCACACAGCTCTAGCAGTACAGGGTAAAGGATTTCCAGGTCTGAAAATCTAATTGAAATGTATCACTCTGTCAGGAGGATCTAATGGGGATGTGAACAAAATGGCAGTCAGTATGCTCCTTGCAGATCTCTGACCTTCAGAGGCTGCACACAACGTATCCAAAAACCCAATGACAATATTATGGATCCAGCTACACTGGGCTACTCCCATCAGTTGAAAACTGCAAGTCATAGGAAAGACAAATTGTTGACTGCCCTGCAAAAAACCAACCCAGCTATTTTCTAGGAGAAGAGAGAAACCCAAAAACTCAGATCAAAGCACACCAAGAGCTCTCCCTGCTCACTCCTGACACCCCTGTCTATATAACTTTCTGCCAGCTCAGATCCATCTTCCACCACGAAACTCACAGCTCAGTTCCCCAGACCTTCTGCTGCAGCCTGCAGGCTCTCCTCAAGCCCTGTTCATTCAGGTGCTCTCTCCTGTTTCTTTCTTGTGCCTGTAAGGTGTCATTTCCTTTCTTTCTCCAGCATCAAAGTCTTTGCCACAAGTTTATAATCACTAATCCATTCTGCTGCAGCCTTCTTGCTCACAGGTTTACCAAACTCACCTCTGTTCCTGTAATCTTTAACCACTGGCCTCAGCCACCCAGCTGTGGCTCTGCATCTGCCTGTTATATGCAAGTGGATCACAATTTCCAGTTCTATCAAATTCACACCACACCTCCCTTCTGCTCAGTGGCAACTCAAAGGTCTTTTCCAACCTGGTTATTTCTATTCTATTCTAACAGCAGCATAATTCTGTCTATCACACTTCCTTTAGGAACTTTTTGGGGTTCTGCCAGACTGCCTCACATGTGTGTCCTCTCTGCCCTCGTCTAAACTTCTGCTCCAGGATAAACCACCACCGAGCTTCAGACCTGAGCTCAGGTCAGCAACCTTGTCTGGATGCACAGCCCAAGTCTCTTACCACTAGGCAATGGTTGATTGCTCCAGTGCAAAGCATATCTTGTTTCTAAAAGTGACTATGTACTGCTGAGGCAGTGTGTGATAGAAATTATGTCAAAATGCCCTGTGCTGTACAGGTTTGCTGAAGTTTTTTGTTTGTTTGGTTGGTTTGTTTGTGTTTGGGGAGGGGGGAGGGGGGGGTTTGTTGTTTGCTTTTTTGGTGAGGTTTTGGTTTGGTTTGAGTTTGCATTCCGGACATTTCTGAGGTTTTTAGCAGCTCATACAGGATACCCATTGAAGAAAATTGAATGCTGAAACCATTTGGAAGCCAAATCACCCACCAGCCCTTCCCTGTTGGTGAAGAGGAGGTCAAGCATAGCCTTACCCCTGGTAGGCTCACGCAGCACCTGGGATAAGAAGCTGTCCTCCATACACTCTAAGAACCTCCTAGACTGCCTCCTCTCTGCTGTGTTGAGATCCCAGTAGCATGGATCTCTGTAGTTGTTACTTTTGGCTAGGTGTCATCTGACTTTCAGATAACTTGGCGAATGAAGCACTCACTTGCCTACAGCAGGGTCACAAACAGCAGGCAAGGAGCCAATTCTTTCCTCAAGGCAGAAATCACATTTGTTAAATGGAAAGTGATGCACTGTGACCTGAGCTGGGTTAACCTAACCCAACATTGTTCCACTTATTTAAACAAGGTGGCATTTTCCTTAGGACTGCTTGTTCCAATAACCCTCCTTCTGGTGAGCTCAATCCAACAGCTCACACTCACAGAGGTTACACAGCACTAAAGGAAAGACACCAACCATGTTTAAACAAGGATTCAGGGTTCTGCAAACCAGGCATGTTGGGCATTCCCTCATCAGAGTTCTGACCACTAATATATCCTGGGCTTCATCCCTGGAAGACTAAGGAAAGACTAATCTGTTCCACTCCAGCTTGAGGACAGCGGCAGCATCCAGCAGACCTGGGCATGCATAGCTGTGAACCCATCTCTATGTTCAGTCCCTACATACACACCTCACATTTCACTGCATTTGAATTACAGCTCTAGATAACCCTGCCTGATCTCTGGATCTCCTGTCTCAGAGATCACAGCCCTCAAAATCCTGACATTCAGAGAGGACTTGTTTCCATAACCATCTCAGGATGTATCCCAGTATATAGCTGGAAAAGAAAGAGTCATGAAGTGATTTTTCTGCACAACTGCATTAGCATTTGGCATAAATAATGCCAGCTGCTTTTGCCATAATTATTAGCATTCTGTTGCCTCTTCTTCTTGAACACTGCCCTTCAAATTCATTTTAAGCTTAAACCAGGAATTTTGCAGTTGTCTGAATGCAAACTACCATCATTATTATTAAGGAAAATGGTTGCTTGAGTGAAGCACTCAAGAGTTTGTTCTGACAAGCCCTTTGTGGCAGAACAAACACAGTTAGCAGTAGGAATCGGTAAGAAAATCACTGTGTTCTCTTCCTTCACTGCAGGACATTAAGAATTACACTCTCCCTGCTTGGGCTACTCATGGTGTCAGGAGCAAGCTGACAAAGCTTTTGGAATGGTTACTGCAGGTGGAATTTGGGTTCCACAAACAGACACAGAAATCCTCTTTGCAGGGAGGTAAACTGAATCCTTAACCCATTTAAACCCAAATGTGGAATAGGCAAGAATAAAGGATATTTAATAAAGATCACTACTGGTTCCATAGCAGAACTATGGAAGGTGCCATGATGTGGATATTGGTGATGAGTCCTGGAAGACTCTGACTAGTGGGAAGAGAGAAAGTGAAGGTGAATCGCCACCCATGCTAATGCAGCAGTGTGGAGGAGACACCCTTTGGGTTACACCGGGTGAGAAACCCAGAGCTGAGCAGAATCAAGTGTGAATTTAATGTAAGCCACTAGCATGTTGAGAGTCCTAAAATCAGATCATTAAAACACTTCTAAACTTGATTCTGCTTGGCAAATAGTGCCTCTAACTTTAAAACAGTTGATACATCTTAATCACTCCTTCTCCTCCATTCACCCACTGTCACCTTCTGGGCCTTGGTTTGGTTTCACATGGGTATTGGACAGTCAGGATCTGTGAGCTACAAGGACAAGTCACACAAAAGTGTGGATCAATTCATTGCCTCTTTTGAGCTCCAACTTAGAAAACTCAGCATAAGGTTCAAACCTCTGCTCCTGTTCTACTAACAATTGCTATTAGAAAATGCACCAGCAGCTGAAGACAATGTATGTGTCTAACCCTGCTGGCATGCACAGTTCTCACTTTACGATTTTCATTCGCCCAGATTCTAACCTCCAGCCACTGATTTCATTAATACAGTTTGTCTTACAAGTTTTCAGCAGTTAATTAACAAAATGCAGGCAACCACCAGAGTCCAAAGGATATGCTCTTTCTTTTTCCCCTGGAAATCAGGGAGTCAATGCAGTTGCACAAAACCAAGGGTATCATTCATTACCCTGATCTTCTTGCACTGCTCTGCTAGCACACAGCAGCTGTGAATGCAGAGTGGAGCTGTGGAGGCTGTCAGAGATCCCCCAAACATTTTATGCAGAGGTAAAAGAGGTCTCCTGTTCACAGAACAGATAGCAGCAGAATTAAAAGAGTTTCCCTGTTCATAGAACAGATAGCAGCAGAATTAACCAGGGCATTCCACACAAATCAGCCATAAAGTCAGCTGAATAAATTGGTGCATTTAAAGCCAGATTGTATTAAAAGAGCAACAACTGATACAGACCTTACCACCAGCATCCATTTCATTGCCATCATTTGCCCGTTTTCTTTCAAGTGTTCTTTTAAAAACTCTTGTAAAGCATACCTCAGCTACTAGAAAGCCTTCACACCAGCAAAAATTGGTGACATACTCTGCAGTGAATCTGTTTCTTTTGTGTTCCCTTTCTGCAGCTATTAAATGCAGTGAAAGCCATGAGGGTGTTTCCTTCAGAAACAGGGCTACAAGCAAACTGCAGCACTGAAACCTGCAAGTGCTGAATTTCCCACCTGATGTCATGGCTTGCTGCCTTGTAATACTGTTTGGATGGAGCAGACAACTGGAAAAAACCATGCCTCATGTTTTATTGAACCTCTATCAAAAAGATCATTTAGAAACAAACCTCCTGCTTCCTGTACCTTTTGAAGGTGCAAAAGAAAAGCCAAATGAAGTTAAAGTTAGCTATTTGAGAAGAGCTTACAAAGGCAGCTACTTTTTTGCTTGAACTGCTCTTGCTAAGAAGCTTCCCTTTGTGAACTGCAGCTGGATTGTGAGCAGCCAAAGAGTGTGATGATCTGATCCCAGACACTGTTCATTTCACATGCAAACCCACTAGTTCTTTTTAAAAAGAAGCATTAACAGCTCCTGCTAATTTTAATAAGAGCTGCAAGTGACTTCTCCTATCTTTCCATGCATGTGCACTTGATCCATGCAGCGTTTCAGCCTGTACAGCCATGCAGGCCAGGACTGGCTCAGTGTAACAGAGGGCAAGCATTTACAAGGCCACACAAGTCTTGTTAAGTGAGCAGATGAGATGCTGGACACGCTGTTAAATCATAGCTATTTGCAGTCATTTTCACTAGGCCTTTAATTAAAGGTTTCTTCGGTTTACAGCACGCAGCCACCTTTGCTGCCTTGCAGGTGGCACTCAAGGTCTTCAGCGGGAAGGTGCCTCCATACAGAGCCTGTCATCTGTTTGAGCTGTACCAGGAAAGAGATGGGCAAGTACCTGCAAACTGTGCTGCTAGCATGCTTCTGCTAAAAAGCAGTACTGATACCTCAGACCAATTCAGCTGGATAAACAATGCGCACTGCACGTGGAAAGATGAGAGATTACTTTCAATTATTACAATTGGACTCAAGTTAGTAGGTATTCACAGCAGCAGAGTGACAGCAGTGCAGCCCGACAGCTCTCTCTACACTGCTTCACTAGAGTTGTGGGAGGGTTTGTTCCACCTTTTTTTGGCTCTCTACCACGCAGACAAGCTACAGGTAAATTTGTGTTGATCACCTATTGCTTAAAATGATCTCTTCAGAGTGCTAAGTATACTAATAGCCAGACAAATAACCTGGCTAAAGGCTTGTCCCAAAGGGCACTCACTACCTCATGGAAAGGCTGTGTGGTTCTACTCCCCTAACCCTGTTTTGCCCCTTTTCTGCTTTGAAACAGGTACTACACCATCCAGATGTACTCCTGGAATAACTCCTTGCCAGATGGTCACCCCCTCACTCTCCCTTGCTGCAGATTTCACTGCCCACTGGAGAAATTTCCTCACTTGGGCTCCCCAGTCCCAGTACACCACTGGACCAGAGAATGTAGGACACAAGAGGTAAGTGCTATGGGCACAGGTACCCAAAAGTGCCGTCAGCTTTGTCAACGACCATCTCAGATCCTGCCCTTTGATCACACTCTGACTACACGTGTGTCAGAGCATCTGATGACTAGAAGCCCATAAGTGCCATTTTTTTTGAATGAAATGCAGGAGTGTGAGCTACAAAATTTACTTTACACAACTCTTCTGCATGGATTCACTTCCCAAACACTGAGTTCTTCCAGAAAATGCTTCAGTGAAGATGACTTGTGTCCCCAGGACAGGGAAATAGGGGTCGGGCAGGAGTTGCTACTACAGCTCACACAAGAGAGCAGCAGTATTTGGGGATCATATAAATCACAGCCAAGTTCCTCCACATGATGAAGACCACAGTGTGGAACATAGGAAGCAGAGACAGCTCAGCGTGACTGGGAAGGAAAACAAACATTTCTCTGTGCTCTGCTGGCTCAGGAAGGTTTCAGCAGACTTTTCCTAACTCCAACAAAATGGGAGCACTTTTGTTAACTCTTCTGCTACCCATTGTTGAAGTACTATGAAATGATTTGCCATGTTTTGGGGAGAATGGTGCCACATGCCAACAACAATTCTCTCTTTTTGCCTTACAGTTAGGTGTCCCCTCCATGATCTTCAGTGTGATTAGCCTTAAGAAGCAGCTCCTCCCACACTGTGATATGTCTACAGTCTAATATTTCTCACAAACTTCCATCAGTGTGACCAGCAATGTCTTCATCTCTGTCACAAGAATATATTCCTCAGCACAACAAACCAGAACTATAGAAAGTGATGACATACCCCTCACAAACATTTACTTCACTGAGGGGTACAATCCCAGTGCAATATGAAGCCAGAGCAATTTTTCAAGACCTATCAATTTCAGAAGTACTTCGGCAGAACATGGGGGATGATGGAGCTGGACGCCGGCCTCAACACCTCACTTCACCTATGGAAGTGCATCCTAGCTGAGGCTACTGCTCACTGAACTCCAACAGAAGGTTCACCTACTCCATTACATTATCAGACCATGTCCTCTTCCTTCCTGTATGCCCCAGGGAATGTACTTTGAACATTCTGATGTCTGCTGCACAAAATTAAATTTCAAATGTAATTTCCAAATTAAGCTATTTCTACATTATTTTATTCCCCTCACCCCTACTCAAGACAACCCCACACACACATTTTCTATACTGTTTTTTGTTCTTAGAATTATCCCTGTAGAAACACAGAAAAGAAGACTTCCTTTACACATGGCTTACTCCAAGGGAAAAATCAACATCAATGTCCATTAAGTCTGAACCATCACAGCCAGACCTTGTTGAATGACTATAAATGGAGGATGTTGGTGAATGAGCAACAAAACACTCTGAATTATCTTTTCCTGAGCTGGCTCCACTTGAAAAATCTGTCCCATATTCTTTTGCAGGTTTGAAATACCCTCTCTAAGAGATGTTAGCAAAGGCTCTCTATGAAATGCAGCCGTTTTGTATTTTCAAACACTCCTGAATTGTGCCATCCAGCATCACAAAAAAAACCCAACCAAAAACCAGAGTTCATGTCTAAACGAAAGTGACGACAGGAGTTCTAGAACAAAGAGACTTCTCAGGTCATAGCCACTCAGCCAAGAAATAAAACAAATCAGCCAAGCTTATAAAAACTAATCAGTTACTATCTTCATGGTAAGGGCTTAGAAAAGATGACAAAAACTTCTGAGAGCCAGCAATGATTCCTCGAACCAAAAAGCTTAGGAAGCACCTAACTAAAAATCTATCTAGAGTTAAAAGGTAGGAGATTCACTCTTGATTTCTGAAGCATAGGAAATATTCTTTTAACAGTGTATTTTATTACCTGAGCTCTCAAACAATGGAGGAAGATGATCAGCTTGCATTTGTTTTCAGAAAGACAAAGGATTATGCCTTTATGAAGTGTGGATTACTGTGCCCCACACCCTGCAGAGGCAAAACCACACCAGCAGAGACCACAAAGGACAGTGGGGACACCACAGTGAAGGAAGAAAGACACTGAAGTAAATGCTGAAAATTGGGCATGGAATTGACAAGAGAGATGGGGTAGTCTGCGAGCCCTGGTCCTCCTGCCTTCCTCTCCCATCCCGCAGACACAAGGGATACGTGGCAAGGTCATTCGCACAACTCAAACTGGCACACTTGAGACTTAGTGGGGTTTTGGACACCAGAGAGAGAATTCCTGGTAAATGGTAAAATAGTGCTGTGGAGAGCTCAACAGAGACCCTGGGACTGGTCTGAGTCTGACAGAAATGGGAGGACTCAGACATCATAGAGGATCTCAAGTTTGAACATCTAGAGAATGCTATTTATAGGCCTCTGGAAACTGTAACTCCTTTAATCAGAAAATTCTCCTGAAATCAAGTCTAGAAGTCGCCTTATCCTTATTTTATGGAGAGGAAGTGGGCAGAGGCAAGCTGAATCTTCTCAAAGCCTGTATAAGGCAGCGTCAGAAAAAGTGCTCTTAATCAGTAATGATAAAAATGGGAGCTCCCGGGCTTGTTCATAAGAAATTTCTTAGAGAGCTGAGGCCAGAGAAGAACTTGGCATAAACAGCTCCAAAAGGAGAAGAACAGATGTACTCCAAGGGCAAAGGAGAACAACGCATGCAAGTAACTGCCCAGCAAAGAGCTTAGAGAGCACGGCTGGTCCAAGATTCATTCAGCTCTTCTATCTGAGGGACTGGTAACTCTAACCTAGATGAAGCGTTGCTTGAAAGAATTACTCTGCTTTCACAGTGACAATGGAAAAGAGGAAAGAAAAAGGGAGGGAGGGAGGGAAGAGAAGCTGAATAGAGGACGAGCTGAGCAGTATAAAGAAACAGTATTGCGGGGCTCTTGGCTCTGAGTTTGTCCCCATGGCCGTACTGTAGCCTGGGAAAGTTCCCAGCCCTGAGAATGGAAACACAACAGGTAGGTGGAAACACTGGGAACGCTTAGCAACTCCTTCACGTTTTAGCCTCAAACTTACCCTCCAAATGAGAAAAAAAAAAAAAAAAATCAGCAGAAAAAGAAACTGAACGATGCTGTGATTGAGCAGAATGTAAACAGTGATCTGGAAACAATGGGCGATGCAATTTGTTGCGTAGTCACACAACATTCCTCTGGGATGTGAAATTCACCGGCAGCAGTTCCGCCCACTTGGGAAGTACAGCCTGAGTGTGGCTGCTCAGCCTAAGCTGCTGCTGGAACTACCAAGCCTTTTGCCTTCTCTGCCAGGAGGGGAGCGATGTGGCTTTCCAGCCCATCCAGGATCCTCTGCTTGTTTTTTCCTGTGATCCTCGTTCTGCTTGATCAGACCTCTGCAGAGAGAGAACTGAAGTTTGTGGTTGCAGTAAGTAGATCTGCTTTGCATACTGGTGTGGGGAGCACAGGGAGCGTGGTATAGCTGGCAAACCAACCAAGGTGTGTAGCTGCTGTGCTTCTTTTCAGATGGCTGCCCCTTGGCTTACTGAGTCTAAAGACTTTACTTCGAGAGGAAGAAAAAGCCTCTAGTTAAAAGAATTTTCATCTCCTAACACCTAGGCATTATTCCAAGTCAAATGAAGAGCTCAGCTCTGTGACAGGTGCACAACACAGGGGACAATCTGCCCTCTAAAAGCTTTCCTGCCATTCCTCCCTTTAGCTGGCACAGTCTAAGAGCAGCCGATGGTGGCCTCCTCTGCACTTGGGGCTGAAGCTCATGAAGTTACAGAAGTTACCACAAATCCAAAAGTATTTTCTGTTTCAGAATAACTGAACTGGCACAGCAGAGCTCTGAGAAACTGCAATGAGCCTTTTAATGTAGAGCTGTGAGACAGGTGCTGCAGTCACTGCAGGCAGGCTGAATCAGGCCACTGCCAGGCTCTGCTGGGCCCAGTCCCTCAGGTAAAAGAGATTAATGCAGTGAGACAGTTTGAGTGGTGAAGGCTGCATCACAGACTTTTTCATTCTAATGCCTTTCTTTTCAATAAGTGACACTGACAGTCAGTCTAAAGGGCTACTTCAGCCCAAGGTCGTGGCAGTCAGAATTCACATTTACAACCTGGAATTTGCAGACCTTCTCCTTCCACCTTTCTCTATATCAGAAATTCTGAGCATGTGCAGATAGCAGACAGAAATACTATGTCCAAAACATACCATCCAGCTCTAGATAAAATTGTTTCCTCTCAGCACACTGTGTGTTCAGCTGAAACTTGCCTTCTGAACTCACTGTTGGATTTTTCACGGCAAGACAATTTCTGCTAGCAGAAACAAATAGCTTAGGAACTGGCCTCAGAACATTTCATTGATACAATGGCCTATCATGAGAGTATAGCTATATTTGAGGTAAGTCTAGAAGGCACCTTTCTGAAAGAATTCAATGCCACCTTCCAGCTGTACTCTCTGAGTTGCTATGTGTTCACCTGGGAGTATTGCTGGATGGGGAAAATGTCTCAGAACTACTCTTGAAAACTTTCTTAGCAGAACTGCACAGTATAAAATATATCTGTGAGGAAGAAAAATCACACAAATGTTCCCTTCCTCTCTCTTCTGGAGTTATGCTGTGCTCTGGGAAACTGTCTTGCTCTCTCCTTGTGATCTCCATCTTTATGCTGACTCCAAGTATTTTGACTATTGGCCATAATTCTCTTTGGCTGACAAGCTCTAATTCAAGCCAATTTGTCAAAATGCTATCCTGATTCTCTTTCTCACATGTAACATTAGCCTTCACCATAATTCCTGGGCACTGAATTTAAACTAGACATAGGAGAAGAAAACATGACACACATAGGACCATAGGGTACTCAAGGCAGAAATGAAATATTGAGTGCCTCTGTATAAAGAAGTCCTGCCCTGTAAGTTCTGCCTCCACACAGGCACTCAATTCACACATCATATACACAAAGAGGTGTGGTTTCTGGGGTTCTGTGATTCACCACTGTCTCTCTTCTAACTCAGGACAGGAAGTGTTGACTGAGCATCTTATCTGTTTTTCTAATCAAGCCAAGCCATTTGAAACCTTGCCTAAACATGCTCAGCAGTTATGCATCTGTGGTTTCCCTGAATTGGCATCCTGACTGCTTCCATTGCTCTCCAGTTTCTTCATCCCCATAGCTGTTTTCAAAATAAGAACTATTTCTGTTTGAATTTAAGTCTGTCAAGAAACATGTCTGGAAGAGGCTCACTGAGAGATAGATAATTCATCAAGGCAGGCATTTCTGAATGAATATGTCACATACAGCCCAAAGGCCATGTTCTCAGTTCCCCCCCTTCTCCACAGCAGTTTTTCACCTGACAATGATGGAAGCAAATACTGGCCACGGTCTCAGCCATGTGGTCATTTTGATCTGAAGTGATTCCCCTCACAAACTCAGAGAGATGACCCAGACACCAAATCAGGTTCAAGGTGCATTAGAGTTGAAGGAGAAAGTGTTTGGTCACATCTGCTGGTTTTGAGAGCCAAGTGAGCTGAAGCATTTCAGACAGAAGTGCTGAAATGAATACAGCAAGCGGGAGGGTTGCCCTCCCTTCCTTCTTGATCTCTAACATCTTTTCACCTTTTGTGAGGCCTCCTTGTTCCTTTTCTCTCATCCTGCCATGTTCTGTAGGGCAAGAGTAATTAAGGCAGCAGCAGACATATTTTAAAATTAATCTGAAGGATTAAGTCCTTTTCACAAACCCCAGATGCTGAGTGTTGAGAAATACCTACCGAGGAGCAAGGCACTACATTTCATTTCCCCAGCAGGATGAGGTTACCCATTAGTTAAAAAAGGACATGTCAGAATTAAAACTGCATAGAGGAGCAAAGATGAAACATGGAAGAAGGATTTTATGGACTTTGCTGGACTTGAACTCAGGAAAAATCTATGGGTTTTTTTTTCTCTTTGAAACAGTGCAGTTTCATGTTGATCAACATGCTGGTGATAATGGTGAACAAACTCCACTGCTTTGCCAAGAAATACTCAGGGTAGCCACGTCTTCAGTCAAACTCCACCAGCAAAGCAAAAAAATAATGAGCAGCTTTCCACACAGTTCTAGTGGCAATAGCTCCCCTAGCAAACCTTGTTGACTGTTGCAGAAAACAGAGGGAGAAATCCAATTGGATTTGCCTCCAAAGGGCAGCATTTCCCAGCCCTGGTGCACAGAAGGGTGTTAGCTGTAATTAAAACATGAAGCCATGCTGCTTGTGTTTATTTGGGAAAACATAAACACAGAGCACCTCCTCAGGGGGAGTGGCAAACTGACCAGTGTGTGCAAAGCCCTCTGGTGCTGGGGCAAGAGTGATGTGGCTTAATGGGGCCTGTGAGAGCACTCATTACAATCCAGCTGTTTAGCAGGGAGGTCTCCTGGAACACATGCCACTTCAGGAACAAATGCACTATGCTTCCACGCTGCCACTGGACTCATTCATGCCAAGGCAGGAACCTGGCTGGCTATGTGAACTCTGACACAAAGAAAGTGTGGTTTGGGACAGTTTGGATCAGCATTCCTGAGGGCTGTCTGGAGCCCTTTGAATTTGTATCCCAACATTTCCTTTCATGGGAAACTTTTCTGGACCTCATTCTTCTAAACCCGCTTATTGCCATGGGAGAGGACTTCAGAGTTTTTCTAACTATTTGATTTAGTGTTGGCATTTTCTGTTGGTTGGAATAAAAACAGGAAAAGGCTCATTAAAGATCTCTTTTGTAAAAGTCATATAGTTGAGTGTATCCCATTGATACTGCCCATGCCATGCTGCAGTATCCAAGACAGGAAAGCCACCAAACTCTTTCTTCATACTCAATGCAACACACAAAAAAATTCCTGCAGACTTCCAAAAAGTATTTTCCTATGTGTATGTAAAAGTATTAACAAACATCAAATAACCTGACAGGGTAGATGTTTATACTTTTTCATCTTTATATCTTAGAAAGATTGAGAAATCAAACATAAGCTGAGAAAAAAGCAGCCACTGACATTCTCCAGCCAAAGAATGAAATATTCCTCTAAGCACATCAGATACTGACTGGATATCAAAACCTCAGATTTCATGTCTAGGTAGAAGAAGCATCAGGTGTGCTTGCCCTCTAGCTAAGTGACAAAGGGGGCTAACACTACCTGACCCAGGGGTTTGTTGGTGATGTTTGTTAGGTTTTCCGGCACGGGGACCGAACGCCGATCATCACCTTCCCCACCGATCCGCACAAGGAAAGCGAATGGCCCCAGGGATTTGGACAGCTTACCAAGGTATGTCAGCTTGCTTAGAAGAACTTCTGTGTGCTACTGAAGAGGAAGTGAGCAGCTGTTTTTCTGTGTATTAGCCAATCCCAGGTTGGGCTGGCTGGTGTGAGCCATAGCATTCACAGGCATTTTTTCAGTAATGACACTAACTAACATGATGTTAGCAATCATCCTACCCCAGCTGTCACCAGCTGACATATACTGCTAAGAACACTGCTGAGCACCAGCAGCTCCAGGAGCATCTACAGAACTACAGCACTGCTGGAACAGTTTGCATGGAATCAGGCTCGCTGCCTTTCCTGGAGCAGAGGACAGGATGGAGCCTCAGCATTTCAGAATGCATCATTCTCTCAGGGTTAGGCAGGAGTGTTCCTGTCGAGCACTCCAGATCATCTACCACACACAGAGTGCATTGCAGAAATGCTTACTTGAGAGCTGGCTACTGAAACAACAGAAACATCACATTGCCATTCTCCAGTCACTCCAGCCTAACGATCATCTGTGTGCTTGCCTGGCAGACTGGAATGCAGCAGCTCTTTGAGCTCGGCCAGTACACAAGGAGCAGATACTCCAGCTTCCTGAACAGCACCTACAATCGCCAAGAGGTACGCGGCACACGGCTCTGCAGGGCATTCCTCTGGCACAGCAGAGCTGCAGGCTTGTTCTAGACAAAAAGAAGTGGAAAACTTCAGGCAGAATGTGAGGCTAAAGTCTAACTTTCATCTCAGACACCTGGTGGGCCATGCTCACACATTTCTTCCCATGCAAGACAGATCTGACAGCTGTTGGGGTGTGTTTGCCCCATGGGGAAGACACTTCTGCCATTGTGGTCTACACCTGAGGGATGTGTTGGTGGGAAGGCATAAAAGACCAGAGCTTTGTCATTTAACAGTGCCTCCACTCCTGAGGTATAGCAGATAGATCACAGAATCGTAGAATCATTTAGGTTGGAAAGATGCTTTGGTAATTCCATTTATGCAGGCTAAGTAGGACCCTAGCAAGCTGAGTTAGGGCTTCACTCTTTTGACTTTATGCAGAAACACAAAACTGAAATCAAGAAGCTAGGCTTGGCCAGTTGGATGAAATTATTTCCTTATTCTTATTGTTTATTTTTAACTCTCTGACATTCTTCAGTTCTACATCCAAAGCACAGATTATGATCGCACCATTATGAGTGCCCAGTCGTACCTTTCTGGCCTCTTCCCACCAACCAGCAGCCAGATTTGGAACCCTGAGCTTCTCTGGCAACCCATTCCAGTTCACACTTTGCAGAAATCCACAGACCGGGTGAGTACTGACTGCACACTTCCTATACCTTAAACTTTCCCAGAAGCAGAAAAGGGAGGGAAAAAAAGCTAAAAAAACCTATTTTCTATTCTTTTTTAGTTCAATCTAATAGAAAACAGCAACTGCAGCTACTGGCTGACAAGTATGTCACAGGTCAGCTATAACAGCTGCCTGAAATCCTCCTCCTATAGTTGCAGCCCACCTGAACTGTCACCCACACTGCCATAGTCTGCAAGGCACACCCCCAGCATCTTGCTCTAAACATTTACAGAGAAAAGTGCTTTTGTAAGCACCAAGCAGCAAGCCAGCCCTGCTCTCCTTGGCAGGTTTGCTTCGTAGCTTATTCAAGGAATACAATTGTCACCAGCCATGGAAATGACCTCTCAGTTCCTTACTCTGGTAGCACTTAGGCACCCTAATTACAGACGAGGGCCCTTTTATGCTCAGTGCCACACAAACATTTGATGAAAGCCTAGCACTTGCCTTGTGACTCATAATAAGAGCAGACCTACCCAAATATTAGGTCTTGTAGAAGTTTTACTGCACCTAGCTCTCTCTGACTCGATTTAGAGTTTAATTTCACTGGCTGCTGTAACAAGAATCGCATGAGGAACACTGGAACAAGGACAAGAAGTTACTGAGTGCAGTGGCAGAAAGGCCAACTTCATTTTGCCTTTGAGGACAAAAGGTGACTGTAAGAAAAGGTACACAAAGCCCCTGCTAAATAGCTGCCTGCCCAGTCACCAACATCAAAAGATGAACTCTGTCCTTAGGGGTGACTGTACCTTCCTCCCACTGCCATTACTCCATACTTGCCACAAAGACAATGGGGCTCCACAAATGTAATTAAGCACAATGTGATTCAGCTTAAACTTGGCCTCTGTCCCTCGACAGAGGAGAATGAAGGGAGGTTGTAGCCAGGAAGGGGTTGGTCTCTTCTCTCTAGCAACCAGCACCAGAACAAGGGGACACAGTCTCAAGCTGCACCAGGGGAGGTTTAGGCTTGAGGTGAGGAGAAAGTTCTTCACGGAGAGAGTTATTCATCATTGGAATGGGCTGCCCAGGGAGGTGGTGGAGTCACCATCCCTGGAGGTGTTCAAGAGGGGATTGGACGTGGCACTTGGTACCATGGTCTAGTCATGAGGTCTGCGGTGACAGGTTGGACTTGATGATCTTTGAGGTCTCTTCCAACCTTAGTGATACTGTTACTTAAACGTGAGACACCAGGGGAGCTTTCTTCACGAGAAAAGTAAAGCACCGAAGTGGACAGAGCTTGGCCACATAAACTCTCACTGCCCTGAAGGGAATCATGGTGCAGAGCAATGCCCTGTTTGGAGAAGGCAAGCTCATTTGTTAGGAATCTCTTGAACTTCATCACTTCTGCAGCTGGTTCAGGAGCTGACATTGCACCGAAACACACCTCTGAGGCAGCTCAAAATCGTGGTTAAATATGCAAACCACCTGGAAAAAATATAGTTCTTTTTGTTAATTGAAGCAGCTGGTGGAGCTATTTTCAAGTCCTAAGCAACACAAAGGGGTAAAACACCAAATAGAGTCTAGTGAAAAGCCCTAATCACAGTTTATTTTTCAGCCACTGAGATCTATCAAGACCTGACAGACAACAGTACTGCTTAATGAGGCCAAAGGGAGTGGCTTAATTAATTATACACAGAGGGAGATAATTAAGCCACAGAGCAAAAGAAACATTTGTTATTGTGTCATTAAACAACATTCCCTAGTTTCATGCTGTAGCTTTGAGCCTTCACCCTCCAGTGTGCTTCTGTTAGAGGAAAAAATGGAGCCCTGGCAATCCCAGTGCAAGTGTGCTGGTATCTGTGGGTGGCTGCTGCAAACTTCCTGCTGCCAAACCAAAAGGCAAAGAGGCACTGGAAGTGCCGTCTGCTAATGTTCACCCCAGGACACCCCAGCTCTGCTCTCGCACAACCACAATCCACTCATAATGAAGTCAAATGACACAAACTCATGCTGTAGCATGGGGCCTTACTCTTTCTAACAAACATTCCAGCAGCACCACCAGAACATCTAGAACTGTGCTGATTAATTCTACAACTACTTCAAGTTTCACTTCTCCTGTTTCAGAGGCTGCATTTTCCTCTGCCTGATTGTCCACGCTTTGATGAGCTTCAGAATGAGACACAAACATCTAATGAATTTCAAACTAGAATACAACCGTACATGGTAAGACAAAGCAGAAAGGAAACACAATCTGAGAAGGAGGAAAGTAATTCAGCTGGAGCAGTTATGGAATTGCATTATTTCCTTTTGCTTAAGCAGCTTGCCAAAACTGTGAGGACTCCCTTCAAATCAGCATTCTGGGCCAATATGATCAAAAAGTGTGTTTGAGACTCATGTATTGTACTTCTCTATATTAATATTTACAACTATGAATCTAACAGTCATTTTTTCAGGCTAGTTAGAGCTGCATATAACTCAGGTCCACTGATCTGTACACATCTTCCTAAAGCCATTTCTGACATGCTGCTGGCTCAACTGCTCTGGTCAGCCTCACTCACCTGCAGTGGGGAAGGGAAGGATGACTCCGCAGCTATCCTACTGCTATGAAACAGTTCACACAGGAATAAGGGATACTAAGGACTCCTTCTGTAGTGGCATATAGCAAGAATCCACATGTGAATTGTGGTGGAACTATTACTTTCATATTCAGCTCCCCTCCAATGGCAGGAGGAAAACCTAGCTTCCTTTTCAATTTCTTTTTTGCCTCATCTCTCTCTAATTTTCTAGTTTCTCCTCATCTTTTTTTCTCATGCTCCTTTCCTCTTAGTGCCTTCCCCTTCCTTACATGTGAAGGCTTGAGATAACTGAGGTAGCTTCCTGGAGCAGTCAGAAGAGGAAGAGGACGGTGCAGCACAGCAATCACCAGACTTACCCATAGCAAGGCTGACAAAAAGTGATGTGTGAAACAGATCAGTACCTTGAAATGCTTACCACATGAAATCTGCAGCTAAAATCTTCTGCTACAAAGGTTCCACCTGTGTAAAATCCAGCAGTGCGGTGCTGCCAGGCTGAGTGCAATGATGCTACATGCATGTGTGTTCCATTTGTATTCACTCCTCACTTTATTTTCCCCAGGATTTTTTGCAAACAATGGCAGTTAACACAGGGCTTGAACTAAACCATCTTAAAATCCTGGACAACTTCCAGCTCTGGAATACATATGACACTCTGCACTGCGAGGTAACAATGAGGCATTAGAGGTTGGGAAAGAATAGAGCTCAAGTTCAATCATGGCAATGTGGCTTCAAAGGAATGAGTTGCCTTCTCTCTTGGATTATTATTAGCTTTTAATTTGAATCTAAGTTCTAATTTAGTGCATTGGTAAAAGAGAACCCCAAAACATGGTTTACAGCATGGGAAACTACTGTTGTCATTTGGTGTTGTATCCTGAAGCACTGGTACCAAAATCCATTCCCTTTATTCCCTCATTTTCCTTCCCAATATGCTGGTGTAGAATTATTTGAGCATGGTGCCTAGTACATATTTATGATTTTTAACAGAAAAATGAAATTATTTGCTTTAATCTATCAACAGGTAAACATCAAAATACTTAGATGTTGAAAATGAGAGGTAAGAATATGATCTATCAGTTAGAAAATTAGATGATGATTGCTGCTGGTGAATAAAAGCAGACTGGCCCCAAGTATGTGGATTCCATTTGCCCCAGTCAGTATTGGCAACACACAAAGTGCTGAGGCACTTACATCCTGTGGGACACTGTCACTTCTACAGGAATAGCAAGGAACAGGTGTCTGGAAATGGCTACTATTGAAACTGGTACCTGGGCAACTGTGTGGAAATGAGCAAGGTGGTAGTCTGAAGATCCACAAGAAAGGAAGAGGACACATCTGTGGTCTCTCACACTAGCAGAACAAAAGACACATCTTTATAGTAAGAACACATGGTACCTACAAGGGATCACTTTCACACAGGTGTTCCCCCCTTCTCCTTCACTCACTTCATGTTGGTCCCCATTCCCACACAGTGTGACTTGAGGCACGGTGGTGAGTGAAACCACCCTGAGCAGGAATTGCAGGACTGTCTCTGAAACAGTAGTATGATGCTAGGCAATAGGATGACACAGACCAGAAGAAAACCCAATCCTTTTGTTTGCCTTTCTCCCTAGGGTATTCACAATTACACTCTCCCTGGATGGGCCACCAAAGACGTCATTGACAAGATGGAAAAGCTGGCAGAGTTGGCCTTGTTATCACTATTTGGCCTTTACAAAGCACAAGAGAAATCACGACTTCAAGGAGGTAAGTCACAAAGTGCACAGCCCTCAGGGAGGAGGAGATGATGATTGTGCAGCACCCTGTCACCTTAGACATGCAGAACTGTTGATACAGAGCCTTGACTTGGAACCACGAGTGCTGGGCTTTTCTAGTGCCATGGGCATAGCAGTTCCCTAGAATGGTAGAGACTGCTGCAGGGAATTTCTGCTGCCCTCATCTCATGTGCTTCTCTGGTCTGGAGAAGGACAATGTATGGTGTGTGACTTGTTGGGACTAAATAGACTGAACAGATATCTGCTGTTTGGTACTCAAAATATTTTGCCTCTTTGGTTTCTATGCAAATGTTAATCTTCATCTTCCTCTTTCTCCTTCCCACATTTTTAAGGTGTCCTTGTGAATACTATTTTGAATAGCATTAAACAAGCTGCCAATTCTTCAAAACAGAGAAAAATGGAGGTCTACTCTGCAGTGAGTATTTTCATCTTTCATTAATTTTGCTTTGATTTTACTCTCTTATTGAGAACAATCAATGAGTTAAATGAAGGAATAATCTAATGTAGTTCAGCTAAGAAACTGAACACCAGCCAGTACAAGAAGGCAGCAGGAGCACAGATCTCACCTCAGTTTCAAACTGTACTTGGTAAAGAGAACCATGCATGTTATCATCCATTTCCCCTGCAGTTTAATGGTGCAGCTTCTAGAAGTTGCATCTTTCCTTGAGCGCTCCCAGAAATGCTGGCACCTAACAGAACTCCAGCTGTGCCTCCACCCCCTTCCTCTGCTTGCAAAAAGGTGACACAGCTGTGGATTCTTTTGGGTTTTATTTCAAGGATGAAGAGGGCCACTTGGGTCAGACCAAGATCCGCTTGGCTCATTCATTATCCTGTCCCTAATGATGGCCAGCAGCAGGGCAGAATGAGAACAATGCCAGCACAGAGCGTTGCTTCCCTTGCTACAACCTTCCAGCAGCCTGTGGCTTAGGGACTTCCTGAAAGACAATCTGTCTGTTTAATAGATCTTGACAGACTTTCTTCCCTCAATTTATCTGGCCACTTTTTAAGTGCATTTATACTTCTGGCCTCTGCAACATCCTGTGGTGATGGCTTGAAAACATCTTCCCTTCTCTTTTTATTTAAACTTAGTACTGATTTAGCTCCTTCCTAACATTTCTAAAGGGAACATTTCTACAGGGAACACTCATTCTTTAGTCACTTTTCCTGTGAGAAACAAGGAACATTCATTCTTTAGTCACTTCTCCTGGGTCACTCATCAATTTACTACTTTCTATCACACTTATTCCATCTTCCCTTTTGCAAGACAGAGTCCTACTTCATTCAATCTTTCCTCCTACAGAAATGGCTCAACACCTAAAATCTTTCTTGCTGCCTTTCCTACATGGTCTCTAGCCATACTATATTGTTTGTTAAAAGGAAGAAGAAGTGCATCCAGAATTTCCACTGCTGCTTTAATGCCTTGAGGCCAAGTAAAGCCTTATTTTTGAAACTGATTTTCCTTATACCGTCTTAATCTGACCTTGGAACCAAAAAACACTCCTGAAGGAAGGAGTAGCACAAGGCATTGAAAAACTACATTTATTACTTGGGCCACATCTTTCTTTCTCCCAAAACACTGCCAGATGGTGCAAGACACAGACTGCAGTAACTCTTTGGAAATGCTGCCCTGCTGCCTGCAGTAATCTGTTAAGGTGCTTTTCCCAATGGTACATATCTCAATATAATTTAATGGTCATATTTACATAGGTTTTGCTTTATCTTGAGTTCCACTCTCTCTCTGCTCTTGTCTCATTATTCTGGATTAACGATATTTGACTTAACTGACTTTCAGTAATGAATTTGTCTGCTTGTTTGTTTTCCAATAGCATGACACCACAGTTGGGGCCCTCCAGATTGCTCTCAATATTTTCAATGGCAAACTTCCACCATATGCTGCTTGCCACTTCTTTGAACTCTACCAAGAAAGCAGAGGGCAAGTATCTTCTAAACTATGCAAGAACAAGGAGTGTTTGCAATTTTGTTTCCCTTTCCACCAAAATAATTTTCCTCTCAAATAGTGTGAGGAGATAGGAATTCATTTTAGACTGATACTTCACTGAGCAGTCCAGGGGCACAAAGTTCTGTCTAAAGCAGGAGACACCCCATGTGCTGGATGTGCAGGTATCTGTCTGCTCTGAAAGGCAGAGAGAAAAGCTGATAACAGGCCTGATCAGGTGGAAGTCAGTGCTAAAAGGCATTTTCCCAATTCTTCCAATGGTAGCAAAATTTCCAAGACATCTCATAAATCTCAAGGTAAACTGGTTGGCATAGCAGCACCTGGTGCTGCTGCCATTCAAGGAGCCTTCAGGAGGACCTTCTGAGCTGACTGCTGATCTGTACGGGAATGTAACCAGCCTTTGCAAAGTGGCCTTTGCAGGTGTCTTTCAAAAAGCTTCCATTCTTGAAGAAGAGGTTCTAGAGTAGGATGTTAGAGCCTATTTCCAACATTATGTCTCTAAACAGGAAACCTTCTCTTTAAGAACCTTCCTAAATAAACCTTTTGAATATTGTTCATGGGCTGCCCAGGGAGGTGGTGGAGTCACCATAACTGAAGGTATTTAGGAAGAGACTGGATGAGATGCTTGGTGCCATGGTTTAGTTGATTAGATGGTGTTGGGTGATAGGTTTGACTCGATCATCTCAAAAGTCTTTTCCAACCTGGTTAATTCTATTCTATTCTGTTCTATTCTATTCATCAGGCAATACAGCATTGACATGCACTACCGGAACGACTCCTCAAAGGATCCTTACCTGCTCACCCTGCCAGGATGCACCCCTTCCTGTCCACTTGAGAAGTTTGCTGAACTAGTCTCACCCATAATTACAGAAAATTGGGCAAAAGAATGTGGGAAGAAAGACAAAATGAAAGGTAGTGTAACAGCTCTATATTTTCTACATAAGACATAGAGGCAGAATTTGTATTGGTGGCTTCAAACTTTGCACTTTTCACACAACAGACACATCTCCCTTTAACAAGTGTGGATCAGCCTCACTGTGGGCAGGGAAAGCCAGTTGGCCCACCAGTGTGAAGGCAGTCCTGTTATTGCTCACATGCTTGCTCACATAAGGAGATAGCCAAAGGCCATGGCCAAAAGTAGAGCTCCACTTGTGTAACATGTCAGGCAGAAATACGGGTGTGGGTGCTGTGTATGTTGGACACATCAGACCTTTGGTAGATGCAACACAAAAATGGCCGGCACATGCACGGAAGATTGATGCACGTGCCCAGATTGATGCATGTGCCCAGGCTGATGCACAGAAGACTGATGCATGTGCCCAGATTGATGCATAAGCACAGAAGATTGATGCATGTGCCCAGACTGATGCATATGCACAGATGGTTGATGCATGTGCCCAGACTGATGCATATGCACAGATGGTTGATGCATGTGCCCAGACTGATGCATAAGCACAGAAGATTGATGCATGTGCCCAGACTGATGCATATGCACAGATGGTTGATGCATGTGCCCAGACTGATGCACATGCAAAGAAGACTGATGCCTGTGCCCAGACTGATGCAGGGAAGTCACTGTGCCCCTGTACTCAGCACTGGTTAGGCCACACCTTGAGTCCTGTGTCCAGTTCTGGGCCCCTCAATTTAAGAAGAATATTGAGACACTTGAACATGTCTAGAGAAGGGCAGCGAGGCTGGTAAGAGGCCTTGAGCACAAGCCCTATGAGGAGAGGCTGAGGGAGCTGGGATTGTTTAGCCTGGAGAAGAGGGGGCTCAGGGGTGACCTCATTGCCCTCTACAACTACCAGAAAGGTGGTTGTAGCCAGGAAGGGGTTGGTCTCTTCTCCCAGGCAACCAGCACCAGAACAAGGGGACACAGTCTCAAGCTGCGCCAGGGGAAGTTTAGGCTCGAGGTGAGGAGAAAGTTCTTCACAGAGAGAGTCATTCGTCATTGGAATGGGCTGCCTGGGGAGGTGGTGGAGTCACCATCCCTGGAGGTGTTCAAGAGGAGATTGGACGTGGCACTTGGTGCCATGGTCTAGTCATGAGATTTGTGATGACAGGTTGGACTCGATGATCCTTGGGGTCTCTTCCAACCTTGGCGATACTGTGATACTGTGATATAATTCCATTGCACGTGTCTGTAATGAGACTGTTACCTCTGTATCCCAGATGACACATACCTGTGCCTCTCATGAAGTCCCTGCTGCTGTTTTTCCTTGACAGACATTTTCATCGGGTTCGATGTTGCTGTTGGCCTGTTGTTCATTCTGAACCTTGTACTGCTCTACCTCCTGTACCACTACGGACGCTGCAGGGGCAGGAATGACTACCAAAGCATCTAACAGGGAGGGACGGAAATGAAAGAGAGAGAAGACAGATATCAAGCCATCCTTTCTGTTGCTTATATGCATCAGTTTGCTCTGGCCAAACTAGTCTCTGAAGCATATTCAGTGAAGGTTCAGAGCTGAGGTATCTGCGGCCTAGCAGCTGGAAGATTCCACCAGCTGCAGGGAGAACTACTTCAGGAAGACATTCTGCTTAGGAAGTTACTTCTGACTCCTGTTTCCATCTGTAGGGTTTTCACTACTATTAGTCATCCTTTAACTTGTGAGGTGAAGGGATACTATTGCCTATGCTTTTTATATATATGTATTGCCTATTCCCATGGAGCCCTTTGCTTCTCTCTTACCCTGCTCAATGAATCTTGCTTGAAAATCACAATCTGCAATAATTCCCTTACTTCTTGTAAACAGCTGTTTCGTCAATGCACAGGAAAATGTTTTCAGCCAGCAGAAGCTGCAATTACTGCATGAAAAAGAGTCATAGCAGCACTTGGGCATACTGATTCTGCAGTTATTCATGGAAAGTTCTGACCTTGGCCTTTGGCTAATGAAAGTCTGCAGCCTGCCTTTCAAAGGAGTTACACTACTACAGCTCCCACTGAAATTGGTAGAAACTGAGGGGAGCTCTGTCTCATGTCCAGGCATTGAACAAAAAGACCTTGGTCAGTGTCTGTATCTTTAGTAGTATGGATGAGCAAATACATCAAATCCATTTTCAGTTGCTACATTCTTTCCTATTTTTCTGAGGTCCCTGTCATGAATGATCCTTTGCTCTGCATCTTTTTTCTAATGCATCTGTTCTGTGTTCTGCTTCATGTCCCTTCTATAATCTGATTTGTTTGAGCCCCTCTTACAATAATTCCTCAAGCTTTCACACTGTTCATCATCTTTCATTTTAATTTACAATAGCTCCTTTAACTCCTTGCTCTGTTCAACCCCCCCTGTGTTAGCAAGGCATGCACTGAAAGTAAGAAAACAACGATTCTGCTCTTTGTATGTTGATCTCTTCTGTGCAATACATTTTGGTTAGATTGCAAGCTCCTAAGGGCAGGGAATGTGTTTCCATAATTGCTCCTCTAGTGACATAAACTAGTATGTTAAGCACCAATATTGCTAGACAAAACACTGCTTATCATGACATGTTTCAAGGACTGAATCAAGATTTTGTTATCCTGTAGTCCTGCAGAGGATACTGTGAATTACATTACCATGGAGAAGCCTTTTTAAAAATCAAGTCAACCACACAGACAGGTGCCAACAGCAGGTTCATCGTAACAGATCCCATGAGCAATCATGTGCTCAAGCAAAGGAGTGCTGCTGAGGTGCAGAAGAGCTGCTCTTCACTCAGGCACAGCACTCATATCGGTGTGAATACACTGCTCCTGGGCTGACTTGGACTCACATCTGTGGGCTGCAACTGAGTCAGCTACCACTAATCAGCCCTCGATATTACAGCCCTCAATGTGGACACATCTATAATATTACTGGTTATATACATAAAATAGCATGAGCCAAACAGAACAGCAAAGCCTTGTGAGAATACAGCACTTCCCAAATACCATTGCATTTTCTTGCAGTGACAGCTACTGAGGTGCCCACATTCTGAGTATTTCCCACTCAGTAAAAAGCTTTCATTAGTATCCCTGACATTTCCCTTCCATCTGTTTTAGGAAATGCTATCATCAAGTGATGTACTTGATTCTTACACAGTAAGGATGTTTTGTTGTATAACAATTTGGGGCAAAGCTGCAAGAAGATGAAAGGCTATCCTTAAATCAGATGTTTTGGGTGTACAAGCTTCAAGCTTCAGACTGTAGCTAGTAATTCTGAGATCTCAGCACAAAAACTTAAAGGATTGTCCACACTGCAGTCAGAAGTGCTAGAGCAGCTCTAGGAAACAAGCCTGAGATACCTTGGGTACCATCAACAGTGTATTCACATGGGGTAAAGCTCAGGACAAGCTGCAAGACTGACCCCAGCTCTGGCATGTACGTCTGCTGAGCAGTTACCTGATGTTGTAGCCACAGCTCTCACTTAAGGACAGGTTATGCTGTTGTTAGAGGCAGGCAGGTGCTTGCCAAGTGCAGATGTACTGTTGACTGAGAATGTGTAGTAAGAACTGGGCTTATGGCATTAGAAAGTCAGACAGCTGCACTTCACAAGAAGTTGAATGGGGCCTGTGTTTTTTAAGATTATTTCTCACAAAAAGAGTACTTCCAGACACAAAGTGAAATGTGAAGCGTCTGAGACATCTTTTGTGGTTTATGCTACTCAAGCCTAAGTTGTTAGAGAGAATTTCAGGAGAGGAGCAAATAAATTCTAGGCGCAGCAGAAGCTGTCAGGAAGTAATTCTATCATGGGGACACATGTTGATAACAGGTAGTCATACCTGAAAATATCTGTGCACTCTGGGACAGGATCCAGGGAACACAAGTTCCAGAGAATGTGACAGAGAGGTTCAGATGATGTCACTTTGGTATCAATAAATGTTTAATAAAGATGACATACATTAGCAGTGGAGGTCCTGAAGCTCACTAACAGTAAAAGTGCTCTATCTTGCTGTGATTAAATCAAGCAAAACTTCTCCAGTGGAGTTAAAGTGGTAAGTGCCAGCTAAGGTTCAGCCATATTACTTATTACATATTACTTATTACATATTACTTATTGCTTAGTAAAACCTACAGACTGTGATTAGAAAGCACCCTGGCCCCAAGCAAAAAGCACTGCAACAAAGCACAATAAAGAAACAATTCAACATCTGTGAGTGAAAAATGATGGAGCTTTCCATGTGCTTAGAGCCTTCAAACCAAAGGGACTATTTAGGTTTGCTCCTTCTGTAAGAAGAGATTTTTAAAGCACTGATGCTTTGACAGTGGTGACATCAAGCTCTTCCATTTGCCCTCCAGCAGTGACATCACCCTCTAAGGTAATTATGGTAGCAACTAGAAGCTCTGGAGTAAGGTTTTCTGGTGCATACACAGCACTTTCTACCTCAGTCAGCAACCTCCTCAGATGGAACTGATCTCATTCTGGAACTTGCTTTTTCAAAGCCCTGAATGCTGCAGGCACTGTGTCAACACTGCACAGCTCCTCTGACCTGCAGAGTGATGGAGGCTCCCTGCTTTTGTAGACGTCATGCAGGGACATTCGATCCACAAGGCATCATTTCTTCACACCTACATGCATTGTCTTAGGGGTGGTGAGATACAGAAACCAGAGTAACTAATACAATACTGAAAAAATGAATCTGTTCAGTTCAAAACCCCTTGAGTTTGGATTAAGCCTCAACAGACAAAGGTTATGTTTTTGTTTCCCCTAAAACAAAAACTGATAAAATTCTAGTCTACAAGGAAGCACAAAGATTCACAGGTGCAGGCTGCTCATAAAGCCTTTTGTTTAGGAAGATGAGAATTAAAAACATAGGCAGATGTAAAAACTTGCTACTTAAGGCCCCAATAGGTAAGCACATATTCTGCACTCTCTAAATGTTAGTGCTGGCAGCATCTGGAGCAAGCATTACAGGAAGATTAGCAAAACTCTGTAATACCCACAACTCTTGAGCTGACTGAGGACATTTGTGGCACTTCTTAGAAGCAGAGCACTTCCATTCTTTGTGTTTTAAGGTATTCCCAGAGCTTCTCCTGGCTGCTCTTCAGGAAGCAGCAAGAGCTGAAGCAGATCTGAAGCCTACTTTTTGTTCAGATGGACTCAAGATCAAAATGCATATGATTATTAAATTGCTGTTTGTTGTAAGACAGTTTCTTAATTTGTGACATTAATATAGAAGTACTTTTACAGTACAGAACACCTCCTCCAGGGCAGAA
Source organism: Dryobates pubescens (assembly GCF_014839835.1). NCBI lineage: Eukaryota > Metazoa > Chordata > Aves > Piciformes > Picidae > Dryobates > Dryobates pubescens. The sequence continues at coordinate 21,299,141 of NC_071615.1, read as the reverse complement.
GACTTTAATGAACAACTCAAACATAGCCTCTTACTCTGGTAAAGAAATGAGAGCATTTGCTACTGATGTAAGCAGCCCTTCAGGAGAACCTTGTCTATCCTCTGTGATATCCTCCTGGAATAAATATTTATCAATCACTTATGCACAGGAAATAAAGACTCTTGGTAAAGGAAGATGTGGATCAAAACCCACCGTGGTCTGTAAGTTGAGACCCTCCCAATAAGCAAATGAAAAACTTCTGATAAATGAAGGCTTTCCCTTCCCTTCCCGGGAAGATGGGAGTTTCAGCACACTGTGGTGAGCAGACAATCTGAAGCCATGGTTTAGTTAGCCATGAAGTGATGCGTGACCAGCTGGACTTGATAATCTCTGAGGTCTTTTCCAACCTTATTGATTCTATGATTCCAGCACAATCACTGTGTTGTCTTCTACATGGCTATTTGCACTCACCTCTAAACTGCTCATAGGCTGGAGGTGAAGGACAACAAATGTGGCAACAAATACATTAAACTGTAGTAAGCAACACAAGTTGTTGTTTCTTACTTTCGTGCTTTAACCACAGAAATTACCTGGCCACAGATGTGACCCAAATGGGTCTGCAATCTCCTCAGCTCTCCGTTTTAACTGCCACACTCGGCCTTAGTGCATGTGCCAAAACACCGTCTCTGTTGATTGCTCTCTCTCGCTTTCTGACCACACCTTCAGCAAGAGCAAGATTGTGAAAAGGCCATTAGCTCAGCTGCAGCTGTCTTTGGTGGCCCGGTTGTTTGGCTGATGTTCCATTATGATTTGAATACCACTTCACTGCAGTGAACACCACTCTCCACCACGAAGTGCTGCTGTCATTGCTGACAGTCACACTTGCAGCCTAAACAGAATCCTACTTCCCACAGAACTACAGACAAGAGTGCAATTACTTGGTAACTATTCACCTGATGAAATGCAGGGAGACTTTCATGACCAGAGCTTGCATAACAGAAGCAGACAAAGCACTCTAAACCAACTTCTGCTTTATTTCACCATGAGCCAGCAATTGTCCTTGGGACTCCAGAAGGCAGCCAGTGCTGGGCTGCATCCAAAGCAATGAGAGCCACAGGGCAAGATGGGGATTCTGCCCCTCTGCTCTGCTCAGACCCCACCTGCAGCATTGCCTCCAGTTCTGGGGCCCCCACCATGAGGGACATGGAGCTGTTGGAGCAGGTCCAGAGGAGGTCACAAAGATGATCAGAGGGCTGGAGAACCTTCCCTGTGGGGACAGGGTGAGAGTTGGGGCTATTCACCCTGGAGAAGAGAAGGCTCCAGGGAGACCTTAGAGCAGCCTTCTGGTACCTGAAAGGAGGCTACAAGAAACCCAGGAAGGGATTTTCTACAAGGGCTTGTAGTGACAGAATGAGAGGGAATGGATTGAAGCTTGAGGAGGGGAGATTTAGATTGGAGATTAGGAAGAAATTCTTTACAGTGAGGGTGGGGAGGGTAGCTTTATAATGGTTTTCCCATTACAAAAATTCCTCTGTCTATAGATTCTTTTGCTTTTAAATCTTGCCTGGTGACAGCACTACTTCTAACCCTTTTAACACAGTGGATGGGCAGCTCCCCCAAGTGTTTAGCAACCCTTGCACTGAGTGGTTTTCATCAATCTTTAAGCAGTCTCCTGCTTTGACACCATGGCCTAGTCCTAGGTGAGTAATGAAATGTCAGTATATACTAGATGGAGCCTTTGGCAGACAGCACAATATTGCCATGAAAAACATCATGTAGGAGAGACAGTTTGTGGAAGCACCACAAGCTTCCCCTGTGATGAAACACATCAGACACAAGCTAAGGGACAAGACATTTCCCTAAGTGCATTAATTATTAGCAACAGAGCATTGTGGGAATGCCTCAAGGTGAATTCAAGCATGGAAAAAATATCTGCTAAATAGAGAAAAGATTTGGTCCAGAGAAGGGCAAGTGTGAACCCCACCTTTGTCCAATGACTGTATCTCAGCTTTTCCACTACTGTCCAGCAGCAGTTTCAATAGGCCTCTTGGAGACTGCTTTAGCCACACCACTAATGTTACAGGTATGTAGGGAGCAATGGATGCCTTCAGTTATCTGTAGACATCTTCAGATGTAATAGTCCATGTGTTAAACTCTGCTTGATTAGAAAAAGCTTCAAGGTATCTGGCCTTAAGAGGAATTTATGAGTACTGCATAAAATACAGGCATGTTGTTCTGCAGGGGTGGCAAAGCCATGAGAGCACTAACACACCAGCAGCAGTGGCAAGTCCCCCAAAGCAAGACCAAGGGCACCCAGCTGCTGCGGGGCAGGGTAAGCTGACACAGTTCCTTCAGAAACTGATAGTGCAGGGTGCACAGATATGGCATCCTCTCTCCTCATCTCACCAGAGTATTCCTGGCATGCTTTACGAAAGCAGCTAGTCTGTTTGAACCCTGGGAGTCTCTCCACCTTTACATCACCTTTAATTGCAGCCCCATGGGCATTAACAAAGATTTGAGTCACAGTCCCTTCGCCATTCCTGGGAACAGTCTGCCATCTACTGCCTAGATAAGCTCACTGTGCTCCAAGTTATCCACCCAAACTCTGGAAGAAAGCTTGCTTTGAATGGGATTTAGCCCACTTTGATAGCTATGAATCAGGAGGCAAACTCACCTTGGGTGTTAAAGGGCAGTTCTGGCCTGTCAGAACTTACCTCTTGTTTAAAGGAGCAGAAAGCAGATTGTAAACAATTTTCTTATAGACAATGTATGCAGGGAATGGAGAGGGAGGTTAGGGTCAAAAGAACAGATCTTGCTGCCTCAGAAAACAAGGCTTCACTATGCCTTGGTTCAAGGATTAGCCTGAAATGTTCCTCCCAGACAAAACCTCCTGTGCAGTCATATTTAATGGCTGAACTGCAGAGGATGATTACATTTTTTCTGGCCTTCTGTTAATCTGTGTCATGTAAAAGGCAAGAATAATGACTTTGTGCCTGCTAGATCAGTATCTCCCTGTTTCTCTATCTTACCTTTTGGGTATCCTCTACCTGCTGAGGTAGGGGTGATTTTCTTCAGTTACTTTTTCTGACAAGTTCTATGGATAGCATAGCTCCTTTTTTATTTATTCCACACCCCCCCCCCCTTTTTTTTTATTTTTCCTTTTAGTTTTTTTTTGTTTGGTTTGGTGTTTATTTTGAGTAAAACAAAAGCATGGAATACTGTAAGACAAGTATGTGAACTACCAGCTCAACAGCATTTGGCTGCAATCAGTAGCACCAGTCTTAGATAATTGTTTAATGTGATCAATAACTTCACATCTGAAAGCTATCATGAGGAACCTTGTTAGCCAACCAACTGCATTCCATTACTGGTGGCAGTAAGTAGGAAAAGGAAAATATCTCAAGTCAAACTGCTCAATACCTCTCATCAGCTAATGCCACAGTCCACAAAAACAGGAGGATTGTCCTGAATCAGAGTTTAGCTTCTGGTTACAGGCTTAACTTTGTATTTAATCTCCATGCCAGCCACTGACTTCCCACCAGTATTTTCTCATTTCTTGCTGATTACAGTGACACTCCATCCCAGCAGATGTGGTATGACACTGGAAATTGCAGCTGGGGATTTTTTTCAGCATTTTGTCACCTGAAGCTAAGTGCTGTTGTCACACACAGATGCAAGCTTTCCAGCAGAAGTCAGTGAAAGAGATTCTTGTTCTATAAACAGATTTTTCTGGCCTAGAAAGCTTGAAACTTTGTCATTCTCTTATTTTGGGAAAATCTAGAGAAATGTCTCATGGCATAACAGCTGAAAATGATGACCTACTGAAAGGCACTTCACTGTTGCAACAAATTTGTGTGACTTGTAATAGTAGTAATCACAGTAAAAAAGGCATTTCATGAGGTAGATTAATTTCTCATCATTAGATGAGAAACCGATTACCACCTTTGTGTTGCCTTTTGTAGAACAGAGCAAAGCTACAAGCCCACACATGAAGAAGACATGTAAGAGTATACCTGAGACAAAAACAACCAAGAGAATGTGAAGCTATGTAGTATAGTTGGAGCCACCTGCTGGAAGTCCTCACCTTTGTGAGTACTCTTCACTATGGATTTAACTGTGCATGTTCCACTGACTGCTTGCTCACACGGAGAGTGTTGCTATAAGCAAAGACTTGCAGAGGTAGGTTCTCCCAGAGAGTAAAAGCATGAGCAGGTAACACAGCTACTAAGATGAAAACATCTCAGATTTGGGACAGGGGCATTAAGTCTCTCTAGGAAGCTGAGAAAAGGAAATAAATTCCCTTTAGGGAAAATAAGAAACCCACAACAAAACAGGCAGCAGGATGCCTGAGACCCAATGCTATCAGGAACTGAATGTAAAAGGAGACAGACTCCCATATGATGAGCTTGTTCCAAGCTGGAACATTGTCAAACCTAGCTTCAGTTTTTCAGTTTTGCTTTTAATCAGCACAGTCCATGCTGCACCACTGTTGACTGGTTGAACTGAAATTAGTTTAGGGCCACGACTGAACAGTTTGTCTTTTACTTGCCAAGTGCCAAGTCATCACTGTGTGCTTGTGTCCAAAGCTCTGCTAGTGTTCCTAAAACACAGGAGTGCCTCAGATCTCTGAGCACTGGTCAGAGAGAAAAACAACAATCAAATCTATCAAATAACTAATTCATACATGTAACCCAAACCTGGTTTATCAGTACAGCACAGTAATGATGTAGTATCTCCCAGAAACACAGAGCTGTAAACAGAATTACAGTGGAACTTTTTTCCTGACACGCCTTTCTGCTCTATACTAAAAATGGGGCAACAGAAGTTCAGGGAAATTTGGCCCCAAACCTAAAGTATCATTGCAAACTAGCACTAAACAAGATTGCATAAGTATCCATATGCTTCTCCTTGAGAACAACAGCCTGTGCCTTATATAGCCTGAGATGGTCACGATCTGGGCCACAGCAGAGCAGGAGGCGTGGGAAGGCAATGTGGATACTGCACTGCCTGGAGTGGGAGCTACAGCTGGTGCTGGATGGATACTGCACTGCCTGGAGTGGGAGCTACAGCTGGTGCTGGATGGATACTGCACTGCCTGGAGTGGGTGCTACAGCTGGTGCTGGGTGGATGATGCACTGCCTGGAGTGGGTACTACAGCTGGTGCTGGATGGATGATGCACTGCCTGGAGTGGGTACTACAGCTGGTGCTGGATGGATACTGCACTGCCTAGAGTGGGTGCTACAGCTGGTGCTGGATGGATACTGCACTGCCTGGAGTGGGTGCTACCACTGGCACTAGATGGATATTGGACTGCTAGGAGTGGGTGCTTCTAGTGGTGCCAGCCCGCTGTGGGCATCTCTGCCTTGCTGCTTCTGCTTCTCAGATTCCTGTGCTTTTGTTGTCATTTTCAGCCAAGTGGCCCTGTCACTTGATTACAGACAACTGGAAGGCTATGAGAGGTGTGGTACATTTTTGTCATCAGAGAGCTGAGAAGTTGCTGTGCCTGCCATAATGAGAAACTGGCAAGGGACTCAATGATTAGGGCATAAGGAGAAAACCAAAACCAGCAACGGCATGAGGAAAGCAAAGGTGAAACTGTAGAGAGTTAAAGAAACAAATCTACCAACCCAAAAGATCACAGGGATGTCCAAAGTCCTGCTTCTGCTTCTTAAAGAAAAAGGGAAAGAGCCGGAAAATTATGCTGACTGATGCTCTTTTTATGACTCACTGTGCCTGGCATTCTTACAGTGCAGACGTCACTCAATAGCAGGGGGAAGGCAAACAATTCACTTCTCTGTGTCCACAGTTTGCAGTGCACTCTGCTGCTGCTGTCAGCATGGACACAATCTGAGTATCACTGTAAATAGCTCCTAACATGAGCTTCATAACCACAGCACTGAGCCCATTCCTCTGAGCCTTCTTCCAAGGGCAGGGTGTGCTGCCTGCAGCTTCATTCAGACCAGCACTAGTGATCACTGCTGTTGCTCAGTAAGCTTAACACATTCATCGTATGAATGACCAGGCCTCTTGCCTGAATGCAACAAGGGTGAGAACACATGCCTCTAGGGAACACCAGTGAATCCACCTTCACCATATCCATGAGCACCAGCAATGATTCACCTGCCAGTGTCCCAGATGTCTCATTTTAGTCTGCTGCCTTTTCCCACCAAGCTGAATGATTTGGTCCATGGTTCAACAAAGAGTCTCCTCAGTGCACTGCCCAGAGGACAGCAGCCACTCAGCTCTGCTTGCTCCAGGTCTCCTTGGTGCTCCAGGAACAAGGAGACTGATGACCTCATCACCAAGATGGTAGGCCCTGTACTACCAGGGACATTTGGTGGTTGCCTGTCCTAGCCTACAGTCTCTAGTCCATCCAATAGGTCCGAGATAGCAGGGAACTTAATGTTCTAATACCAGATTGACTTGTTTGAAGCCATTTGACATTGCTGGATTATGATTTAGAAGAATGATGTAGCATGATATGGAGAACACAAGTGTGATAGAACAACTGTAGAACATACTGGAATCACAATGCCACAGGTTCTTCTTGCCAGCCTCTACACTCTCCACTGACAAGAAGAGGGAAGTTGTCCTAATTAGAGAAGTATTTGGAACTTTTCATTGCCATATTTTCTCAAGGTTTCCACTGCAAAGTGTGACGAGAGTCTTCTCAGGTGTGTGCAATCAAATGAGAAGGGAGTTAGTGGTTGCTGTATTCTTTTTTTTTCCTATAAAAAATACAGCCACACATTTTTAAACAATGTCATTCTGTTACATCATCCTCCGCAGCTATCAAGTTCCATGAAGAGACTTGTACTATGAATGACACCTGAGATCAAATAAATCTCTCCTAGTCACTGTGCTTACATCAGATGTGCCCACATAAACGATTAAGACTGGATTGCAACTATCTACTGGGAGGAAAAAGAGTTAAAAGATAACCTGTAGATTGTCTTCAAAAGATGCAGCAAACACACTGAGTTATGGAAGGCTATAGGTGGATGAGGAAATCATCCACCTATAATGGGGGATATCAATGCCAAAATGAAAGGATTACCCAAACAGAAGAGAAGGGCCTGCTGCAGCCAAGAGGAATGGAATGAATATGAATACAGCTTAGCATGAATCACTGAAGATGATCCTTATTAATAATTCAACAAAAATCAGTAACAGTACCATGATGCTAATTAGCTTAGGCTGCAGTTATTATCAAGCTATGAGCTGAGACACCAAACAAGTTATCATTGAACGAGTCCATCAGGAAATATCTCCGTATTTCCTGATATATATTTACCTTAAGTGTCATTAATATATTCCTACATCAATAGGGAACATCCAGAAGTTACATTTAATTAATCTCACAGAGAAGATAAACCATCAATATTAACTGCATTTATTTTTAGACAAAATATATCAGGGTACATAAAATTTGCTGTGGGCTTTGACCTGAGGGCAAATTGCCAGCACAATCTTAATGGACCTTTGGGGTAAAGACTTATGCAGCCATATGGGTTTGGTTCCTTTGTGGCCCTCTGTGTAACCTGTGTTTTGGCATCTGCAACTTATTTGGAGCAACAGAAGCAAAATTTGTGAGCAGTTTTCAAATGCATCTTACTTCAGTAGTTTCAGATGGGACTTGGACACTTACCTCTCCCTTGGCCCTTCAAAATGCTTTCCATTATCCTCTATCAGACAAGGCCTGTAATAAGGCATAAAAGCATTATTGTTGTTATTATCTGGTGACCTAAAAATACAACTATTAAGCATATATCCCTCTTAACTACCCTAAATTTACACTAAGCTGTGGTGAACTACTTGGATACAATCTTTAAGAAGACTGGATAGCTCCCCATCACTTTATGGCAGAAAAACAGTTCTCAAGAGGGAATGGTGCTGCACCCTCCTATGATGTTGTGACATTGTAAGTAAGAAGGCCCAGTAGCTAATCCTAACTCTACAAACTTCTGCTCTTATAAAACAGAGAAGGTGGTGGAGGAATCTATCCTGTCTCCAGCAAGCTAACACAGACAGTAGATGCCCGATCATGGCAGACAGGAGTTAATTTGTCCTTTGCTCGCTGTGTGTAGGGTAAGTGGAAACCTTCTCTTTGTTACTGCTGTAAACCACAGTCTATCTGTTTTTAAAATACCAGGAGCTCTGCTGCTGTGGGTTGTATTTATAACCATTGTGTTTGCTGCTGCAGAGAATCTGTCTCTGTGTGCTGGCAGAATTCAGCCACCCTAAAGCAGAGCCTTTCAGCTGATGTGCTGATCACAGAAATAGTCAGAGGAGTGTTAATTATTTAGTAGTGGGCTGGAACTCTCCATTCCTTCCGGATTTCAATAATTGCATAGGAAGGAGAGATCTTGCTCTCCAGACTGGAGGTAGCCTGAACTGGAGGTAGCAAATGACAGTGTTCAAACTCCAAGGTCAGACTGACTTCTCCAGGTGAAAGATCTGGAAGCAATGAAGATAAGTTCACTTCTTCAAAGTGGATCAAAGCAATGCAATACTTTATCTTTCAGGAAGGCATCAAAACTGTGTTTTGTTATTTTAATAATAAGGATGGCTCCAATAGGACTCCTGTGTCTGTGACTGGGGAAACTAGAGGTGAAACACTGCCTGTGTCACAGCTAACAGCAAAACTGCCACTGATTTTAATGGAGAAAGGATTTTGTTCACCTGCTTTTTCAAAGCTTCTGATGATACAGTTGTAAACTTTAGCATTGGAAGATGGTGATAAAATTACAGCTTTTGTATTCTAGGCTTTCCACAAACTCTAGGTAAATGGAAAAAACAAAGTTGTATCTCTACAGATAACAAGCAGTATCATCTCATGACCGCTGTTGTCCAGGCACAAGTATCTCACACAGACTTTACAATTCAACAGTTATGGAACCCTGGTCTGCTTTAGTTTCTGAGAGATCTGTTATCATCTCCATAACTTCCTGCCTGATCTGCTATCTTTTTTGTTTGCTTTTTCTCTGAATAACTTCAGGTTGATTCTTTCACTTCCTGTCACATTTTCTCACTCTTAACCTGCATCCTCCCTTCCCTTTATTGTTCTGCACAGTAATCAAAGTTAATGTTGCCACTTACATGACAGCATGTCCAAAAACAGACAAAATGCATAAAGGAACCAGAACTTATTACTCAAACACTAGCTTGAGATGAATAAATATGATGAAATACAATCTCTGTTGTCTGATTAAAATCTGGCTATGAAAATATTTTTTCCTACTTTGTTAAGACCACTTTGTTTATGTAAATGTCATTCTCCAGTCTCAAATAATAAACATCTAACAAGCTGCTGCTTTATTTGCTGTGTTTTACCTACCTGTATTACTAACATTAAAAAGTCTTGAGACAAAATACAACCCTTCTCTACAAAACAAATCCTCCAAGACAACTAATCAACCAGAACAGAAAAAAAAAACCTCTTCAAGCCCTTCCAAAAACTATTCCATGCACTCAGAGTAACTCTTCTGAATCACATCATCTCCCTCTGAAATTAGACTTCTGCAATTTCTAGCATGTGAATAAAACATTACATCTCCTTTTGCCCCTTAGAGCTCTGTGGCCAAAAGTGATTTATCAGCTTCCTCAGAGTAAGGTTATTTTCCCATTAGTGCCATTTTACTGTGGTAGAGAGGACTAGAATTATGAAAAGAGTGCCTTATTAGTATTTAACTATCTTATGTAAAACATAAGACATAAAGGATAGCTTATGAGATGGAAAAGGAGATTTTAAAAAATAGCAATACACTGCCTGTGATTTTAATCTTGTTTTTTTTCTACCAGATAACTAGTTACAGTTTGCTCCTCCATTCTGTCTTCATTTGCAGACTGTGAGAATACTGTTTTAAAGGAAAGACATGGTTCTGAATTGAGTGGAATTGAGCGCACACTCAGCAAGCTTGGAGGTGACACCAAGCTGCGTGGTGCAGTTGACGGGCTGGAGGAGAGGGATCCATCCAGAGGGACTCAGCCAGGCTAGAGAGGTCAGCCCAAGCCAACCTCATGAAGTTCAACAAGGCCACGTGCAAGATCCTGCATCTGAGTCAGGGAAATCCCAAACTCAAGTCCAGGCTAGGTGAGGAGTGGCTCAAGAGCAGTCTGGAGGAGGTGGCCTTGGGGGTGTCAGCACCCATAAGCCAGCAATGGCCACCAGCAGCCCAGAAAGGAGCTGTATGCTCGACTGCACCCGAAGAAGTGTGAGGGGGCTGGAACTAGATGAGCTTGAAGGTCCCTTTCCAAACTACACCATTCTACGAGTCTACGGAACTACTTACACCAGTCTTTAGGCATTTTAGGGAGAACGTGGCGGGCTGCTACACTGCTGCTGTACTTTACAGAATTTGGAGCAAATCCTATGTCTGGTGCAGAGTACAGAAGTCAATGGAGAGCTTGAGAGGGTGGTTACCCAGCCACATGAACCATCGAGGTGGGATTTCACGTTAACTTTGTTATCACACCACCGACAGGCATCGTTAAGAAGTGTGCTTCTCTTGCTGTGTCCTTCGCGGTCTGGTGACGTGCTCTCTCAGAAGGAGACTACAGGCTGCTAACACGATGCACGTACTTAAAGCCCCTCTTACTGCCTATTGCCCTGACAAGCACAGACCAGCACCAGGCCTCTGGAGCGCGCCGGGATGTGCTGGAGGCGGGAAAACTGGCGGCACTGCCGCTGTCCGTGAGCCCAGAGCTCCAAGCCTCCGGGAGCTGGGCACCTCCGCAGCTCCTAACTAGCCCCACACTAGCTGATTTAGTCCAGACAAATGGTCTAAGCCACGTTAACGCAGACCAGAGACTGCCCCGATCCCCGCCCTCGGGCATTCTCCTCACAGCTCTCAGCCTGGCGCCTGCGCGCGGAACCGCCTCACCGCACCCCGCCCCTGCCCTCCGCCCCGGTTCCCGGCAAGGGCCGGCAGCAGCGAGCGAGCTGGGAGGGCGCGGCCGGCCGGGAGCAGCGGAGGGCGGGCGTACATCAGCTGACCGCGCCAAGTGACGGCCCCGGCCGCACGGCGGCTGCGCCGAGAGGCTTGGTCTGGGCGCCGGAGCTAAGATGGCGGCCTCCAGCGCCCGGCTCTGAGGGAGTTAGAGAGGGAGAGCGGCTGCTGCCTGGCCAGCTGGAGGAGGGCTCGGGCTCCGCTCACTGGCTCTTCAGCCTTGTCGCCGGCATCGGCGGGAAGTGCAGCGCTGGTGGGGGCGGCTCCGGGCAGCGCAGGCTCCCCGGACAGGTAAATCCCGGTGGCGGCCCCCGCCTCCTGCCACAGCCCCAGGCGGGGCCGTTCGGCACCGAGGCGCGGCTTGAAGCCGTGCGGGCGGGGGTTCCCCGACGGCTGGATGTGAGGGAGCGGAGCAGGGCTGGAATAACGCTCGGTACTGCCTGGAGACGGATGCTTTGGCCGACAAAGCCCCCTAACTCCTTGCCCCAGCCATGGAGGGCGGGCATCGGGGGGCCACTGGGGCCTGAGGCGACGAGCAAGCGTCCCCTGCGGGCCTGAGCTCCGAGTGTGGGACCTCTTTTCTTACAAGCCACTTTCCTGCCCTTCTCTTCTTGTACCTCACAGCAGAGGAGAGGCTGGGCTTGTCTCTAGCCTCAGCCTGCCTGGTGCTTTCCTGCAGCTGATGCCGCTTTTGTAGCCACGGGGCAGAGCTGCTCCTCTTCTCTGGAGGAGCTCTAGCGTGTCCATTAACAAAACGCTCGTATGCTTGCCTCTTGGCATCAGGTCAAAACATATCCATCGTGAGATGCTTTGGGAAATAATTTATAAGGAGTAGGAGAGATGAGGAGGCTTGCTCTCAGAGAGATTTTGTTTATTTTTTGAGTGGTAATGGGATGACTAAAGGGCATGAGCAGAACTAAATGCATCTTAGAAAAGCTACCCTTAATGTGCTCATTTTTCTAACGGCTTTTTTTTTTTTTTAATCTCTCCCATGGATGCTTTTCAGTTGGTTTTTGTTTTCTGAAAGTCAGAACAAGGAGGCATGCTTGGTGCTTTCCTGTCTGCGATGGGCTGCCGGCAGTCTGGGATAGACTTTGCTGTCAGATAGTGTGGAGCTTGCACCTTGGTAGCTGCATTTATACCAAGGGCCAGGCTCTGGGCCGCACAAAGCCTTGTCTTAGTGTGTCAGTTTTGGGGTGGAGGGCTTTTGGATGTTGTCAGCTTGGTGCTCTCAAACTGAGGGAACATTTGAGTAGACTGCTTGGGGGGAAGCACAAACATAGAAGTTTATTTGGAGCGTTCCTGTTAATGCACTTACTCTCTGCTCTGTAGCTGCCTTTGAAGCTAATGTCATCTGAAATGTGTTTTCCCTTTCACAAGTACAGTCTGTGGTGAGGAGTTTGAGAAGTTGAAGTTGAGTAGAGAGCTGCACTGTTTCCTGTTACTTAGAACTAATTAAATAATAGTATTTTCCAGAAAGTATTCCTTGTTTTACAATTTAAGTTCTTTGAAGATGAAGCCTTGATAATTAGAAAATTGCCTGGATGGACTACTTGCTTGTAGTGAGATACAAAAAAAAGGAGGAACACTGTTGGAGGGCCTGCTTGGTGACTCACATTTCATCTTTGAATTGAGTTAGGAAGACTCAATTCAATCTTCCTTTTCAGTCTTCCACAGCTTAATTCAAAATAACAGGACCAGTAGTACAGATGTAAAACCTCTGTTTGGCTCTAGCCCAATGCAGTCTGTAAATACACATCTTGGTCTAATTGCTGCCTTCTATGGTTACCCAGAAATGTCTGACTCCTCATTACTGCTGATGTTTTTTCCCACATGCAACAAGTTTCTAAGTGTGTGGACAGTCGGAGGTGAGTATGTCCCTGTGTAGCATAAGCTTTCCAGGAACTCTACCATGTATTTCAGCCTTACTGGAATAAATTTCTGAAGATCTATTTCATATGTATTGCTTGCTTTCCTGAGTGTCATGTGGTGGTTTTCATAATTTCCAAACATTCATTTGTCTTGAGGCACTGAATCACACTGTTTCCAGATTTTAGGCAGTGTGCTGGGGATTGCTCTTAAGATCCAGATATGTGTTCCAGACTGAGCAGGCTATTTTTCTTATTACTTGTGTTTGAAGCTCAGTAAGTAAAGCTTACTGACTTAATAATTTTTCAGCTGGCATTCAGCTATATCTTGAAGTGCTAACTTTCAACTGTTTAACCTCTCAATTTGCTTCCAAAAACCTCTTTTCATGCCAAAACCCAAATTAACAATTCTACTTCCTCACTAATAAAACTGAAATTGGAACAACATTCTGAGGAAATGTGACAAGCTGGCTAAACTATGTCTGTAAGGAGAGCTTTTCTCCCTCCTCCCATTAGTGAGTAAACCCTCTTATGCTCATACCTGTCTCGCTGGTGGATCATACTGGTTTATTGATACAGCAGAATGCAAATGTAGATGGCAAATAAACAGAATTTTCCACTTTTGTCTTTATCTTCTGTACTGGCCCTCAAAGGAGGCTAGACACTGATGTCACCATTTCTGGTAGTGGTAAGGTTGAAATTCTCACCCTGTTTGTATCCTGGACTACTGAAAGTGGCAATCCTGCTATCTCTGAGGCAGGCTACACTGATCCTCTTCTAAGGATCTGGTGGGTCTTGCCCCTTTCCCTTGCAAAAAGGGCTGTAAGTTCCTGTGCAAAAGAGTTCTTGGTCTGTTTCCACCACTAACTAGGCTATAGCACTTTAAGAACAGAATGCTGTTCAGGGCAGAGCAAAAAGTTCAGTGTTAACTCTTCCAGTTAGCACACAGCAATGAAAGAGGCAGAGGAAACCTGGACAGCTGAAACATTTCAGTGCAGAAAAACTAATTTAAATAGTGCCTTTAAAGCTGCAGATGATCAGATGTCTGGAAATCAGGCTTCAGACCTTTAAGCTAAAATGGGGGTGTGAAGAACCACAGATTAACAGAATCTTGCTTTGGTTTTCTTTCAGTGCTTTGCTCTTGTTTCTTTCCATTTGGTCCCTGTTTTTATCCTCTTCATATGTCTTCTCTCTCAGAAAAGTGACCCTTGAGCTTGATGTGAGTATCTATTCCTGTGTAGTATAGATTTTCCAGGAACTTTAACTTGTGTGTTAGCATTGCTGGAATAAAGTTTTAGAAAGAAATCTCAGTTTATCAGCATTTGTCTTCACTCCCTCCCTCCCCTTTGCCCTGAAATTTCAGTTTCTTATCAGCACTTCTCTTCCTCCTCACCTCAGTGGAACAGAATCATAGTCCTGTGTGGGGCTCTGAAGTTCTACCTGAGCACTTGAGGTTAAACATGCACTTCAGTATACAGCTTTGTGATAGTAGAGGAGTAATATGATCAGGAGTAAAGTCAATCTGAGTTCTGCACTAAACTTTGAATCTGTCTCCAAACTTCTGGCTTTGGGTTTGATTACAGCTATGCCTGTTGCTTTGATGCTTGCAAGGTCACAGCTTAGCTTCTAACTCTATGTAAAGTGTTAGTTTGAGACTGACTTGTCTCTGCTTCCTGAAATAGATTCTGTTTTTCCAGATGGCAATTTTATCTGAAGAATGTGAAATCCTGGAAAAGTGGGAAGTGTATGCAGGTTGAGTGCAGCCTGTGTAATGTACCTGTCCATGTAGGTTCCATCTGAAGCAGAGAGAGTCCTGACAGCAGGTCAGGTCCTTTAGGTGCTGCTGTTTCTGGTATGTGCAGCACACACAAAAGTGGTTTGGTTTCAATTCTTTCCTCAAAGGCTGTTTTACTGCTTCTTACAGTACTACGAGAATGAAATAGGAAAGTGTTTCTGTGCTTCTGCCTTGTGAGAAAGCTAATTAAATTGTCCAGGTATTGGGGGGAGTGCTTTAGTTAGACTCTCAACCAAAGCTGCAAGTCAAGGACTATGTTTTCCCTGCAGGAGCTTGATGATGTGACTCGACTTTGCAGTGTGCTCTCTCTATCAACCAGATGGAACATGTTTATAAACAGTTCTTTTCAATGAGTCCTTGCCTCTGCTCTCGTAGAAATAGAACTGAACTAGGTGTTTCTCCAGTATTAACCTTTGAGAGCATTATGCAATATCTAATGGCTGTACCACACTATGCTCGAAAGAACCTTTGGAGTTGTGATTTTCTGTAGCGTGTCCCCCAGGACACTAAGATGATCATTAAAATCAGGGTCTTACTGTCGTGGATGCTTTTATGGGCGAACTGAAGAATAACTCCCAAGTTTGTGTCAAGGCAGTCAGCCTTCTAAAGGAGTCTTACATACAGGAGAAGGTGGTAAAGGTGACAATGTGATCTTACCTGGGGAAGTTCCTAAGAGAGATGGCTTAGCAGGTCCCTGTAGCTTACACTGGCAAAAAGACTGAACTATATTCCTAACAAAAGCTGATGGGAAGTCAAGGGTTGTACTATCTCAGGCACTAAAATGGGAGTGTATCCCACTGTAGGTAGTATGGTAAGAGTGATGCCACACTGATTTTGCAGCAGGGACTGAAGGGAACTTGTTCCGAAATGTCTTTGCCTTTGGCATGAACTATTTTGTTTTCATCTTACTCTTACGATAGAACTACAGGCAACAGGAAAATGATTGCTGGTCTTCAACGTCACAGCTGGGAACACTATGCTATTGTTAGCCTGTTCTCTGTTGAAATGCAGGCACACGTGTACAAGAATGAATTGTTACTAGATTTTGGCACATGCTGCCTCTATGCTGGCCTCCTGAGTGGGAGAGACAGCTACAGTCACTGTCCTGAAGCTCAGTGCGTAAAGCAGGGAAGCTTGATGGCTTCAGTAGTTTAATGCAAACAAAGAAGCAGCCTAGTGTATTTGTCACTTGCACTGCGTGTGGGCATTCCATGAATCAGTGTCCTGAAGGCAGTTAGCTGCTGGTGTTGAAACTGGTGGGAGCCACTGCTAGTTCACAAAGCAGTGTTTCTCAGCGTTGTATTAAGACTACATGTGTGCACGGTGGTGGTTAGGTCTGGGAGACTCAGTAGAGTTTGTCAGAGGACTCTGGTGTTGGCTGAACTGGAATTAGAGGTAAATAAGTCTTACACCATACACGGTGGAGCTTGTCTTGTAATAAGTCTTTTCTTTTTACTAATACGTTAGTCAATGTCAAGAAAATTATTTAAAGGAGGTCTGAAGACTGAGTTTGTGGCTCTTAGTTTTGTGGTTTAGAGTTATCTTCAAAATCAATCAGAGCTGAAATGTGCCATTATGCAGTAAATCTGTGTAGTTTGGACAAACAATGTACTGTTTTGATGCTTATCCACATAGTTTTTAAACCAGGCAAAATGGAGAACTTCAGGAATAATGCTGTTAAATATCTTATCTTGTGAAGCTTCCCTTCCAAAGACTGGATTTAGGGAATTTAACTGGCAACAACTCAAAGGGGTATTAACTCTGAAGACCTGACTCCAAGTTTGAGTCACTGAAATGTATAAATGCTGCTTTTGTTTTTTTCCAGAGGCAGTACCACAAGTTCTCTGCAGTAGGTGGTGGTGATTGTGCTGGTGCTTCACCTGAGGGAATGAATTCTTAAGCTCATTGCAGCTGACTGTCCATTCTTCATTTTCATGACTACGTAACTGTTAAGTCTTTGCTCAGAAAGAAAATAGCCTGAAGTTGTACAGGAAAGAAATTAGCCATGAGTTGATGTTACAGGTCATCCATCTCTAAATGAGAAACCTTCCTTTACCAAATCATAGAGAGCTAGCTGAGTGTAAAAAGGGAACTGGGGTTGTCTGAATTCAGCTGGATCCTGACTGGGGCTGGATTACTTCAGCATTGCTTCAGGCGAGCTACTAATGTGAATTCTTGCAGAAGAGCTTCTTAAGTGTGTGATATTTTGGGGATGCCACATTTAAGGTTGTGAAACTGAGAGCAGTAAGTGATCAAGAGCAGGGAAGCCTGTTTTGGCACATTAAAAAAGGAAAATAACACTCTAGCAGTAAACTGAGAGTGACAGTTCCACTCTTGCCAGTTAGGGAATGTCCACTGAAATGCCTTGTGTGTAGTAACAGCAAAGGGAAATAAAAGTGAGTCCCAAGTCCTCAACATGGTTGTTTTCAACCATGGAAGGTAGCCTTCAGTGTTCAGAAGCACTCCTGAGATCTTGGCAGTTCCTAAAGCTGTGATCTAGTCCAGCAGCTGTGAGTAAGTTTGACTGAATTCCTGCAGTTTAGGGAATAAGTATTCATGTGTGACTTCAGTGGTGGGATTGCTTAAACTTTTACAACACAGGGTACTCACTTAGCTCCTTAATCACAGTGCTTGGCTAATAAGTAAGTTTCTTAACTGCAAATTCCATTTCAGACTGGAAAAATAAGCTGTTCTAGCTATCCAGACTCCACCCTGCTGCTTTGTTTGGGGAGTTTGTTTTTGTTTGGTTTGGTTGGGAGTTTTGTTTGGGGGTTTTTTTAATTGTTGGTTGGCTTTGTGGGTTTTGTTTGCTTTTGCTTTTGGTTTTCTGAAATGGCAATTGATGTGGCTTAGCTGGAGGGCAGCAGGGCACTCATCATTTTCATCCTATAAAATCCTCAGGAGTTAAGTGTTATGGCAGTGGTGTAAAATACACTTGGATGCACATGTGCAAAGGTGCAGCAGCAGGTGTGTGACTTGCGATATATGTAGCAAATAGTGGGGCACAAATTACTGCCATCTGGTACTGCTAAAGAGCAGTGTGTAACAAAATTAGTGAGGAAACAAATTGTTCAACTCCATGTGTAACTTAGTCTGTGTATTGTTTGGTAAACATAAGTATCCCTGATTTTGTGTGTCACTGACAAAAGCAGAGACTTGAGTGTTTAAAAACAAAACCTTTTTTTGTCTTGAAGCATATTGATGATTAGTAAGCTTTGGTTTTAAATTAAAATCATGACTACTAACAGGATGGCTTTTCTGTTTTCAGGTCTTGGCACAGAATGAATATAATTAGAGAAAACAGAGATCTTGCTTGTTTCTACACAACAAAACATTCATGGAGGGGAAAGTAAGTAGTTTAAAGTTTGGAGGTTTTATGTTTTGTGACATTTTTCCTCTCCATTGTGTGATTTAATGACAGTTCCTGTGTTGAGAGATGAAAATTGCACTAAAGTCTCCTACTACTCAGCCTTTAATGTATCTTCACTAGAGTCAGTCTGGGTTTTAAAGTTGTGCTTTAGCCTCAGAACAGCTTCTTGGAGGAGTAGTGGCTCCTGTACTGTAATAGATGAGGGTCACTAGTCCACACAGACTTAAGTTGTGTAATAGATTATCTGTTAAACTGCTCAGCAAGATTGTTTGAAGACTTCTGTTGCTAGAAATACACTTTATCGCTGGTGGGAATTCTGGATCAAAAAAAGACTTTCCAGTGATGCTTCTGTCTGCAGAAGCTGAAGGAACTTCCATTGAAACTGTTGAACTGTTATAGCTGGTCTCTGCTGTTCTGTGTTTAGAGTCAGCAGCTGTGCATATTTCTCAAAGCTTCCCAGGACTTTGGTTGGTGTCCTTGCTCACTGTCCCTTCTTACACACATAGTAGCACTGTGGAACTAGCATTTTTCCTTTCTGCCTAAACAAACTGAGCAAAGAGGGCATGTTGTCTGCTCCCCAGGAGCATGAGTGCTGCCTCTTTGTAATGATCATACTGAGAGGTGATGTCTGAATCTGTTTTTTTTGACCGATAAGTTGAAACTGCCTTCTTTTTTTGGTTGTTTGCTGATTGATAGGAAGAATTAATCAAGTATGTAAGATTAGGAAGGGAAGGAGGATGGGATTGCAAGGAATGGTAGCCACAGATCTTTCTCAGATGTGCTCTGAAGAACCATGAAGATTGCTTCAGCGTCTAATCAAAGAGCTTCCTGCCTTTTTGTCAGCAAAAGTTAAAGTCCTAGGTAGTTCAGAGTCCACAGTGGACTGAGCAACTGCCTGAGGGTAAAAGCTTCTGTCTACCAAGACAGGTTCGTGGTTCACTTGAAGTAAATAGTTCAGTTTTAGGGTTCTGGCTGATGAGTGAATTGAGTCTCACCTGAGTTAAGATCCTGATGTTTGATTTTGTGTCTTCAAGGCTTAGTTATAACTGCTCTAATACATATTTAGAGGTGAAGTTTTGGGCAAGAGATATTTAGGAAATGTAGGAAGTGACTTGAGTCTCCCCTGTGCAACAAGACTTGGTCTCCTGAGTTTGTCTAGGGAGAGGCAATGCAGGACATGCTAGCTCAGCACATCTGCTGTTCTGCCTCATGTTCCTTGTCAGATAGCATATTAGGAATGCTGGATGATAAATGTACTTCCAGATATTGAGATGCTGGCTGGAATGTGAGAAAAGGAAGGAGCTCTGCTATTTGGAAGCTGTGTTTTTAACTGTGATGGTGGCAGATTCTTATTTTGCCACAAGACCTAAAGTGAAGAAGTGCTTCAAGACTTGTGAGAAGTTCTTCAGAGCAGCATAAACATACCTTATTTGTAAATCCTATAAAAGGCAGAATACCCACCCAAACTGTGCAACAAGAGCATAGGGAGCAGTTGGCTTGTTGAAAGGATTTTATTATGATCCAAGAACTGGACTGCTTTGTGGCAGGCTTAATATAGTAGAATTATTGCACCAGCTTGTTTGAATAATAATGGGAAATGGTAGGGGAGGAGATTGATATCCTTGGCCTTGCTATTATGAGAGAAGACAACGTGAGGGAGCAGCCCTGAGTGTATCTGAAGCCTATGCAAAGTCTGACCTCATGCAGAAATGATAGCTTGTGCTGCAGACCTGGCAAGTGAGAGAGAAGAGATTACAATACAAGAATACAGAAGGAGAAGGAAGAAATAACCTGCTGCTGGATGAAGTGTCTAATCTGGCAGGCATCCAGCTCAGCCATCAGCCATCTGCTCTTCACCCAGCAAACCCACAGTTCACCCAGAACTGAAACTGAAATCCTTACACTGAGTCAGTTTCAATGTGAAGGGCTAGCCAGAGTGTGTTGGTTTGGTTGAAGAAAGGCATCCGTGTTCAGATTCTGGTTTTCTTCAGAGAATGCTGGTTCAGGTTAGGCTTGAGATTCTGGGCAGGACTGCTTTCAGAGTGAAGCACCCTAGAACACAGTTGGTACTAGTAGTAGGGGATTAGTCATAATGTACTGTTTCAAATTCTGGGTAGTTCAGTTGCAAAACCTTCTGATTCAGAAATATGTAAATAGACTTTATATAAGACTTGATTCAGGATCTGTTGTGAAGGTTATCTAGGAAATGAAACCATGGTAGAGCTTCCGTTTTGCACTTGCTGCATCTGGATGTCTTAGCTTTAGCTCCCTGCTGCTTGGTTTTGACATGCCTGAGAAGCTAGCAGCAACCTTTCTCCAGCTTCTCTTCAGGCACTGAGGCAGTTAACATATCTGTGATGTCTATGCACAGTGACTGGTTGTGTGATGGACTGCACACAGTCATCTCAGGCTTGCTGAGTTTAGTAGCCTAATTTTTTTCAGCTTGAGGAAAAATAAGATTTAGCCATAGTAACACTGACTAGTGACAGCGTTGTGACCAGGCATGTAAAGTGGATTATTTTGTTGCAGCTGTTGTCTGAGCTTCAGACAGGTGCTTTAGAGTATTGCAGTAATGTTTTTTCCTGTCTGCTAGTGTTTTCTAGAATTTATTTTGGTCTGGTAGTACCTTCCAGTGCAGGCTCCAAGAGTCTTTGGCCCCAAGGTAGCCAGTAATGTAGGAGAAGATATGCATACGGAAATGTTCAGTAGTATTTCACTTTTATGTCCTCTTTATGGGTAGAGTAGCTTAACATACTATAAGGGAAAAGTTCAGACTAACAACAGAGAGAATTCCCCATCCGTTGTGTAACAGTGGCCTGTTTACAGCTTCTTGGCATCATTTTTGCAGCCCCACAGGGTTCTCCTGTGGCTGCAGAAACTGACAGTCTTCTGCATTCTAGGTACAAGCGAGTGTTTTCTGTCGGAACTCACGCCATCACCACCTACAATCCCAACACGCTAGAAGTTACAAATCAGGTAACTAGCACTTTTGGAGTTGATTTTTTAGTCACCTTAACCATCCAGAGTAGCATTCAGCCTTCAAAAACTATAGTCTGACAAGTTTTCAGCAAAACCTGAAGGTATGGTAGCTGCTACAACAGCTCACGTGACAGAAAGGTGGTGTTGCCAATACTCTGTGGGTTTTGTGCTTTTAGGCAGCTTGTCTTTATTGGCCAATAAGCAGTGGTTTGCTTTTGGGTGTGCATTCTGAATGAACTGGGGTAAGTTTGATCACTGTAAGACTATGTCCCTGCGGGGACTTGACACACACACACTTTGAAGAGCATCAGATAGGCAACTCAAGCTGTCATGTGGCATACTAGCTATTGTCTCATGACAGCAACTTGTTATCAGTGCTAAGGGTTTGGAGGGGAGGAGATGTAGCTTTGGAACTACTAGCAGGATAACCTAATTATTTTCAATTCTCTAGTGGCCTTATGGAGATATCTGTAGTATTTCTCCTGTTGGAAAAGGACAAGGAACAGAATTTAGTCTCACTTTTCGCAAGGGGAGCGGGAAAAAGTCTGAAACTCTGAAGTTCTCCACAGAACACAGAACAGAACTCCTTACTGAGGCACTGGTAAGGTCTGGGGCTTGGCTTTGCTTTGGTGGGAGGGGTTTTATCTTCAAACAAGCAGTAAGTACTTGGTTATCATTACCATTTGTGGTAGCTTCCTATGTTTCCTATGCCTTCTGAGGAATTACAGAAAAAGTAGGAAAGTAAGCTGTCATTTGAGCTGTTCTGTTAATGAGCTTGATCTAGCATCAGTTGCAGCAACTAATGGATGATTCTTAACTAGTGAGTAAAGCTACAAATTCTGAGTATGTTAAACTGCAGTGGAATGGTGAGGTTTAGTCCGAGTCCCTTAAATCGAGGTCAGCTTAAACAGAGACTTTCTGAACAGAACTGCTGTGATATTTGCATTTATTCTTGACTTCTTCTACAAACAGAGATTCAGGACAGACTTCTCGGAAGGCAAAATCACAGGACGGGTAAGTGTCTGGCTTGGCTGGATCGTGTGTGGTTCAGTGAAATGATCTCAAGACTTCTGTTAATGCTTGTGCTACAGGCACTACCTGAAATAGCTTTTGTAGATTTGGGCCTGAAGCCTTGCATTGAGAAGAGAAAATTGGAAGTCTGTCCAAAAGCAATGGGAACCTTTTCAGCAGTAGAGTATCCCAGTTCTCTTCACTTGGCCTGAGCCTTAGTGGTACACATACAGAATCGGTGTTGCTGCTGAAGTAAAGGCGTTGCTGTCTGCAGCTCTCATTTGGAGAGAAGAAAGAACTGAGTAATGAATCCAAGCTTATGTTTTAATCTTTACTACTTCCAGCACTTTACTTCTAACTCTAAATATTTTTCTGTGTAACACCCTGGACATTTGATGTGGGAATATTGTTTCCTGGAAGGGTTTCTGTAGGTCAGATTGAAGATGAGATTGCCATTTAAAGAATTTTGGTGATACAGTAATGAGCAAGGCTTATACAGAGCTGGACTTTGTTTGGGTTCATGTCTGCTGGTCACAGAAGGTAGCATTTACAGTAACTTAAAGCATTGCATAATAAATCTTCAGTGATGAGCATGGTAACAATACTGGGATATGGAGGTCCCCTTTGTCTTACTGTGCTTTAGAACAGACCTCTAATTTTTCCTGCTTTCATTTAGTCTGTAATGGAATATGACTGCAGGAGATGAAAAATGTGCACTGTGGTGATTAGGTTTAACTTGATTAGCTGAGTAACAGCCTCTGCTGCATTCACTGTTTCCTTGTCTACCTGCAGTGCACATAGTCTGCGCAGACCACCTTCTGCAGCAAGAGAAAGTTACTCCTTCTGGAGTGGCTGTTTGGAGTTTGCTGTTCTCTTTTAAGGATGCATTGTTGAAGCTATGACTTCCTTGTCAGTTGACAGCTCCTTTCCTTTGATTCAACATGTTCTTAACATAGAAAAGAGCATTAAGGGAGATGATACCATTTGTGAACTTTACACCCACTCTGCTTACTGGATTGTGAAAGAACTGTTGCTGTGTAGTAGTATGTGTCCACATGTCTAAAAGTAGCTCTCCCTGCAGAGGTATAACTGCTACAAACATCACTGGAGTGATACAAGGAAGCCTGTGATTCTGGAAGTGACTCCTGGAGGTATTGACCAAATAGATCCTGCAACAAACAAAGTCCTGTGCTCCTATGACTACAGAAACTTTGAAGGCTTTGTTGATATTACTGGCTATCAGGGAGGCTTCTGTATCCTCTATGGGGGATTTAGTAGATTGGTGAGTACTAAACCAAAACATCTTGGTATGGTGCTTAATGTGTTTATAGCTGTGTATTTAACATGAGGCTTCACCATCGTCTGGGCATACAAGTATGTGCAGCTTTGGGATCTGGCTGTGGAGCCTCAGGGTTTGTTAGTGGGTTTTAAAGCCTTTTCCACAGAAAATCAGTTCAAAACATTGGAGGGCAATGCTTGGATGGTTTTTTGTTTTGATTGGTTGGGGTTTTTGTCTGGTTACTTTTTTCATATTTGGAAGTAGCAGCAGCGGAACTTTAGCTTCTTTGATCACGGGACAACTTTTACTGCACCCGACCTGCTGGGTCCTGATGGGGTGCATTTATCTAGAAGGGGTAAGAGTCCTAGCACTAGAGTTGGCAGGGCTCATTAGGAGGGCTTTAAACTAGGTCTGAAGGGAGTGGGTGAGGATATAGGTCCCTCTGCAGAGGAAAGAGTAGGGCACAAGGTAGGGTCAATTGAGAGGTTGGGAGCCCAGCTGCAGTGCATGTACACCAATGCACGCAGCCTGGGCAATAAGCAAGATGAGCTGGAGGTCCTGGTCCACCAGGGCGACTATGATGTAGTTGCCATCTCAGAAACTTGGTGGGACAACAGGCACGATTGGAGTGCTACACTGGGGGGCTACAGGCTCTTTAGGAGGGATAGGCAAGGGAGAAGAGGAGGAGGGGTGGCTTTGTATATTAGGGAGTCACTTTCTGCCACAGGTCTTGAGGTGGAAGATGAGGGAATTGAGAGCCTGTGGGTTAAAATCAGAGGGCAGCCTAACAAATCTGACATCCTGGTTGGAGTCTGTTATAGACCACCCAACCAGGATGAAGAGGCTGATGAATTATTCTACAAACAACTGGAGGCTGTCTCAAGATCATCAGATCTTGTCCTCGTGGGGGACTTCAACCTGCCAGATATCTGCTGGGAAATTAATTCAGCAGAGAGGAGGCAGTCCAGAAGATTCCTGGAGCGAATGGAGGACTGCTTCCTGATGCAGCTGTTAAGTGAGCCTACCAGGGGACAGGCTCTGCTTGACCTGCTGTTCTCCAATAGGGAAGGGCTGGTGGGAGATGTGACCGTGGGAGGCTGCCTAGGGTGCAGTGACCACGAGATAGTGAAGTTTTCAATATGCAGGGAGATAGAGAGGAGCACCAACAGAACCTTCACCTTGGACTTCCGGAGGGCAAACTTTAGCCTCTTTAAGAAACTTATTTGTAAAGTTCCCTGGGTACCAACCCTCATGAACCAAGGGGTCCAGGAGGGTTGGACCTACTTCAAACAGGAGCTCTTGAAGGCACAGGAACTGGCGGTCCCCATGTGCCGAAAGATGAGCCGGCGGGGAAGGCGACCGGCCTGGATGAGCAAGCAGCTCCTGGAGGATTTAAGGGGAAAAAAAGAGGCTGTATCACCTTTGGAAGGAGGGGAAGGCTTCTCGAGGTATGTTCAAGGAAGTGGTTAGATTATGTAGAAATAAAGTTAGAGAGGCAAAGGCCCAGTTGGAACTGAAGCTGGCAACCTCTGTGAAAGAAAATAAAAAGCATTTTTACAAATATATCAACACTAAAAAGAAGGGCAAGAAGAGCCTCCACTCCTTACTGGACCTGGAGGGGAACACGGTGACCGAAGATGAGGAAAAGGCTGAGGTCCTGAACG
This sequence comes from Dryobates pubescens, assembly GCF_014839835.1. Lineage (NCBI taxonomy): Eukaryota > Metazoa > Chordata > Aves > Piciformes > Picidae > Dryobates > Dryobates pubescens. The sequence goes on along the minus strand of NC_071615.1, from coordinate 21,274,246 downwards.
CCTTCTTTGCCTCAGTGTTTAACAGCAAGGCAGGAGTCCAGGATGAGTGGCCTCCTGAGCTGGGTAAATAGGGTCGGGGAGCAGTGTGATGCCCTGGAAATCCATGAGGAATTAGTTCGGGACCTGCTGAGCCACTTGGACACTCATAAGTCCATGGGACCGGATGGGATCCATCCTAGGGTGCCGAGAGAGCTGGCAGATGAGCTGGCCAAGCCGCTCTCCATTTTCCTCCAGTCCTGGCTCACTGGAGAGGTCCCAGATGACTGGAAACTGGCCAATGTGGTCCCCATCCACAAGAAGGGTCAGATGGAGGAACCTGAAAACTACAGGCCAGTCAACCTGACCTCAGTGCCAGGGAAAGTGATGGAGCAGATTATCCTGGCGGCAATAACTGCGCACCTGAAGGATGGCCAAGGGCTCAGGTCCAGCCAGCATGGATTTAGGAAGGGCAGGTCCTGCCTCTCCAACCTGATCTCCTTCTATGATCAGGTGACCCGTCTGGTGGACGTGGGGAGGCCTGTGGATGTGGTCTACCTGGACTTCAGCAAGGCCTTCGACACTGTCCCCCACAGTAAACTGCTGGGTAAGCTGTCAGCTCGTGGCTTGGACAGCAGCACTCTGTACTGTGTTGGGAACTGGCTGGAGGGCCGAGCCCAGAGAGTGGTGGTGAATGGTGCCACATCCAGCTGGTGGCCATCCAGCTGAGTCCCATCCTCTTTAACATCTTCATTGATGATCTGGATGAGGGGGTTGAGTCAGTCATCAGCAAGTTTGCAGATGACACCAAGTTAGGAACAGATGTTGGTCAGTGAGAGGGTTGAAAGGCTCTGCAGAGGGACCTCAACCGACTGGACAGATGGGCAGAGTCCAATGGGATGGCATTCAACAAGTCCAAGTGCCGGGTGCTGCACTTTGGCCACGGCAACCCCATGCAGAGCTACAGGCTGGGGTCAGAGTGGCTGGAGAGCTGCCAAACAGAGAGGGACCTGGGGGTACTGATTGACAGCCACCTAAACATGAGCCAGCAGTGTGCCCAGGTGGCCAAGAGGGCCAATGGCATCTTGGCCTGCATTAGGAATAGTGTGGCCAGCAGGAGCAGGGAGGTCATTGTGCCCCTGTACTCTGCACTGGTTAGGCCGCACCTTGAGTACTGTATCCAGTTCTGGGCCACTCAGTTTAAGAACATCGAGACACTTGAACGTGTCCAAAGAAGGGCAACAAGGCTGGTGAGAGGCCTTGAGCACAAGCCCTGTGAGGAGAGGCTGAGGGAGCTGGGATTGTTTAGCCTGGAGATGAGGAGGCTCAGGGGTGACCTCATTGCCCTCTACAACTACCTGAAAGGTGGATGTAGCCAGGAAGGGGTTGGTCTCTTCTTTCTAGCAACCAGCACCAGAACAAGGGGACACAGTCTCAAGCTGCACCAGGGGAGGTTTAGACTCGAAGTGAGGAGAAAGTTCTTCACTGCGTGAGTCATTCGTCATTGGAATGTGCTGCCCAGGGAGGTGGTGGAGTCACTATCCCTGGAGATGTTCAAGAGGGGGTTGGACATGGCACTTGGTGCCATGGTCTAGTCATGTGGTCTGTGGTGACAGGTTGGACTCAATGATCCTTGGGGTCTTTTCCAACCTTAGTTATACTGTGATACCGTAAGTACAGAGTATAAAACATCTAGTTATTTCTGTTTGGATTAGTGACTATACTGTGAGGTGGACATGGAGCTTCCTGGCACTTCTCAAAGTTACAGAGGTGACAGGCAGTGTTACTCATCTCTGATGGAGTCCATCAGAAATAGATTGAGCAGAGATGCTGCTACCTTTTTAGCCTGTGGATTGATGCTCGGTGGCATTGCTTGGCAACTACTGCAATGTAATGCTGGTTTCAAAATCCTGGAAGGGTTTCTGTGGACTATACTGCAAGCAGCTGAAATGGATCTTTAGGAATTAGCTCATATTTACTGATGTGGATGCAGCTACCTCAGGCACTGTGAACAAAACAGGCTTCTGGTGTCTAAATTTGGGGTTCCCTGTCTTTTGTACTGCAGCATGCTTTTCTCTAGCATAAAACTAGTAGTATATGACTGATCCTCCAGAGCTGCTCCAACCTTGCCTTGCAGGGCTGGAGAACAGCCCTCACAAATAGCAGCTGGGGCTACCACTGTGGTTCTTTAGCTCCCCACTCCTCCCAGGCTGTGAGGATCTGCTGCCAAGGATGGGCAAGCATATCATGCAGACACACTGGTGTGTAGCAGGGTATCTTTTAGCAATAGCTGCTGTAGGGTTTGTTTTTGAAAGGCAAATGTGAGCTCAGTAGTGGATCTCTTGTGTAGCAAATACTGCTTTTCTTTGTATCATGCACTTAAAAAGGCTGCTGGAAGGGTTGTCTGTTGCTAGATGGAGGATTTTGAGTTAGTCATGAGGTGTTGGATGACAGGTTGGACTTGATGATCTCTGAGGTCTTTTCCAACCTTATTGATTCTGTGATTATTTGTGGAAGTGATTTCTTGAGCTATGTCATGGGTTTTTTAACCTGGGTTTTGTTGGGTTTTTTCTTGTCAAAATTTGCAGCACCTGTTTGCATCTGAGCAGAGGGAGGAAATTATCAAAAGTGCAATAGAGCATGCTGGCAACTTCATTGGTATCTCTCTGCGGGTAAGGAAAGAGGCCCTGGAGTTCGAGCAGTACTTGAACCTTCGCTTTGGGAAGTACAGCAATGACGAATCTGTGACATCGTTAGCAGAGTTTGTTGTTCAGAAAATAACACCTCGACACATGGTAAGGGTACCCCCTGAACTGACCTTGTTCCTCTGGAGTGCTGAGAATTCTCTGTCCTAATGTGCCTGTTGGGTTTGTTGGTTTTTTTTAAGGAGCCTGTGAAAAGAGTGCTAGCTCTTACGGAAGCTTGCTTAGTTGAGCGGGATCCAGCTACCTATAACATTGCAACTTTGAAGCCATTAGGCGAGGTAAGAGGCAACCCTTCTCAGTGTCACTTCTTCACGTACAAGTTCTAGAAGGTGATGGTAGTAGGAATTTGGGAATGCACATAACATGGCCTTAATTTGTAGAGTACAAAATATGGCTTCATGAATGTGAACGTTCTCTCTTATTTTTAGGTGTTTGCTATAGTGTGTGACTGTGAAAACCCTCAGCTTTTTACCATTGAGTTTATCAAAGGGCAAATTCGGAAATACTCTTCAACAGAAAGGTAACTGGGGCTCTTGGGGTTAAACTTCCAAGTGGAAGTTCCCATTGTGTTCCTTGCAGGTTCTCAGTTTCTGCAAACTCTGATCCCTGGAATTAACTCAAAGCAGTCTGCCCCCTACAGACTTAGATTTGTTACAGGATCTAAATCTCTACCCTTTACTTTCACCCCAGTGTTAGGCAAGTCTGTCCAGAAGGTTTCTGAAGGACACGTAAGGGTGTTGGGCAGCTGGACACAGCCTGTTTCTGCAAAGCGGTTTTGTTCTGTGTGTCATACTTGATTAAGCAGTACAGCTGAGACAAGGAAAGAAAGAATGGTTTAAGTGATATGGAAATGTAAAGCTCTGACAGCCTTTCAAGCTCTCTGCTTGAGATTGTTAGCTCTTTCAAATAGAATCAACCAAGACAGAGCAGTCCCTGAGTGCACTTGCAGTAGTAATGCAGCCTAATCCTGCTCAGCACGCACACGGCTGAATTGGCTTGCAGCATGTAACTCATTAACAGATAATCTGGGGTTTAGTGAAAGGCTACAGCTGGCTATAGTGTGTACAGGACAGCTCTGTCTTTACCATGAATACAGGGGCACTTGGAAGGTAGTGACTTCTGCAGAATAGAATAGAATAAAGCAGGTTGGAAGAGACCTTTGAGATTGAGTCCAACCTATCATCCAACACCATCTAATCAACTAAACCATGGCAACAAGTGCCCCATCCAGTCTCTTCCTGAACGTCTCCAGAGGTGTAGCTCTCAGCACCAGGATTAATAACAGATTCCAGGTGTTGCTGCCTTTCATTCTGTTCCTTTTTTTTTCCCCTGTCTGTCTTAACCTGGGTCTTTGGCATCCCTTTTCTGATGTAAATTATATGGGTTTTTTTCCCCCCAAACACAGAGATTCTCTCCTGGCTAGCTTGTTAGATGGAGTGAGAGCTTCTGGTAACAGAGATGTCTGTGTGAAAATGACCTCCACACAAAAAGGCCAGCGCTGGGGATTGCTCAGCATGCCGGTAGATGAAGAAGTAGAGAGCCTCCATCTGAGATTTTTAGCTGCTCCTCCAAGTAAGCTAATGCCTCTTACAAGTTTTTGTAGTGCTCTTCAGAGCACCCAGGGATGTAGTCAGGAACATTGTGCTTAACTTTTGTTATGTCCTCTTCCAGATGGTAACTTTGCAGATGCTGTGTTCCGGTTCAATGCTAACATTTCCTACAGTGGGGTGCTACATGCAGTTACACAAGATGTAAGAATAAATCCTCTGCCCATCCCTTTAAGATGTTGTTAGTGCATAAGGATATTAATGATTGTTATTTCTGAACCAGGGTCTGTTCTCAGAGAACAAGGAGAAGCTCATCAATAATGCCATAACGGCACTGCTCTCACAGGAGGGAGATGTGGCAGCGTCTAATGCAGAGCTTGAAAGCCAGTTCCAAGCAGTAAGAAGACTAGTGGCTTCAAAAGCAGGCTTCCTTGCCTTCACTCAGCTCCCAAAGTAAGTCAGAAGCTGTTGATGATGTATTATCCTTAAAACTGAGAACTGGAGTTAGGCATCACTTCTGAAAGCCTGGCAGCCTGTACAGACAGAAGCATCATTACTTCAGCAGTATGAGACTGACATCAGGCTGTAGAGTTACCTGACAATCCCCAGTGATCCCAAAGCTGGTTTCTTTTGGTTTCTTTTTGCTCAGTGCTCTCTGCCTTGAGTCCAATACAATGTCTTTCCCAGTGTAAAAACTTCTAGCATGCACCTTCATCTGTCCTTGAAGTAGACAGTCTCATTCTTTGTTGAGGCCGCTGCTTCCATCGGTACACACCAAAAGTTCATGTTAGGAAGGTGAGCTCGAGTCCTGCAGTAAGTGCAGGCCACTTGGAGTTTGTGTCTGAGCTGGGTAACATAAGGAAGCAGAAAAACTGCCCGATGTTCTTTGAAAAATGAAATAATTCTTTGGAGTGTTTCTGACTCTGGACTGTGGGGCAGCTGAATGCTATAAGGAATGGCGTATGGACTCAGCCGAAAACTGTGTGAAGTCCTTTACTTCTGTGGGCGGTGTCCTGTACCGTCACTGTCCTGTAACCACAAAAATGGCCTGAGTGTGATGAGAGCACACTCAGCTAAAGATAAAAGTCAAGCTTTTTCTACCAAGGAATTCCCAATTTATGGATATGTTAAGGTACTGGCTTGCCCAGTGCAGTGGGAGCAGGTCACCTTGGGTCCCTTCCTGGACATTTCATCTTAGTTTTAAGTTTCTGTTTCCCCTCTGATCTTGGTGGTTTCTCTTCCTTTCAAAAGATTTCGCGAACGATTAGGAGTGAAGGTTGTGAAAGCTCTGAAAAGGAACAATGATGGAGTAACCCATGCCTCTATTGACATGCTTTGTGCTCTCATGTGTGTAAGTACTGAACTGCAGATTCTTTCCTTTTGGCGTATGTGGGCTTTAATCTACTGAAACTAGCAGGCACAGGCACTGCCTTTCAAACTGTAGTGTGCTAAAACATGAAATAACCTGTCCTCTGGTGGCTTCCTGCTGAAGTTGAAGTAGGATGTGCTAGTTACTGGTTCAGAATGTGACTTTGACTACAGCTGTTAAGAAGAGAGGGTTGAAGCGTGACTGCATAGTGAATACTTTCACTTTTTTGTAGCCCATGCACGATGACTATGACTTGAGGCAGGAGCAGTTGAACAAAGCTTCCCTTCTTTCTTCAAAGAAGTTTCTAGAAAATCTACTAGAAAAGTTCAATTCCCATGTGGTAAGTCAGATTTTGAAAACGGATACCTTCTTTAAGTGCTTTTCTTAATTGCTGGGAAAACATTTTTGTCATACTGAAATGTACTTGGAGTGTATTTATAGCTGCAGTTGAAGCACAGACAATACAGCAGTCTCTGGCACTGAGGCTTATTCTAAATAGGTTTAGGTCTTGACAGGTTAGAGTGGAGCTGTCTGTTCTGCAGAACTGGAGTGTCATGCAGTGAATGCTTCCATGTTCACTATGGAATCTGGGTGTACTGCCTAACTAAGAGTAGTGTATGCTGTTACTTAGTAAATTAGAAAAGGTAGTGTACTGTACTGCTGTGTGTGAGCTCATGAGTCTCCCATGTGCTGTAGGAGCCAGGGCTTCACCAGAGCATTGCTGTAATCAGGCTAATGGCACTCTTGGAAACTTGGGATTTTCATTTGCAGACTATCTCATGCCATGAAAGGAAGAGCACCTTCAGCATCATGAGTACTGAGTGAAATCTGCATGCATGCTCTTTGACAGGGGAGAAACACTATTCCTGTGACATACTTGTTTTCCTGACTCCAGGATCATGGGACAGGTGCCCTAGTAATTAGCTCGCTCCTGGACTTCCTGACGTTTGCCCTGTGTGCTCCATATAGCGAGACTACTGAGGGGCAGCAGTTTGACATGCTGTTGGAAATGGTGGCATCTAATGGAAGAACACTATTTAAGCTCTTCCAGGTAAGACTGCATCGGCTTTTTTACCATTATTAGAGGCCTTAGGTAGTCAGTGAACATGAATTTTTTTTCTTGCTCTCTTGAAAGACAAATTTGCCTCCTGTTCAGCTGGTTAGTGTGCCTCAACTTTAGTGACATCTGCTTTAATTTCAGATGTCAGTGAGGTGGCTATTCTGTAGTGAATGATGTGCCAAATCACTGTAGAAAAAACTGCCTAAGACATTTTTCTTAGAATCACTTTAAAATACCAGTTAAATATTAGCTGGATTCAGCAGATGCCCAGGTCTTCCTCTCTTATGAGAGGCTGACTCTGGTTTTGTCTCTCAGTAGGAGGAGTGTGACGAGTTACAAATCAAGTGTAGCATCCTTCTCAGTAGGGAGCCTGCAAGAATTCTAGGATTTTTAGCTAAGAGCTCAATGTTTTCTTTCCATAAAAACAATATATTTCTCTTGGCTAGTGTCAGCTGACGTCAGAGTTTCTCCAGCATTACTGCAGCTTCTCTGTGTATACTGCTGTGCAGTGCCAAGGAGGCCATCTGAGAGCTGCATGATGGACTCTTGTATAAGGTGTAGGATAGGAACTCTTCCTGGGGCTATCTTTTGCCCAGAATTAGAGGCAGAACAGCTACATGGATGAGTTAAACTGAATTGCAGGTGATCTAACCTCCAAATCTTGCACTTGGATCATTTTGTCCATGTTCTTTTCTAGCACCCTTCCATGGCAATTGTGAAAGGAGCAGGTTTGGTAATGAAGGCAATAATAGAGGTGAGAGCTTTACCAGTGTTCCCTGGCACAGCATACTTAATGTGTGTTGGCTGTTTTGGAAGGGCAGTTGCTTCCCAGCAGAAGTTTGTTATATTAGCTTCTCTTGGGGCAGTGGCAAAGTGGGGAAGTTGCTTTGTTATGAGGGGTTTAATATAGCACCTTGCTTTCTCTGACACTTGGGGGTTGGGGAGCATGTGAATTGGGATGTTAGGCAGTGCCTTGCATGTTTTCATATTGCAGTCAAGATCTGGCTGTCAATGTTGTGTGTAGCTCAGTCACCAGACTTGTCCTGCATGTTAAAGAGGGCCTGCCAAGGGGGAGAGGCCATGTGTGCTGCAACGCACCATCAGATGGAACATGACTGAGATTAGCAGCCAGTGATGGCTCAGAGCAGGCTAGTGATGCCAGCCTCTTTTCTTCCTGCTTCACCAAAGAATGATCTGGCTTTGTTAGCTTCCATACTGCAAGAGGTATGGGCCAAGCCCGTACTGCTCAGGGAGTGCTCATGGTTGTTGTAGGGTGACCTTGCTAACTGACTCCCAACACTTCCTGTGTTGAAATTCAGGGCTTAGATTAGTGCCTCGCTGTATCCTAGTGGCTTATGCATCTCAAATGCATCTGGTACTTGCCTGGAAGGAAGGGAGTGAACACTTGCAATAGAGGCATTAGAAATCTGCAAGTTTCCATCGATGCACATGGTAACATCAACTAAAAGTTGCTGTGCTGTTGATTACAACTCCTGTCATCTGAGCTGTAGTGGGACATGGGCAACTAAAAATGCAGTGAAAGCTCTTTCTTAATTACTCACTGCAGCTGATGTATCTTGACTGAGAGACTGCCTTACCTGTGTGACTGTCTGAACAGCACCCTTAAATGATCCCTGTTGACCTAAGTCAAGCAACCAGTGCTTTGTTTACCTTTAACTTGTTGTTGTGTGGAAATGGTACTTGTGCTGTCAACCTCCTGGTCTGTGAGGGGGGACATGCATCTTACCCTATCCAGTTACTTTCCTCACAGGTGTAACTACTGATGATCTGCTCCATGGCTTTGCTACTTCTTTGGTCAGTTGCTGTTGAGAACTTGCACTTCAAGCCCATTATATTGTAGCTTCTGGCTTTTTGGATTTTAGTTGATGTAACTGATGGTCAAGAAGGCCTTGGAACTGTAAACTAAGATAAAAGCAGCTTAACTAAGATTCTTTAGTAATCATCTTGCCCTGTTTCCAAAGGAAGGTGACAAAGAGATTGCTACCAAAATGCAAGACCTTGCCCTCAGTGAAGGTGCCTTACCTCGTCACTTGCACACTGCTATGTTTACAATAAGCACAGATCAGAGGATGCTTACCAATAGGTATGTCAGTCTCACCTAATATTATGCTTAAAAAGTCTTAAGTGGCCTAGCTAGCATTGAGACATTGGGAGGTTAAGGAAGAGAGCATGCAGTTCTTCAGGAGAGTATTTTCTGCAGTAGCTGATATGCATTTAAGCTCCAGCTGAGGCTGCAGCCACTTAACAAACCTTTGATTTCAGGTGGTTTTTTTTGAAGCAAAATGAAACTTTGGTTGTTTGCTCATTAAAGGCTCTTTTTGAGTATTTTTTTTCCCCTCTGAAAACCTTCAGGGAAAGAAAAGACAAGTAGCAGGTCTAGAACTTGTAAAGAAGTTCAACTTGTATTACATGACTGTAAATCCTGGTGTGCACACCCCAGGCATCTTGCCTGCAGTTAGCATCACCCATCCTGTATGAGAGAGATCTCATACAGAAAGGATTCCCTGAATTCAGAACTGAGCACTGAGCCTTAGCACGTGCTGGGGTGGACACATGAGAATTGCATTATTTCCACCCAAATATAAGGTTACAGAAGTTTCAGCTGTGTGTTTCTGAAGTGCTTTAAGAGTTGCTTAGCAGTGTAACAAGTGGAACTTGTTGTCACTGTATGTCGTCCAAGGGACAGCTAGTATGAAACCTTCTGTCATGCTAGTTCTGTTTTGCAGCTAACACTGACAACTCACTTGTAAGCAATGATTCAGTTCAATGCAGTGGAAGCCTAGTGATGAATGCTGGCAGAAAGTCAGTTGGCATAGAAGGCAGGCTCCCAAAAAGGCTTTCCTAGCCAATAACTGGTATGAAGAGCTTCAAGAAGAGCAGTTAACAGTTCTTTGTTGGCTTTTGGACTCTTAACTCTAACTTAAGACTGGATAAACTTGGTTATTAGATGATTAGCTTTTGCTCTATTGCTCAAGTGTTCTTTTGAGGTCTAGATCCAAAAGCATGTGCTGCTGCTGTTCCACTAACTTCACTGGAACTTCTTAAAGGCAACACTTTAAAGCATGCTAAGCCAATTTTTGAACTAGAATAATATAATGCTTTGTGCTCTTACCCAAGAGCACGAAGCTCTTGCTTATCTTCATTTCACCAGCATGGTAAGGGTGTCAGCTTAGTGGTTAAAACTATTTAAAATGAACATGTGGTTTGCTAATTTCAATTGCTTTTTCAGGCAGTTAAGTAGACATTTGGTCGGCCTCTGGACAGCTGAGAACAGAACTGCTATGAACTTGTTGAAACGTATTTTGGTGAGTAAACGTAGGATATGGAGTAGGGAAAAAATAGCATCTGAGAGCCTGCAATACTGGAGAACTTAGGGCAGTCTGTATAGCAAATATCCCCTTTCCCCTGCAAGAGGCATGCCTAGACTGGGAGACCAGAACCCTGGCATATGCTGTTTAAAGGATATTGGTGGCCGTGGGATCAGCTCTCTTCTTCATGCAGTCCTTAAGTGCTCCTTTAAGTAACAGAATACAGGCAGGAGCTCTGCTGTACTGAAGCTAATCACAGTATCGCAGTAAAACTAAGGTTGGAAGAGACCCCAAGGATCATCGAGTCCAACCTGTCTCCACAGACCTCATAACTAGACCACGGCACCAAGTGCCACGTCCAATCTCCTCTTGAACGCCTCCAGGGACGGTGACTCCACCACCTCCCTGGGCAGCACATTCCAATGACGAACGACTCGCTCAGTGAAGAACTTTCTCCCCACTTCAAGTCTAAACCTCCCCTGGCACAGCTTGAGACTGTGTCCCCTTGTTCTGGTGCTGGTTGCCTAATGATGTGCCTCTGGTGGCTGGTTCTGTTGGGTGGTAGCACTTCATAAACAAAAGCAAAAAGCTGTTATAGCTTTTACTTACTTGCTTAGAGGTGAACAGAAATTCTTTTTTGACAGCTTTAAAGGATTGTCTCATTACCTAATGTGATGGCTTCTGTTCTGTTAGCCACACATATGCTAACACTGGTTTAAAACTTCTTTAGCCACCAGGTCTGCTGGCGTACCTTGACAGTGCTGATCCGGTTCCTGAGAAAGATGCTGACAGGATGCACGTTAGAGATAACTTAAAAATTGCAACTGTAAGTAAATGTAGCTGTCTCACCTCCCATTATGTGGAGTTGCAGCCACTAGATGACTGGCCTCATGCAGATGCTTGACTGTTGCACTGCCCTGCAATCAGACAAGCTGGCAGACCTGCAGCTGCAAGTGACTAATAGGCTTTATCCTGCAGGATCAGTATGGCAAGTTTAATAAGGTGCCAGAGTGGCAGAGACTGGCTGGAAAAGCTGCAAAAGAAGTTGAAAAATTTGCCAAAGAGAAGGTGGATCTGGTCTTGATGCACTGGAGAGACAGAATGGGCATAGCTCAAAAAGAGGTAAATGTGTTTGGAACTCTTTGCCACTTGACTTAAGAGTAGAGAGGAACACCTACCAATCCATGAAATCAGGAGTATGACATCATCAGAAGGGTAGAAATGCAGAAAACCTTATAGTTGTGTCTCCTTTTAGCAAACCTGCCTCTTACTACTTTTTATCTTGGGTTTGAAATGGTTTCCATGGAGAATGGAAAGCAGGTTTCACAGATTCACAGGTGAATGGATTCCTTCAGCATATGTATTAAGCTTTAGCTTGTTCTTGCTTTAGCCAGCCTTATCAATCTGGCCTATGGCTTACCTGTGTTTCTTCCAAGAGAAGTATACAGGAGAATAGGAAATTCTTTGAAATGTGACAAAACCAATCTTTAAACTACTTTTGGCAGAAACTATGAAATAGTCTTTGTATCCAAAATTCCATATTCATGCTAGTGATATTTTAGTTATGGAACCTGCTTGAGGAGGCTTGAATATAGATGAGTGCTTAAATTGCAATATAAGACTGTACATAAACCCACAGAGTGATAAGTGATTTGCTTTGATCTGAAATTATTAAAGGATAGCTCAGGCACTGCTTGGGTTCTTACAGTTGGCCTCCTTTAATTTCATTGTTGTGTTCTGTATGACAAAGTGGAATCATGAGGTGTTTCCCTTAACTTTCTTTAGTCTCTTGACTAAGCTGGTTTTTGTGCATTGTGGGAATGAAACAAACTATATATGCAAGGAAGGATGAAAAGAGCAGTGCAATTCAGTGTTGAAAATGTCCATTTTCATACTTGATCTGATGTAACAATAAGCTGTAACCTGAGAGAGCCTTGACTTAGTAAAATCTAGCTCAAGTTTGTAGACTGTGGCACAAAATTCTGGAATAATGGCAAACTAGGTTCAAAACAAAGCACCTATGGAGAACTCTGGGAAAGAGTAGTGGAAAGGCAGATTGCACTTTAAAATCTGCTCTAGATGGTTTAAAAACATCACATCACTTCTCTCTCCGGAGTTCTGAGCTGTTTGATTTCACAGCAAATGTACTCAAGTGTAACTCAGAAAAGGTAGCAAGTTTGGTATTACCACTTGGAATTGCTGCAGTGGCTGTGGCTTGTTAAATGTACCTTCTCTTTCTCTTCCACCTTTCCATCACAACCAGGACAGAAACAATATGGTGAGTCTGTTTCTGCTTCTTGTGTGGATTGTGTTGCTCAGACTTGTGCTTGCATGTGGTACCTCATGTAGAGTAGATTGATTTCATGCTTGATCAAACTAAGGAACCTTTCAGTGTCCAAGACAGGTTTGTGGCTGGCTTGTGTGACTTGCTCTGGTTATTTCCTCTCAAGAGCAAAGAGGGGAGCTGATGAGTGCTTATGGTGATGGGAGCAAGCTTTTCTCACTGGTAACTAGCTTCAAAAAGAATGACTTGTTAAACAGCTGAAAGCTTCCCTGGCATGATTTAACTTGGTGTAAATAACACTTGTGGGAGTCTGTTGCTATTACTTGCTAGAAAAGAGATCTTACTTACCAGGCTTAACTTAGTGTGGCTTTGAAGGAGTGAGAAAGCTTAGCTTTTTACTTAGTAGAAACAGATACTCCCCATCATCCCCTTCTAACTTGTGAAAGGTGGCTGTTTTGCAGAATGTTCTTCAGAAGCCAGTGATATTGAGGAAACGACGCCAAAGAATAAAAATTGAAGCAAACTGGGATCTCTTCTACTACAGGTAAAACACCCCCAGGAATGTGGCTGTCGGGTACAAGTTATTACTGGGCTGGGTATTGCTTAGTATCTTCTGGGTTGCTTTGGCTTCGTTACAATTTCTGCCTGCCTTGAAACAGTACAAGTGCTTTGTAACAGGCACTTAGGAAAGATTAACTCCCAAGATATTCTTACAGATTTAGTTTGCATTTGGGAAAGGGAGGAATTTGGCAAGCTTCTCAAATGTTAAACTTCATCCGTTTTTCCCTTGCACCAAGAGTGAATAACAAACTGCAGGTGCAGATCTGCATGACGTTGAAGGCTAAGCAGAGTAGAGAACCATTGCAGTGTGCTGGTGTCAACCTATAAGCTACTCAAGATGCTCTAACTTTAACTGGAATAAAAATGAGTTCAAGGCAGGCAAAGAGAAACATGGATACTGGGTTTCAGATAGTGCCCCGGGGCCTAAATGCAGGTTGCTTACCTGTCAGAGCCTACAAAGGAAAGGTCTCTATCTGTAAAAAGCATTAGCACTTGATTTGGGCTGGGGTGCTGTATTAAATGGGCTAATAAAGTAGATAGGAAGAGCTTGCAGGTCCCCTGGTCATCAGCTATGTGCAAATAATGACTGGAGCCGAAAGGGATAACAGCAGACCTGGTTTAGTCTAGGCTGGCCTCCATGGTTGTGCAAGCAGTGTGCAGGTGATTAACCATTTCTGAATGATCTAGAGACCACTGCTTGGTGCCTTCTAATTCAGATCTACTCCTGCTAATCTTGCCAGCTGAGTCTTGTCTGCCTTTCAGGTAATGTTTGGAGGGCTTTAAACTGTTACTACTTTCTTAGGTTTCTTCAGGATCATGCTAGATCAAACTTGATTTGGAACTTCAAAACGCGGGAAGAGCTGAGAGACACTCTTGAGTCTGAGATGAGAGCATTTAATATTGACAGAGAACTTGGCAGTGCTAATGTTATCTCGTGGAACCATCAGGAGTTTGAGGTAAATGACCCACTGTAGGAGAAACTGCATGTGTGAAATGTCTGCTTCAAGTGTCACCTTGTCTTTCTCTACATGAGTGTGTTTGGTGTTGATAATCCCTGTCTACCAGCTGCAGTTCTTTTGGGGTTATGGAATTAACTGCTGAGGCTTGAGGCTGGGAGTAGATACTGTCCAGTGTCACTGCAAACCCCAAACCTCTTCAGCCTGACACTGTAGAGAGAAAAGATGGATCAGAACCCTTGATATGCTGCCATGTTAAAAGACTTGGTGTTACACTTTCGTGAAGATGAGTGGTGCTTGTTCTTCAGTGTGTTCCTTCTGGTAGTTCCACAGGTTGCTTCTTCCTGACAGCAAATCCCTTGTCTTTGTTTCCCTCATGTCTAAGGCTGTGAAATACTGGGCTACCAATCTGTAAGAGGTTATGTGGCTAAACCCATGCTGCTTTGCAAATTATGGATTGAGGATACTGCTTTCACATTTTACAGCAGTACCTGAGCTCAAAGCAGCCTTTCAGGCTTCTATAAAGCAACTGGTAAGGTCCTGATGAGCTTGCTCAAAATAACTTGCAGGATGTTTTCAAGTCAGATGCTAATAAACATGTTCCTGTGCTCTATATCTCCAGTGTTGGTAGGGTTTCACAGTTTTCATTGTGTAATAGCAAAATGAAACAAGGCCACACATGAATTCAGCTAAGTTGTAATTAGATGTGCCGCATGCCATCCTTGTCACAGCACAGCTTTCTAGTGGAAGCTTGAGCAGAAGACTACCAGTGAAAACAAGTGTGAGCTGCTGCTCTTGAGGTTCTCTGCTGATCAGCAAAGTGGGAAAGAAATGCAAAACACTGGGCTAAGGCTTTAGAAGAAAACTGAGTCATACAACTACAGGTGGCTTCTTGCCTTGATGCAGCAAATAGCTGCCTTAGAGATTGGATTGGTATTTCTTGCACTGGGATTTAGCTAAATTCTCCTCATCTGGGTCAGGCACAGGACTTCTGGGTGCCACAGTATTTGCTATCCCAGTTCTGCCTGAGGTTTAGAGGTGCTGACTGGAAACATCAGAAGTACAGATCTGAAACTTTGTAGTACATACTTCCCACCTGTGCTTTGTGCTCCTGCATGGCTTGTGCTGCTGGAATGTATCCCTGGCAGTCCCACAGGTCCTGGATTGTGGGGCATTCTGTAACATGATCTTTGAGCAGCTTCTGTCTCAGATTTGCTTCTAATTTATAAGGGAATATTTTACTAGACTATGCTGTAAGTATTTGAACTAACTATGTAGTTGTGACACAGGCTTTTCTGCCGGCTGTGGAACCTGTCCCTTTGCCAAGAGGGATGGTGGCTTGAGGTTGCTCAGAAGTGTACTAGTTAGTGAGATGTCTTTGTATCATGTGCTGTGGTCAAATCTCTGGACCAGTTTGTAGCCTCATGACAGTGGCTTTCAAACCACTGAAGCAAAAAAGCACTACACAGAGCAGCTTTGGTCTGCTGGAGGTACCTCTAAAGGAGGTGCTTGCCAAATGCTTAACCACCCAGCACTGAGGCATGTGGTTAACTTGAATGTAATTGCTCTGAAGCTGATGATGGCTCTCATTGTGCAATTTCACTTCAGCTGCTTGCTGCATGCATTGATGCCTCTAGGCTTCTATTACCCAGCATAATGGCAAGTAGAGCTTAGTAATTAAGTCATGCTTGTGTTTCTTACTTGTAGTAACATTGAGTGAAGTGTTGCAAGGGAATAACTACTTATTAAAGCTTGAATCACTAAATACACCATGTATTAACCAAGTTTAGGTAATCTAACCAGCTGATATTAGAAAGGTTTAAGGGCTAGAAGCTAGGAATTCAGTACAATGAGAAACTTTGTTCTGGGGAGCAACAATAGCTTATGGCATGTGTTTTGTAGGCATATGCTCCTTTAAGAGCAGACTTGCAGATGCTGATTCTGCTCAAACTACAGGAAGGGTTGCTAACCTTACACAGAGTTTGTGGATGCAAGCACTATGTTGTTACGCAACCAACAACTAAGTGAAGGAGAGGCAATATTTAATGCGAATTGATTTGTTCTGTTACAGGTAAAATATGAGTGCCTTTCTGAGGAAATAAAGATAGGGGATTATTATCTAAGACTGCTGCTGGAAGAAGATGAAACTGAAGAAAGTGGAGCAATCAAAAAATCGTGAGACACAATTCAAGTCTTCCCTCATTCCCAAGCCTGGTAGGTTTACTTCACTAAAGATCTCCTCTCTGCCCTAGATATGAATTCTTCAATGAGCTCTACCACCGCTTCTTGCTTACCCCAAAAGTGAACATGAAATGCTTGTGTCTGCAAGCACTGGCCATTGTTTATGGAAGATGTCATGAAGAGATAGGACCATTTTCTGATACCAAGTACATTGTTGGGATGTTGGAAAGGGTAAGAATTGTTTAGAATTACTTGATATAGTACTTAACATACCTCTAGTCCCACTATATTCAGATCATTCATGTTGCTATTAAACCTGAGTTCTGGTTTTACAGAAGGTGAAGCTGAAGCATGCATACTGTTGTACTGTGCTGTCACCAAGCTTTCCTGGTATCTCACCTTGATTCAGTTAAATTTCTTTGACCTTGCTGATCATAAAGGTATTTCAAATGAGACTTTATCTGCCTTCTGTACAGCCTGAGAACCCATTGAGGCTAACAAAAGTAGTGTGAAGGAACTTTGTGTGAAGCTTATCTCATGCTTGCTTTTGAAAAGCAGGGAAGCATAAAGCTTTTTAAGAGGAGAACCTTGTTCCATCTCACATTATTTCAAAATACTGACTGAGTAGCAGCAGTAGCTCCCAACCTATGCAGTAGTAGCCCTAGATGGGCACATGATTTTTAATGGCATCTGGTTTGCCTATTAAGTAATTGTTGTGTCTCACAACTGGTACAGCCCACAAAAACACGTTTTCATGCAGTTTGAAGAAGGGGTTCTTTGCTAACATCAGTAAAGGGTCTGGATATGGCTGTTGTAAGTAAAACTGAGGAAGTGCAGTCTCTTGTTTTGCTGTGAGTCCTCAGAGTCTCACCAGAGATGTAGCATCAAAGACCCTTTTTTGTCTGCTGGCTGAAACCATTCTCTTTTCCCCTTGTATCTGTGTTAACCAAGTCACTGGGGAATCCAAACACTGTCAGTTCAGAACTCTAGTCTTGGCAGAAACGTGGATTTAGTGTCAGACCCTGAGCAACCAAGAGGACAGAGGGCAATAAGGCCTTTCCTCCTCAGTGGCAGCAAGTTGTCTATATTAGCTGTGCATAAACCTGAACACAGTAAATGTCAGCAGTTTTATCGTGAATGTGGAAAAAGTGAATGGGTCTCTGCAGGTGCATCTATTGACTTCTGCAGGTAACTTCTATTGTGTACTGTCAAAAACTAATCTGTTCTCTTCTGCTGCACTAGTGCACTGACAGGCTTGAGCGGGACAGGTTGATACTGTTTCTCAACAAGCTGATCCTCAACAAGGTAGGGTGGACATCTCCATTGAACAGGCTATTGTTGGTCTTTCAACTGTATAAAATGGTCTTGACTAGCTTTGCAAGGTTAACTTGAGCAAAAATTCAGGTCTTAGTGTTTGATGTGTTTGGGATGTGGTAGTTAATTGCAGGTGAGAGAGCTGAGGGAAATGTGTAGATACTATGGTGATTGTTCTGGTCACTTGAGAATGATTTGACTTCTATTGGTCACTTTAAGTAGGTGTTCACTATTTGTAACAACTCTTACCTAGAACACGCTTGTGTTAACTCAGTTCATCCACTGACAGAAAAATGTGAAGGACCTGATGGATTCCAATGGCATTAGAATACTTGTGGATCTGCTTACTCTGGCACATCTTCACACAAGCAGAGCTACAGTCCCTCTGCAGGTATGTGGCCTTTGTTTCTTCCTATGCATGTGTTGCTTTGCCAGAAACACTGATTCAAAAAAAAATAAAAGAATCAGTGACCTTTTCACATTTTCTGTAGAAATGATGTTTGCACTTGAAGCTAAAGCTGTTCTTATCAACATCAACTTCTAGAGCAACGTGATTGAGGCAGCACCTGATATGAAGAGGGAGAGTGAGAAGGAGTGGTACTTTGGGAATGCTGACAAAGAGAGGAGTGGGCCTTACAGCTTTCAAGAGGTACCAGCTTTCAGACTCTTAGACCTGGCAAATTAATTCCATCCTGGGGACCAGGAGTTTCAAACAGTGAGAGGGAAAACTAGAAGTAGTGCTAAACCATATTCTCCAAGGAACTCTAGTAAGGATTAATGCTGGATAAGAGACTTATTGCTGTGCTAAAAAACACAGGGGTTTTGGTAATGCTGCCTGCCCCTCCATGCCCCAGCTGTGCTGCAGTTCATCTATCAGCTTTTACTTCATGTTTCCTGACAGAGTCATAAATACATGGGAGTTCCATGCAGCTGTACTAGTCTGTCATACAGCAGTGAAGAGCTTGTGTGTGAATGTTTAGGAGCAAAGGTAGCTCTGAGTGCCACATTAACGAAGTTGGTCTCTAATCTTGCAATAGATGCAGGAACTATGGAACAGTGGCAAGATCACTTCAAAAACACGTTGCTGGGCCCAGGGTATGGATGGCTGGCGACCATTGCAGGTCATCCCTCAGCTGAAGTGGTGCCTGCTGGCCAGTGGGCAGCCTGTGTTGAATGAGACTGACCTTGCCACGCTTGTACTCAACATGCTCATCACAATGTGTGGATACTTTCCCAGCAGGTAAACACTAATTCCCAGCAGAAATGGTGAGCTTTCTCTGGCACATGCATAAACTCATAAGTTCTGTCTTAAAGCCTTTCCTTAGAAACCAAGTAATGCTTTAAGGAAGAGTGTCAGTGAGCCCCTTATGTAGTAGTAATTCTGCCAGCCAATGATGTTCATGAATGAGAACACTATGTGAAAGGGACTGCAAGAGTGAAAGCACCAGCTGTGTCTGTTTCTAGTGCACAGCATTTAACTTGAAGCTGCTTTAATGCATGGCAGTAAGCCACACTTACCAAGTCTAACAAACTTTGAAGTTAAAAAAATAATGCCCCTGAATATGATGTCAAGAGCCTGATAATTCTGGCTTGCTCAGTCTGACAGAGAAAAGGTGTGGGTGCTTATTGCTGTGCCACTTTATTGTTTTTTAGGGATCAAGACAATGCTATCATAAGACCTCTGCCTAGAGTGAAAAGGCTGTTGTCAGACAGTACCTGCCTTCCTCATATCACTCAGGTAAGAAACTCTTCAAAGATGCAGCTAGATGAGTAGAAGCCTGACTTATCTCTGCCAGCTTCCCCATGTGAATACTTTGTGAGACAAACATGCCAAATGCCATCAGTGATGACCTCTGGACAAGCAGTTGCTTATTTCCCTGGCTGTTGTTGCAAATTTCATGTCTCAGCCAATATCTAATCAATAGGTATTTCCACTCTTGTTGATACTGAAAGCCATCTGGACATGGCCCTTGGCAACGAGCTGTGAGTGACCTCGTCCCTGTACAGGGGAATTCAACATGGTGATATCTGGAGGATCCTACCTTTTTTAAACATTCTTAGATCTAAACCTCCTATTTTTGGACCAAAATCCTCTGTAACTGAAATCCTTGTCAGTTCACTGGCTTGTCCCAGTATTGCATTAGTTAAAACTTCAGTTTTGGCTGGCTACCTCATGCTGCTCGAGCAGCTCATCTAAATGTTTGTGTCTGATTTTAGCTACTGCTGACCTTTGATCCCATCCTTGTGGAGAAAGTGGCTATATTGCTGCTCCATGTCATGCAGGACAACCCTCAGCTGCCAAGGTTTTACCTGAGTGGAGTGTTTTTCTTCATCATGATGTACACAGGTTCCAATGTGCTGCCTATTGCAAGGTGAGGAGAAAGAGTGGCTGAAAATACCTCTTGACTAGTGATGCTTAAAGTGCTCCAGGGAGCGTGTAGGGAAGGGCTTTCTGTGTCAGTCAGCTTCATTTCAGTTCATTTTCTTTGATGTGGAGAAATCAAGCATCTTGGAACAGGACTTTCAAACTGAAATGATAAACATCAAGCAAGCTTTGTAACATGGGGGTGCTTAACTTGGTGGAGTTCCCAAGGATCTGATGGACTTTGTAGAAAGATTTATTCAATTGTTGCTGTTATTCATTTATCTCAAAACGAATGTGTGAGACTCACCAGCTGGAGTGTGCTGGCCTGCTTATCTTCCAGGGCTGCCTTAAGAATCAGTTCAGCAAAAAATAACTGCTGTTTCTTTTCTAGGTTTTTGAAATACACACATACAAAACAAGCTTTCAAGTCTGAAGAAGTGAGTAGATTGCAAAAGTAGCTACCTTTGTTTACACAGTCTTGCAGGCCACCTGTAGTTAATGCTAGAAATACCCCATGATTGTTTTTTTTTCTAAGCTCTGAAGAGCTGCAGTTTAAGAACTGTAAGGGACAATGGGGGAGGGTTTTTCAGATCTCAGGTTGCTTGGCAAGGCAGAATTCAGATTACCTGAGATGACAGTGTGGTCTTTTCTGTAGACTAAAGGTCAAGATATCGTTCAGAGAAGTATACTTGGACACGTTCTTCCCGAAGCAATGGTGTGTTACTTAGAAAACTATGAACCAGAAAAATTTTCTGAGATATTCCTTGGAGAGTTTGACACTCCAGAAGCAATTTGGAGCAATGAAATGAGGTAACTGTTTTCTGTCAGAGGGGCAAATTGGAGGTGCATCTTATGCTGAAGAGGTCTTGTCTTAGAATCCAACTATTTCTTTGGAAACAGTCTTCTCCTTACTTCCTCTGTTTGACTTCTGCTTGGGCAGTGTCCTGCATTGCCCTTTGCTGCTCACAGAAATAGCAGAGATGGGGGAGCAGAGCTGACAGCAGGAAGGGGTGTGTTTTCCTGGACACCCTTCATGCTTCACAGCTGCCTCTATCATGACTGAGTTCCTTTCAATGGGTGGAAGCTCCTCTGTTTCTGTGGACTGCTGTGTACTGCCCCTGTTTACTAGTAGCAGCTGTCTAATATTACAGTACAGCTCCAAGGTTTCCCAGGAAGTCAGGAGCTCTTGAGGGAAGCCTAAACGTCACTTTGCTTTGTCCTTAATACACTCATTTTTATGGCATTGAAAATGGCTTTATAACAGAGCAGGACGAAATCCTGTTCTGAATCCTTTCTGAAACATGGGGGCACTTCTAAGGCAGGTCTTTTCAGAAGAGGTCTGTGATCACACTTGTGCAGTCACTGGGGACTTGAGGGCCACTGACCAACCTTACACTTCCAGGCGTCTTATGATAGAGAAGATTGCTGCTCATCTTGCTGACTTCACCCCTCGCCTTCAAAGCAACACAAGAGCGCTCTACCAGTACTGCCCTATCCCAGTCATCAACTACCCACAGCTGGAAAATGAGCTCTTCTGCAATATTTATTACCTCAAGCACCTCTGTGATACACTCCGATTTCCAGACTGGCCCATTAAAGATCCGGTGCGTAAGGAGGGGGTTAGGACTCAGTTCTTGACCTTTCAGTCCTGAAAGTGGGATTTGTAAGAAAATTGAAGAAATCAGATGTTAGGTTTATGACCAGTAACTGATGGATCCTGATGTTCATGAGCATGTATGTTAAACATTTGAAGCAGAGTAGTCTTCATGCCATATAACAGCCACAGGTGAAGTCTCCCCTCCTAGTGATTACTAGTGAGAAAGCAAAGCAGAGCATCTGGGACACCAGTGAGCCTCAAATGATGGGTGGTTTGGGGTGGGTACAGGAAATCCCTTTTGGTTTCTTATTTGTCCTTGCTGGACAAGAAACTGAGCTAACTTAGTATCACTTCATTGAACTGGTGAGATGATCTTGGTTCAAATCTATGGTCTAGGCCTGCCTAAGCAGCTTATTATGTAGCTCTGTTGCAGCTCTTTCAGTATCAAGATGTGAACTAGATGTTCTCCAATGAGGCTCCCTCTTCTACTGTGACTCTTACATTAAACCTTTTAATCTGGAGGTGCTCTTATATTGAATAAAATGTAGCACTGCAGTGAAGTCTCAAGTGCTCCCTGACTGGAAGTGGAGTCAAACCATCATTACTAAAAGTAAAAGGACTAAGTCTGAACTTGGGGTAATGCATGACAGGAATTCACTAATAAAGCAGCAGATGTACTGCTTAAATGAAACACTAATGAATTGTAACTGCTTAGGTTAAGCTGTTGAAAGACACACTAGAAGCTTGGAAGAAGGAAGTAGAAAAGAAGCCACCTACCATGTCAATAGATGATGCTTATGAAGTCCTTAACCTTCCCAAAGGACAAGGCCAGTAAGTTGGTTTTAGTATTTAAAGTTACATGACTGCATTTACATAAACCCCATAGGCTGCAGCTGAGGTACTGGCAACCACTAAGCAGAACCAGTTCTGGTATGTGTAGCACCTGCTTCTTTCACAGTAGAAGTTTGCTTTATCTAAAAAAAAACCAAAAAAACCAAAGCAAAACAAAAAAAAAAAAAACCCAGAGATTGAAAATCCAGCTCCAGTGTCTGAGAGAATAATGGCCAAGTGTCAGAGAAACTGAGAAAAACGTGCTTTGACCTCTGCTTCAAAGCACTCACTGAGCTGTTGTGCAGGACAAGCATTAGACTCAACCCTAGTGAGCAAAGAATGACAGAACTTGAATATGCTCCCAGTGGACCTTGGTTTCTCTAACCATTCTTCTCCCTTCCAAATATTGTCCTTTTCTTGGTGGTTATATCATTAGGAATGTGTAGCTCCTCTCTTCTTCTCTCTTGCCACTGATTTCTGACTTCAGGCGTCTAGAAGAGAACTGACAACACTTTGTATTTACCCTTCAATAACAGGGCACTTACTGGAAGTCATGAACTACTTATACCCCTGTAGCTCATTTGGAACCTTCACCAGGAAGGTTCAGGCACACTAAGCAATATACTCTGGTTAGTATATTGAGTACAAGAGGTACTGAAATACTTGGTTTCTAAAATTCCTTTCCATTCTGTGGCCACAATGACTTCCATCTGCTGTCAGCTGAGAAGGCAAGGGTTTCGAATTGAGATACAGCAGCATTGTAGTTTTCCCTTAATTGCAGTTGCTGTTAGTGCTATTGGCAGAATCCAGGGTTGGATTTTTAATAGTACTCAATGTAATGGGGCTTGGGTTTTTTGCAGGCATGATGAAAGCAAGATCAGGAAGGCTTACTTCAGACTGGCACAAAAGTACCACCCAGACAAGAATCCAGAAGGCAGGGTATGTACAGCACACATCTGTGGTGTTAATGGAGCGAGGATAGATTCAGCTGCTCTGTGCATTAAGAACTCTGAAATGCTCACTTAGATTTGTGTCTTTGTTTCTGCCTTTTAAAAGCTATGCCCTGGGGCAATACCAAAATACAGATCTGTAGTACAGATGAGTCATTTTAACTGGTGTCACTCAAGGAATTTTAAAGATTTCACAGTGAACTTTTGTTTGGGTCAGACCCATGTTGCAGAAGGTGTGTGGTGCAAACACTTCCACGGGGCCTCAATGAGCAAATTGCTCTCTTTTCAAAGGCTGCATCCTCTGCCTGTTCTTAGTCAACTCAGCTGCACTCTGACACTTTTGTCACAGTGGAACTGACTTTTAGTTTCTTGCCTACAGAGAAGTTAGAGACAAAAAAGAACCTGTTTGGAGTATTTTCTGATGTGTAATAAGCAACAAAACTAGTGCTGTGGCTGATAACCTGGGGTGTGTTCTTATACCTACATCTGAACTGATGTAGGAGACTTGCTGTGCTAAGGGGGTCTTTAGCAGCTCATAACCCTGTTCCTCTTTGTTTGCAGGATATGTTTGAGAAAGTGAATAAAGCCTATGAGTTTCTATGCACAAAGTCTGCCAAGGTGATAGATGGGCCAGACCCAGAAAACATCATTTTGATCTTGAAAACTCAAAGCATCCTCTTCAACAGGCATAAGGAAGGTAAACTTGCTGTCTGAGTGCTCCATGGTCATGTCTTTAGTGGCCACTGCAGTCATTTTTCTTCTCCTCTCTTCCCGAGTCTGTGTTCTGTTCTGGATTCTGATTTGGCACAGCAGCACATAGCTGTGGTAAAGGGCTTCAGAACAGGAACTTTTCTTCCATGAAAGAAATTCAGCTGCAGTAAAACTTAATTCAAAAAAGCATTAGTGGCTGCTCCAATACTAATCAGTTAGTCATCTTCTGCACATAACTTAGCCTTACAGCTGTGTCTGTGCAGAGGTGTCCTCACTTAGTGCTGGGTCACCTGGATGGCAGACTCTGGGTACAGGTGAGATGGTCTCCTTTTTATCAGCTGTGCGAGTGTAATCTTGCAGAAACTCAGACAAGTATTAGTCCTCTCCTCAGTCTTGCTCCACTGTTTCCAGGTGTTGGCTTTCTTTGAATCCTAGTCCTTATCTATCCAATTCACTGATAATTAAGTAGACTTGGCATATCTGTGAGCTTGTACATTCTTTTTCAGAGCTGAAGCCATACAAGTATGCAGGCTACCCTATGCTGATAAAGACTATCACCATTGAAACATCAGATGATCTTCTGTTTTCCAAAGAATCTCCTCTCCTGCCTGCTGCTACAGAGCTTGCTTTCCACACTGTCAATTGCTCAGCATTAAATGCAGAAGAATTGAGACGAGAAAATGGAATTGAGGTAAATGGAAGGAAACTTACTGAAGAGAGGTTGTTTTGTTTCTTTAGTGTGACGTTGCAACAGCTAAAAATTGTAGATTTTTCTGTGCACAGGACATCAGATGCAATTGAGAATCACTTTTGGTCTTGTTGAGACACTTGTCCATTCTTACTGTCTCCTTTCTGGATGCAGTAGAAGAAGCCTCTTGAAGAGTATGCTTCTTTCTAGACCTAGGCTTGTCTGTTGAACCTTGGAAAAGCAAACTGTGTGATCTTTCTCTGCCTGTTCACAAACCCCTGATGATAGCTGCTGCACTCTGTGTGTGAAAGAATAGACAAATGTGAACAAGTCACTCGAGCAGGAGAGGGTTTTATTGCAGACATTAGAGTGGACATGTTTCAGCACATGTCCTTGCAGCGAGGGCCCCAAAACTGAATAAGGTATTTGAGGTGTGGTCTTGCCAGTGCAGGAGGACAGTCACTTCTCTGCTCCTGGATACACTGTTTATGATCCAAGCCAGGATGCTGTTGGCCTTCTCAGCCAACTGGGCACACTGCTGTCTCATTCAGATGGCTGACAACCAACATTCCCACATCCTTTTCTATTGGGCAGCTTTCCAAGAACTCTTCCCCAGGCCTGTAGTGTTCAGGGGATTGTTGTTCCAGGTCCTGCCCTTGAGTCACTTGGCCTTGTTGAACCTCATACCACTGGCCTCAGCCCATCGACCTAGCCTCTCCAGATGCCTCTCTAAAGCCTTCCTATCCTCCAGCAGATGAATGGTCCTACCCAACTTGTGGCTGTCTTCAAATACACTTGAGATGTTAGCTCATGTGTGAAGATGCTGTCAAAGCACCAAAGGCTAGTACCAGAACTTGCAAGGGATTCTGTTTGATCAAGCAGCACATTCTGTCACACATTTGCTTCAGCCATTACAAAAGGCTTAGCAGCTGCTGTTTTCATTCTGCCAGCCTTTATCTGGTTTTGCTGTGACTGACCTTGTGCTTCATCCCCTCCTTACAGGTGTTGCAGGAAGCATTCAGTCGTTGTGTGGCAGTGCTGACTCGTTCTAGTAAACCAGACGATATGTCTGTGCAGGTAAGCTGCAGCAGCTTGGACTAGGTCAGTCTCTCAGAAGAAAAAATAGTATATACAATATGGTGGTGTCAGTATGGGTGTTCAGACTGTGAACCACTGACACAGTGATGTAGAGATAGTAAATGCAGAGTTGTGTGTTCCTGTGGAACCACTGACACCCTCCTCTGTGCAGGTCTGCGGATACATCAGTAAGTGCTACAGTGTGGCTGCTCAGTTTGAGGAGTGCAGAGAGAAGATTACAGAAATGCCTAACATCATTAAGGACCTCTGCAGACTGCTGTATTATGGCAAGGTAAGAGCTGCTGTCCTTTGCTTGAATGGGTGTTTAACTGCTAAATGGTTAAGGGAATGGAGGTAGGGTGATTGCAGAGATAGAGCAAACCCTAGTGAGAGTCCAACTCTCTGCCTGGTTCTCAGCACCTCTATTTGAATCTGTTTAGTGGACTTAAAATGTAATCGCCAGGAAGATTCAGCTGCCGTTATTTTTTTCCACTAACATGTCTAGCTGATTGATTTACTGTACTAATCGTATGAAAGAACTATTCAAATACTCTTTCTTTGGGTGCTGACTAATTAACCATGGGTTTTGGCTACCAGACAAACTGTAGATGTTGTTCTGTCCACTTCAGTTTTTCCCTCTGCTGCTTAGATAGTATTCTAGAAGTAGCAAGTCTAGGCTTTAAGCTTTTGAAAAGGAAACCAGTTGGCTGTCTTCATACTAAGCAGACTTTTTTTTCTCTTTCTCAGAACATACCAAGAGTAGCTGCTTTGGGAGTAGAGTGTGTTAGCTCCTTTGCCTTGGATTACTGGCTGCAAACACACTTGTTCCAAGCTGGAGTCCTCTGGTACTTACTAGGTTACCTCTTCAACTACGACTACACACTGGAGGAGAGCGGCATCCAGAAAAGTGAGGATTCCAATCAGCAGGTAACCTGAGGAAGATCACTGCATGCCACCTCTCAACAAAAGTAGTGTTCACATATAGTAAAGAATAGCTCATGTATTGAGTTCAATTGTTAAAGCTGTCAAAACCTGGAACTTCTAAAACAATGCAAGAGACTTTTTTTTTTTTCATATTCTACAGTGAACAGTAAAAAAGCAAATCTGAGCTAACAGAAGTAGTCTTACCTCAAGGCTCAGCTGAATTTACCTGAAAAGTCTCTTTTAGGACTCTGTAGTCCCTTTTGCCTCACAGCTTTGCAAGTGGCTTCACTGTTCCTCAAAGGTGACACCCACAAGCATGGCATTTCTTCCTCAGCTGCTGGATGAGCTGAGCTTTGAGCAGTCTTTGTGTTGCTGCCACAGAATGTCATGGCACTGTCATGCTGACAGCTGTCGGTGCTAGCTGGGAGGTGTTGCCTGCTTAGAAGCTGTTTCACTAAATAGCTCCTTTGGCTTTCTGGCTCTTGTGGTATTTCTCCAAGCTCTAGGGTTTTCATAACTGTCTGTATTTTTCAGGAGGTAGCAAATAGCCTTGCTAAGCTTAGTCTCCTGGCCTTGAGTCGCCTTGGAGGGTATCTCTCTGAAGAACAAGCAACACCTGAAAACCCAACCATCAGGAAAAGCTTGGCTGGGATGTTGACACCCTATGTTGCAAGGAAACTTGCTGTGCTCAGTCCTGCTGAGGTAAACATCTGCTGGCCAGACTTTCTCTAGTGATTTATGGAAGGGGTACCTGGTCACTTCTTCAGAAGTAATAGCAAAGAGTAACCAGTTTAGGCTCAAACAC
The DNA here is from genome assembly GCF_014839835.1 of Dryobates pubescens. Lineage (NCBI taxonomy): Eukaryota > Metazoa > Chordata > Aves > Piciformes > Picidae > Dryobates > Dryobates pubescens. Next base: position 21,247,016 of record NC_071615.1, on the reverse strand, counting down.
TGCAGTCAGGAACTGTACCCTGTAGAATAATAATTGCAACACAGATGTGGGAGCAAAGGAGTTAACTGTTGAACGCTGAGGATATACTGGAGAGCAAAGGCTAAGCTTCTCCTTTTAGAGTGGTGCCAAGGAAGTCATCTCTAAAGACACACTGCAGGTGGTTGTGGCTCACTGTCAAACACAGGAGAATCTGAAGTGTGTGGCCTGAAACAGTCTAGAGGAAAATGAAAATGCAGACTTGCTGTGCCTAGTGCTGCTCTTCCATTAGGTGGGAAATGTGGCACTTCAAATGTGTGTGTGAATTTGGTCTTGTCTGTGAGACTGGATTAGATGCTAGTGACTGTGCAGAGTGTTCCAAAACTGCTGTCAACATGACATCATGGAAATTCCTTATTTTTTTAGACTCTGAAGATGCTTAACAGTAACACAGAGAATGCCTACTTGATCTGGAACAACGGGACAAGAGCTGAGTTACTTGAGTTTTTGGAATCTCAGCAAGACAGCATGATCAAGAGAGTAAGCTGCTGTTTAAACCCCACTAACACACATTTACTGGTTTGTTGTGGTGCATCCACTGGTAATGCAGTGGTATAGCTAACAGGAGTTTCTGTTGTTGTCTGCTCCTGAGTCACTTTCTTCATGCAGTAGTCTTAAAGGAAAAAACCTAAACAGTTTGCTTGTTTGTTTCTTGTAACATTTCAATCTGTCTTGAACTCCTGACTTCTGCTGAAGCTTTCAGTTTTCTGTTCAAGTGTTGTGCACTTCATTACTGAGTTGTAGCTTCACACATCCAACCCAATTTTGTCTGAGCTTGTGCTGCTTATCTCTGCTTAAAGGGTGACTGTGACAAGAGCTATGGATCTGACTTTGTCTTCAGTGACCACGCAAAGGAACTTATTGTGGGAGAGATTTTTGTAAGGGTCTACAATGAGGTCCCTACCTTCCAGCTGGAGGTGAGCTGTGGCTAAAACCTTCCTCTTGAATCTAGTCTTTACCTCACCTGTACCTGTCAGTGCAAACACATAATCTTAGGGAAGTTTCCTTCCCCATCAGCATGTTATGGGATCTCTCTGCTGGAGCAGAAGAGGTTTAAAAGCCGAGTGTTTGTTGGCAGACCTGCTGTTTCAAAGGTCTGAATGCCTGTTCTCTGCAAGCTTGCACTGCAGACACTCTGACTCAGTACCTCCAGGAGGCAGTGGTTCTCTCTGGTGGCTTTGCTGTCCATTTGTATCTATGGACAAAGATATACCTTGGAAGTGCTGTTGAAGTGGTGGTGGCTCTCCAAGGCTGTGTTTAGAGACAAATAGGTTTAATGTGCCCCAAGAGCTCCAGGGATTGTAGCAGGAGTGTTTCCCATCTGGAAGAAAGGGCTGTGTGAAATGAAGGACAAGTTACTTGGACTCACTTTCTTCTGGTGTGAAAACTGTGGTGTCACACAGCTAACAATGCTCTCTTCTCCAAAGCTCCCTAAAGCATTTGCTGCAAGCCTCTTGGATTACATAGGCTCACAAGCCCAGTACCTTCATACACTAATGGCAATAACACAGAGTGGGAAAGTGGAGTCTAATCAACATGGAGATCGGTTACGGAGAGTTGAGATGGCCCTGGAGGCTCTGAGAAACGTGATAAAGCACAACCCAGGTAAGCCAGAGCCTTCACTTCCCTGATCTGCTGTGTGGACAGCAGCAAAACATGCAGACTTCTGCAGGCTTTATCTTGCAGCCAGAGAGAAGCCCCTCTTGCTGGCTGACAGCCTGTGGCACAGCCGATTGAGCCATACAGGCTCATGAGTTCTGTTGTGGTTTGTTTGGGTTTGCTTTTCCCGAGGGACATTACCAGGATATGTATGGAAGTTCTAGGTGCAATCCAAGCATTGCTGAAACACTGGGGTTTAACTGTTTCTGGTCTGGTGTTGCTAGGAAGGCTTCAAGCTCTTTGATGAAGCTTTCAGTAATCCTTCAAAGAATCTTCAGCTGATTTTTAAGCTTCTTGCATCAAAAAGAACCTCGCAGAGCTGAGCACTGCACAGCTGCAGATAGCAGCCCTTCTCTGGACTGGGAGAACCATAAAAGGCCAGTGTGTCTGGGGACAAGTAGTGCTGATGGGCCATGAGAAATAACTGAACTTCTCAGTTACTTTGTAAGAGTGCAAGTAGGTGTGTAGTCCAAGAGTGAAGTAGTATGGTCTGCCTTTGAAACACTGTTGAATTGAGACTGTGGAAGCTACATTAATAGACAGGATTTTAGTTTTCTAGTTCTGTAGCAGGCTTTGTCCTGCAGGAGCTGTTTCAATGAGTCTGGCAGACTGTGTGTAACCATCTAGTCTTTAACACCTTTGTGTGGTGAAATGTGGGCTTGGGATGGCCTTCAGGTTAACATGAAGACAATAACTGACTTTGTCTCTTGCAGGTTCTGAGTGTGAATGCATAGGGCACTTTAAGTTGATATTTTCCCTCCTGCGCGTTCATGGAGCTGGCCAGGTGCAGCAGTTGGCTCTGGAGGTAACAAACCAACCAAGAGAAAGCTCCTAACAAAGTACCCCCCTGTATGGATGCCCTGCATAATCAATACAGACAAACTTGATGGTGCTACTCTGAGTGACACACACAAAAAGCATCAAGATGGGGCTTCCAAGGTGTCAGTTGATGCCTGGAGGAGCAAGGGCTACCTTCTTGCCTTGTGCCCTGGGGTGATAAGTCAATTGGGTGTCAGGAGCAGCCATTGTGAATGTCAGCTACATTGGCCAGGGAGGCTGACTGGATCTTCTAGACAGTGTTGTAACAGTTGGGGTATAACCAAGTGTTTTCTGGTCTTTTACAGGTAGTGAACATAGTAACCAGTAACCAGGAATGTGTTAACAACATTGCTGAGTCAATGGTCCTGGCTAACTTGCTGGCACTCCTGCATTCCTTACCTTCAAGTATGTACTGTGGTCACTCTTAGCCTTGCCAGGCAAAGGTTCCAGTTCAGAAGTTAACTGCAGTGCCAGCTGGCTGAGCTTAATACTGAGCTTTCAGTGGACATGGCTGTAAATGGTGGTCTGCATAACCTGTTTGTCTTCAGTGTGAGCTGAAAGGTGAACTGCAGATGTTCAGCCAGGCTGAGCTGTGGTATTTCGTTGCCTGATTCTTGTAGAGGAGGCAGATAGTAAGCACCCAGTGGAGAAGTCATGCCATGCAAGTGTGTGATTGGACATTCCTCAACCAACTCCATGTAGCCAGGAATCCCCATAAGCTCTATGGCACTCTTACTAGAGTTTTCAGTTAGCAGTTCAGCTCCTCTCTGATCTGTGGCACCAAGCTCTGCGTGCTTTGTGTTTTGGCAGGTCGGCAACTCGTCCTTGAGACTTTGTATGCGTTGACATCCAGCACAAAGATCATCAAAGAGGCCATGGCAAAAGGTACAGTACTGCACTGAAAGCAGCTGCCTCTGCATCATGGCCTTCATGTGAATACAGAGGCCAGAGCTTGCTCTCACCTCCAGAGCTATTGATGTGGACTTGGCGAATTCATATCGCTTGTGACCAGGAAAAAAAAGTGAATGCTTTCTTGTCTCTGTACAGGTGCTTTAATCTACTTACTGGATATGTTTTGCAACTCAACTCACCCCCAGGTCCGAGCCCAAACAGCTGAGCTCTTTGCCAAAATGACTGCAGATAAGCTGGTGGGTCCAAAGGTAAGAACTGTAGCAGCTCTCCTTGGAGCTCTTGCCTTGATTTCCTGCCTGCCTTTCTCTAAAGACAGGGCTGCCAATACTTGAGCTTCCCGCAGTTCTCCATTTTGCTGTCAGCCTGTCTTGTGGGGTATTGAATGCCAATTCTGTTCATCCTTTCCAGGTCAGAATTACACTAATGAAATTTTTACCTGGAGTCTTCATGGATGCCATGAGAGACAGCCCTGAAGCTGCTGTTCATATCTTTGAGGGGACTCATGAAAATCCTGAGTTAATTTGGAATGATAGCTCCAGGGAGAGAGTGTCAACAACAGTTCGAGAAATGATGCTTGAGTATGTGGAGACTCCTGGCTAAGTTTCCTTACCTGGACACCTGTGGTGACATCCAACTAGAGCTGCTGCCCAGAGGAGCTGTCGGAGCTCTGCCTGTGAAGCAGGATCTGTGCAAGCCAGCTGGCAGCACCAAGCACTGTGTTGGCTGTGCACGTTGCACCCGGCCTCAGTCATGGCAGTGCTCTCTGTGCCCAGGGCTTTGCTCTCTGTGGGAAGGGTTGGGAGGGGGTTACAAGGAGAAAAGAGCTGTAAAAACTGCAACTGGCTGATGATGGGGGCAGACTGAGGTGTGAGTTGGGGAAGGTGACTACTTCTACTGCTCACTAAAACTTCCTTTCTTTTTTAAGGCACTTTAAAATGCAGAGGGACAACCCTGAGACGAACTGGAAGGTAAGAGTGCACCATTTGTGCTTTGAGTGTGTCCAGGAGGCCTGTAAGGCAGCTGGTGACAGATGCATGGGTGAAGCTCTGACAGGGCTTCCTCTTGAAATACCAAGAGGACCTTAACGCTGCGTTAACATAACTGGTTTAATGTTCAATCAATGATTTTCTTACTACTTGTACCTTAAAATCAGACACTGTTGTCAGTGGGTTTGCCAGTCATCATTTCTTACAGTCCAGGTCACTCTAAAACTTACCAGAAGTCAGCAAGCAAGGAGGATACTGGTTGGCTGTAAAATGTCCTGTCACCTCTCGCATGGCTGTAGCAAACCTGGGCTTGGTGAGAATTTCTTCACCATGAGGGTGGTGAAGCACTGGAACAGGTTGCCCAGGGAGGTGGTAGAGGCCCCATCCCTGCAGGTTTTTAAGGCCAGGCTGGATGTGGCTCTGAGCAACCTGATCCAGTGTGAGGGGTCCCTGCTCATGGCAGGGAGGTTGGAACTAGATGATCCTTGAGGTCCCTTCCAACCCTAACAATTCTATGATTCTAAATGATCAGAGGCATTAGTAAGCCACTGAGCCTCACAGATGGCTCTCCTGAGCCATTCCATCACATTAGGTCAGTGAGATGTTTTGGGCTTGATGAAGGCCAGGCTTGACTTCCCTCAGGGCCTAGTTCAGCAGTAAAACAACTTCCAAACACGTGCCAGACAGCTGCTTTGGTGCAAATGTAAGCTTCTCTGGATTGATGGTGAGAAACCTGCAGTATCCAGGGAAGGAAAGGGCTGTCATCAGCCTCACTGCTGGTACTTTTAAAAGCAGAGTTGTAGGCTCAGTTACATGTGCTCTTGAAGGAAGTTTCACTGGTGGTGTTGCCAGGGTTGTTCTCTCTGTCCTTACCTTGTTTCCTCAAGGTGAGGGTTTCTTGGCCTTGCCCACCTCTGTTTAGGGGAACACAGCTCAGTGACCCTTGCCACTGTTAACACTCCTGATAGAGAAATGCAGCTCACAACACCCTTGCCAATAATTCTTCTGCTCTGCCACTGAACAGCTGCCTGAAGACTTTGCTGTGGTGTATGGTGAAGCAGAAGGTGAACTTGCAGTGGGGGGAGTCTTCCTAAGGATTTTTATTGCCCAGCCGGCCTGGGTTTTACGGAAACCACGAGAATTCCTCATTGCCCTGCTGGAAAAGCTCACGGAACTACTGGAGAAGAATAACCCCCATGTAAGATGAGCTTTTGATCCTGCTCTTGGAATTCCTTTAACAGTCTTTTAGCCTCTGGTTAACTCAGATTTTCACACTTTCTTCCCAATGTGAATGATTTGTCTGCTTTCTGACTCACGGTAGAAACATGGAGGTAAGTTTAGGCAGTTTCTGAACATAAGTCAATGCCCTGAAGTCCCTGAAGCCACAGAACTAGCCTCAGTAAGTCTTAGAGGCTTACTCTGCAGTAGAGATGAGGTTTAACAAATGGAAGTGTCTTCAATTATTCCAGCCTAAGAAAGCAGTACTCGTTCTACACTGCCTAACCTAACCATTTTCAGCTCTTGCCACCTTGTGTACTCCTGCTCTGGTGCAAACTGTGACCTGGACCAGGCCACCACCCAGCAAAATGCTGTGAGAGCAGTTTGTGAGGGCATCAGAGTGCAGCAGGTGTGGGGAGTGCTGCTGCACAAGCTCCAAGAACTTCACTTTTTAAATGCAAGCATTAAAACTCCACCCCTTGAGAAAATACCCACTGCAGAGCGGGTGAGAGCTGTTCCTGCTGTGGTATGTGTGAGGCTTTACCGAGTTCCCTTTTCTGCTGGTCTTTGCTTTCCGCAGGGGGAGACGTTGGAAACCATCACCACCGCGACCGTGTGCCTGTTCAGCGCGCAGCCCCAGCTGGCTGACCAGGTCCCCCCCCTGGGCCACCTGCACAAGATCATACAAGCCATGAGCCACAGGAACAGCGCCGTTCCCAAAAGTGCCATTCGTGTCATGCACATCCTGGCTGACAATGAGGTACTGGCACCCTGCTCAGGCAGGAAGGAACCCCTGCAGTCACCTGCTCAGTGTTCCCAATGGGGCATTACTAGAGACCCTGTGTGCCAGATGAGCAGGGGCCTAGAGTTAATGAATGAGAAACTTTTGGTCTTGGCTGGCCACCTTTGGCATAGCCATGGAAGTGAACTGCAGCCCTCTCACCAGGTCTCTCTCCCTCCAGCTGTGTGTCCGAGCGATGGCATCACTAGAGACCATTGGCCCCCTGATGACCGGCATGAAGAAGAGGTCGGACATCGTGGGCATAGCCTGTGAAGCACTTAACCGCATGTTCCAGAGAGAGCAGAGTGACCTGGTGGCCCAGGTAAGTGCTAGATACTCAGGCCAGAAATGTGGCACTTTATAGCTGAGTACCTCAGCTGAGCAGGGCCTCTGCTCTTCTGGACAGCTTAAGTGCCCAGGGGGCTTCACAGAAGCCATCTCTGTTATTTATCACAGTGGAGGTGTCAGAAATCAGTCCCTTATCCAAATGCAGCCCTGTTGAAGGATGTTTCCTGAGCACTGATGTTGAAAAACACATCACAGGAATGCCAGCAGATGCAGCTGAGTTCACAGCTAGCCAAAGCAGAGTGGCTGGACAGTCTTTGCTTCCTGCTCCACAGGGGAGGCTGACCAGCTGGAGCACACCTAGTAACAGCTGGTGGCACTTTGCTTCCTGTCAGTGCTGGTAATGTAAAACATTTGTGTGGACTTCCTAGCGCATGTTAAGGTAACTCATCTGGGTATGTTTGCAGGCTTTGAAAGCAGATTTGGTCCCTTACCTTCTAAAGCTGCTTGAAGGTGTTGGCCTTGAGAACCTGGAAAGCCCATCTGCAACAAAAGCTCAGATTGTGAAAACGCTCAAGTCCATGTCCCGCAGCCTGCAGTATGGAGAGCAGGTGAGTGCTGGCCTTGGACACTGGGAAGAGCAAACTGAGCAGCCCTTGGTGAACCCTGTGCCATTCCACCTAAAACATCAATAGTCTCATGTCAAAACAATCATGGGCTGTCTCTTGAGGAGGAGTCATGGCTCAACGCATGTGAAGAGCACTGATAAAGACAAAGCACAAGTGCAGAACTGTTTTGTGTGCTGGTCAGGTTCTGCAGACAGCTCTTCAGAGCTTGTCACAAATGGACCTTGCTGTGGTGGGCCACCACTGATGGATGCACTTTTGAGTTGGTAGCATCTGTCCCAGGAACTGCTTTTCTCATGCCCTGGTGTTGGAAGCAACACTGGAGATGGGTGTTTCCTCCAGCCTTGCAGTGGAGTCCTGTTCTGCCTCAGTTTAGGTGCATGGCAAGTGGCTTCTTGCAGGGTTGGTATCTGTTTATTTTTGGTCACTTGAGGAATGAGGGCAAAAGTGAAGCTCCTGTCTCACAGTTTTATGAGCTTTCTGCCTTGTGTATTCAGCTACACAGTGCAGGTGTTAGCAAGTTGCTAACAAGTCTCCTTGGAAATGTGTGATTCCTTGTTGCAGCCTAAACTACTGCCATGCTGTTGGGTTCTCTTCAGTGTGGATTGGCTCCAGCAAACAAGCTTGTTCCCCTAAGACATGACAAATGCCACCTGCTCACTGTGCTGCTCTCCTCATGTACTGCAGGTGAATGAAATTCTGTCTCGTTCTTCTGTCTGGAGTGCCTTCAAGGATCAGAAACATGACTTGTTCATTTCTGAGACACAAACAGCAGGATACCTCACAGGTGAGCAACCCTTTCCTGCTTGTGCTGAACTGCACTGCAGTGTTGGCTAGCTGGCAGCCTGGACCCTGGGTGCTGTGTATCCCCAGCATCTATTGCCCTTGTCTGGCCTGACCTCCAATGCTATCGCAATGCAGTGAGCTTAGCAAGCACCAGACTGTTTTGTGCTTGAGAGTGCATTTCTCTGGGTAGCTTTTGTTGTCTCTACTTCTAAAATGCCAGAGCAGTGGAGCCTGGGTGCTGGCAAGTACCCTGTGGGGCTAAAACAGAGATGTAACTGGCACTAATGAACAGCAGCAGCATTCCTGTTGGTTGAGCTCCAGCACAGATTGCTTTGCAAGGTTGGGACAAGGACTGAACTTTCTTCAGAATACCTTAGGCAGCATTAATTGTGCCGTGTTTGCTCTGGGTTAGCATGGGAGCAGTGGGAATGTTAATAGCTCAAGGTGCAGGGGTGGGAATGGTCTCCTGCCTGTGCTTGAGCCTTGTGGCATGTATTTGGATGCACCTGGGTGAATCCCTGCTGGTGCCACCAAGGCAGAAATGGCAGCCCAGGGTGCTGCTGCAGTCTCTGCAGTCAGGAGCAGTGTGGGTGAGCATTCCAGCTGTGTGCACACAAAGGAGAGAACCACTGTCAGCTTCCTTGCAGCACCTTATAGCAGATCCAGTGTGTGGCACTGGATAGACTCCTCTCCAATGACCCATTCTGCTGTATCACCACCCAAAACTTCACTGTCACAGATCTAGGGCTTCTCTCTGAAATGTTATGTGTAGTGACAGCATAGCAAACTCCAGAAGCAAAGCATGGTGCAAACTGCTGAGCTGATTGCTCAGGAGCCAGCAGCTGAACAAGTAGTGGGTCTGAAAAGCTCAACCTCCCTGCTAAGGATATGAGGTCCTTTGTCAGTAACCCAGGACAGTAGCCTTGCTAAAGCTTGTGAGCAGAGACTGAAGGAGCTGTAAATCAGATGGCCACACAGGCAGGAAGGTTTCCTGCAAGGACTAGCAGGTGTATTGAGTGTGAAGCAGGAGCCTTTCCAGGCAGGAATCAGGAGCAGATGGTTAATTCTTGAGAGCAGGTGGATTGCACCACCTGATACATTTTTTCCACACAGGAAAGAGCTGCTGCTTCAGCTCTGAACTAGAGCTTTGGGTTTTGCCCCATTTATGCCACTTTGGCACAGAACACTTGCTTCAGCTGGTGCTAAGTTTCCTTGCTAGTTCATAAGAACTGTAAATCAGAAATATGGAGTAAATGCTAAGAACTGAGCTATACCAGGTGCTGGGGACAGTACAGCAGTTAAACTGCCTGAGGGCCTGTGTTGCGTTTCAATTGCCTGATGTTGAAGTGCTTGCAAACATAGGGTGAAGATGCTGCACGAGTGCAGAGTACAGATGGAAGCTGAAGTAGCCTTGTTTTAACCTGCCTTATGTTGTATTCTGCCTTATGTCGTGCCTCAAATTGCTTTGCTATTTGCATTTCCCTCCAAACTGCCCTTGCTTATTTCTCTTCCCTCAGGTGTCTCTTCTCCTTCCCTTCTAACTGGCAGCAGTCCCCTTCACCTGAGAAGTGGGCTTTAGATGTGCTCTGCCAGGCAGCTTGCTAACTTCTGTGTAGCTCCCTAAAGCAGGTAGATACCACCTTGCAGATGCTGCTTGCCAAGCTGTAGATGCATGTCCCAGAGCTGTACCAACCGCGGGGGCCACATGCGGCACCGACACCTGCCCTCAACAACACACAGGAGCAGGGATCGAACTGCTGCAGTGCCTGGCACTTGCTGGTACTAACTTCTCAAGTGTGTTAGGAGTCCTCCGTAGCGGCAGTTTGAGGGACAAGAGAACTAGTGGAGTTCTCACACTAGGGCATGCAAAACTGGGTCTGGCTGTTCGCAGGTGCCGCTGACGAGCTGGTTCCTGTCTGAGGCCACAGTGTGGATTTTGGTTGGTTTTTTATCACAGACACTGCTTGTTTTGCTCTCTTGCTTGCACTGGCAGTGCAGCAGGGTTTGCAAGGAGACAAACCATGCTCTGGTGCTCTGGCTCCAGGCTGTGGTGTCAGAAAACCCTGGTGGAAGTGCTGAGCAACCCTGCAGTGGCCTCCAGGAGCTGCTGCACTTAGTGGACTAAGATGACTTAACTCCTAGTGTTTGCAGAGTCCACAGAATCTCAGCAAAACTCTTGAATGTTCTTGTTCAAGGTTGACTTAGATGGTGCCTTTGAGTCTTACCAGAGGGGAATGAAGCCTATCAGTTGCTCTTTGGATACAAACTAACCACTGCTACTCTGTATTCTTCCCAAAGGCCCTGGAGTCGCAGGTTACCTTACTGCAGGGACAACCTCCTCTGTAATGCCCAGCGTACCACCCCCCGTGGACCACGAGGTGGGAGACGTCAGCTAAGGGCTGGAGCTGCCTGCGCAAGAGCAGAGGCCAAGCAGCCGTGCTGAGGGGCAGCGCTGTCCTGGCACGCACAGCAGGGACCCCGCTGCCTTCCCAGCCTTTCCAGGACAGTGTTGTTCCTTTCCTACAGCTGCTGGCTGCTTTTGTAGGAAACGGCAGCGGCTGTGGCACTGCGCCTCCAAGCACTCTGATCAGCTGCAGTGGGTACACAGGAACTTTTCCTTGCTGTACGTAAGCACATGTTGTTCCTTTCTCTTTGTTTACAAGACTGTGAATCAACCTTTCCTAGTTTTTATATTTGCTGAGTTAGCAGGACTGCAGTTGAGCTACAGTCTAGAGGAGCGGGGCTAAAAATCACTCTGACCTCACCCCCCTCACTAAAGGGCATCCACTCCCTTCCCAGCCCCCCGAGATAACTCCCACTGAACACGACTTGCAGAGGGTTTCGTCCCCCACCCCTTCACTGCTGTCCTTAATCATTAACACAACCAGAGATCAGACAGCATTAGACACTCATCTGTGTAACTGGCTTGACCAAATTGACAGAGCTGCAGCAAAAAGCCTTCCCCTGGAGATGTTCTGTAAGGAATTAGTGTACTTGTGAGATGTTCTATACATGATCCAGTATATAAACCTTTCTAGCCTGTGTACATTATACAGATCCTTCATATGTACAGAAAATTTTAAAATAAAGGGAATTAAGAGCCTTGTTAATGAGCTAAAGGTGGTCTTCTTGCAAAGCTTCTTTGAAGGTGGGGGAGGTGAGGGCAGGCAGAAACCTTCCTTTGAGTGGGGCTTGGTAGGGCTTCTGCATGTTCCTGGAAAAACACAGTGCAGGCTTGAGCAGCCTGGAGTAGCATGACACTTCAGCCACTGCCCTGCTGCCACTGTCACTTCCCAGGGAGTGGTGAAGGATGCAAATGGAGGAAGATGGAAACAGTTGCTTGTTGCATTCCCATAATCTTGGGTTTAGGTAGAGTGAACTGATACAAGGTAAGAAGCTCCTCACTCCAGGTTCCCTGCAGTGCATGTCCCAGCCTGGCTGGCTTCAGTGGCTTTAGGTGGAACATCCAGCTGTAGGGTCAAGGATGGGACTGGTTGCTCACAGAATTGTTAGGGTTGGAAGGAACCTCAAGGATCATCTAGTTCCAGCCCCATCTCAGACTGAGCCAAAGGCAGCACCTTCTCTTTAAGCATGAAAGATAGGGATGGAACTTAAAGCTTGTATCAAGTTGACCTGTGATCAGCTTTTCCTGAGGAGAAGGGCACTGCCCTAAGTGATTAGCTGGCATTTAATCACAAAATCGAAGTTTAGCCTCGCTGGCAGTAAATGAAATGGGGTGAAAGAACTTTGCCTGCAATAGAGGATAAAAGGGCTGTGAAAAGAGCAAAGAAAGCACTTTAGGCCTGCTAGGAAACTGATTTTATTTAGTGTTAGACCTCAGACACTCTGCTGTCTGCAGGGCATTCTGCCAGCCCCTGGGCCAGTGTCAGAATTATAAGTGAAGGTGCATTGCTTCAAGCTAGGATCAAGGCTTTGAATCCATCCAGCATTCCTTGGAGTGCATCACTGAGCAGAACCTTGGTTCAGGCTCTCAGCCCCTGAAGCTGGCATTCTGCTGCCCTTACATCTTTGCAGTTAGGTGCTTGGCCTGGTCAAGCAGCTCCCACCTGGCAATGCTGGACAGATGCACTTCGTCTGGCCCATCTGCCAGCCGCAGTGTCCGGAGGTAGGTATACCTGTGCCACAACAGCTGGATTAGGGGCAGCCTTTGAAGAGCACCACCCACAGGAGGGGCTCTGTGCAGCCTTGGCTATGGGCATCTGCAGGGAGGCACAGAAGCTACTGCAGTGAGGGCTTCCCTGTAGGGCTGAAAAGCATAGGCTGGACACAGGCAGCTTCTCCCCAGAGGCACAAGGGGTAAGATTGAGCTGTAGAAAAGAATCTTCTTGCTGCTGCTATCAGCTCTTTGTGGGTCCAGTGCCAGGCTTGCCTTGTGTGGTCTGTGCTTTGTAAGGGTCAAGCAATGCACTGACATTGCAGTTGAGTTATTAAAGCAGTTGCTTGGAGGTGTGTGGACTTTCCCTCTGTGACAGCTGGGGGCTAACAGCACCTGCTGCTGTCAAAAAATCACTGAACAGGCATGCTCACTACCGCTCGCTCTGCCTTTACTCACATGAAAGCCAGAGGCGAATCCTGGGAGACACCAGCTGCACCATACACTTGGATTGCAGTGTCAACCACCTTGACCACAGCTCGAGGAACAACCACTTTGGTCATGGCTACCTGCAGGTGGAAGAGAACTTGTATTAGCAGGAGCAGTTTCCTAAGCAAGTGCACACATTTATCTGGCAGCTCAGGATCTTGCACTATGCTGCTTTCTCTGGCTAAGGTAAAAGTGTTTCCAGTCTTCTGCCAATCAAAAGCTCACCTTAAGGCTGTTTTCAACATAAAGTTATGCTCCGGGGTCAGCAGGATAACCTTTGGCAAGATGGTTTAGCTTATCTGAACCAGGTGAATGCACAGATTCTGTATCCCCTGTGCCCCGGCCTAAAGCTCAAGCAGAAGTTACCTCTTTCCTTGCTTTCCTGTTGCCCAAGGCATCGATCTTGCTGGCTGTGTGCAGGGTGAGCAGTCGAGCCTGGTTGATGCTGAGGCGGCATTCAGCAATCCAGTGGGCAATCACCTCCTGCAGCAGCCCAAGCCAACAAGTCAGTGAATGCCTCCTGCTGTGTCTTGGCCTACCTGCCTTAAAGACCACAGCCCAGCTCCTCCCCCTCTGCACATTCAACTCCCGGAAGACTCCTGTGCAAATTAAAGCTACACCATGCGTGTACTCTACTAGGGAAAAAAATGCCACTTGATTGCAGAAATCCTGAAGCAAGAGCCGTTCTTTCCCTAGCAGGAAAGAGGACATAGGGGAAAAATACCCCCAGATTCTGGCAGGGTTTCATTTCCTGGTCAGACCTGCTCACCCTGTTCCTGGAGACCTTCAAATCCTGTTTTTTATTGCCTCTTGCTCAGACTCAAACCCTCTCTCTCACAGGCACCAGTAGACAGCAACTGGACTGTCAAAGGGGAGAGCAATTCGTTCTGTTTAGCCAACACAGCACCAGCAATAGTTCAAGACAGCCAGGCAGGCAGCTGCAGGGTGGTGCCTGCTGCAGCTTCCTGCTCCCAGTGATGATCAATGAGTTAACTCCCCTGATCCAAAGCCTCACCCACCCTCTCTTCCCTCTGGCTCTGTACAAACAGATTAACATAACCCTTGCCAGACCCTAATTCAGTTTCCTCTTTCTGTTGCCTCATTTCCAAATTGTCCTGCCAGCCTCACATGTCACAGCCCCACCTCTACATGCTGATGGTCCCTATAAAAAGGGGATAGTCACCTTTTTGTTATGCCAGAAACCTCTCTCTCACAAAACATTTCCCTTCTAGAGCAAGGCCATATATCCTAATAGGGTCTTGCTTTGGTCTGTGCTTTGATCAATTCTTTGTGTTTACTTATGAGAGAAATCCAAGTTTTAGTCAAATTTAGACCCTTCACTGTCTCTAGCAAGCACAAGCAGAGATGTGCAGGAGACAAATCTGAAACAGAAACGTGGTGAATTCATGTTGTAAGCAGAGAAGCATAAGCTGCAGCTCTAAAAAGCTGCCTATCTGAACTGACCCTGAGAGAAAAACCCACAGCACAAAAACCTGTATCAAATCCAGCACAGGAGCAGGAAGCACTGCAGGGAAAGAACCTCAAATCCCAGAGGTTACAGTGACAGAGGGCAGCCTCACACTGATTGTCCCCTTGCCACCCAAGGCTGGGGCACAGCTCTACCAGTGTCCATTCTCAGAGCACCAGAGGCTGCATGAACTAGCAGGATGCTGGCTGGAGCAGCAGAGGCCAGGGCAGTGCTCACGTGCTGGTACAGCTTCTTGCCAAACGTCTCCCTCTGCGCCGCACGCTGGCACAGGAGCTGCAGGGCAACTTCAGCTGCACCGAGGGACCTCATGCAGTGGTGGATCCGGCCGGGCCCAAGCCGACCTTGGGCTATCTCAAACCCTCTGCCCTCACCTGGTTGGAAAGACAAACAGGCACATGCAGAATCCATGCTTCCCTCCGTGACAGGACCTGTGGCTCTAAGCAGAAGTGGCATCATGGCACAGAGCCAGGAACAAGCTTCTTACAAGTTTGTTCTGCAGAGCTGGTGCTTATCTACTCCAAGCAGATCTCTCCTGACATACTGTTTGGTAATAATACTGCAGCACAAAACATGCTGAGAAGGTTTCAGAGAGGGTTTGATTTACTTAGATGTCATCAATCTTACATTGAAAGATACATCTATCCACGAACTTTGGCATAAGAATCTAGGGAAGACTTGGAGGAGTCCAGGCCCAAGAGAGAAAGCTTTCAGGGAATGAAAACAGCAGAGAGGAAATAGAAGCAATTAGGATTTGGAGTAAGTGAGAGGAGCAAAGCTGTCCCTGCAGAAGGCCACAGTTCTGGCCTGCTCATTCTTTCATTAATAATTCTCAGTTCTGTTTACTTTACAAGCACCCAGACTTGGGTGGCCATGACTACAGCAGAAGGCTACGCGAACCTAAACCACCACCTCCTAAAGCTTGGTTCCCTGCTGCATGCACTCCAGAGGAATGAAACGGAACCCACCCAGGATGATGTTGGAGACAGGCACACGCACGTCATTGAAGTGTATCTCAAAGTGTCCTCCATGGATCTCATCTACAGAGACAGAGACCTCAGTTCGTGAGCCTTTCTCTGTCCATGCAGTTTGGTGATGCATTTCATGCACAGTCTCTAGCACTACTGCAGCTTGACACAGCTGACAAACACATGAGAAACGCTGTCACCTACCCAGGTAGCCAAACACTGAGAGGGGTCTGATCAGCCTCAGCCCTGGCGTGTCCATGGGAACAATAATCATGCTGTGCTGCTTGTACCTGATCAAGGCATAAAGAACAAGTCTGGATGAGCTTGGAGTCTCCTTTCTGTCCCTTCCCTCCACTTCTCTGTCCTCACTCTAATACTTGCACAAAGCCAACACTAAGATTCACCTCCACCAGTTGCAGCCATCCTGCCTTGTGCCATGTGGCATATTGCTCCTCATCTTCTCACTATAGGCCTTTGCAAACAGTCCCTCTGCAGCCTTCTTGTAGCCCCATTCAGATATTGGAAGGCTGTTATTAGGTCTGCCTGGAGCCTTTTCTTCTCCAGGCTGGACACCTCCAGCTCCCTCAGCCTATCCTCACAGCAGAGCTGCTCCAGCCCCTGATCATTTTTGTGGCCCTCTTCTGGATCCTCTCCAGCAGGTTTATGTCCTTCCCGTGCTGAGCCAAAGCTGGCTGCAAGACTGCAGGTCTCAGCAGAGCAAAGTGGCAGAATCCCCTCTCTCTATCTCCTGCCTCACTGAATAAGTCAACAAGCAAAAATGTACCATTGGCATCTAAAACACCACAATCAAAAAAGCTTCTTCTGTCACTTCTGTACCGCCCAGTCCATTTCCCCCTCCCACCCCTTTCCTTCTTGTTCTCTAAACATGTTGATCATCACCACATTGGCTTGCCCACAGCTTAGGACAAACATCCCCATGTTTAAATTCCTTCAGAATCTGGAAGGTCAGTTATTAGTCAGACTGATCTGGAGGTGACACCCCGGGGCCCTAGGGTCAGTCTTCAGTATCACACAATCCTCTTATGAGCTCCTGTTAGCTTCCAAAAGCTCAGGAGATGCCACCGTCTGCACAGATGCTGGACAAACCTTCCTGTCTGCTGTAAGCAAGTTACTGTTTACTTCTTAATGGAACATAAGATATCCTCTCAGTGGAATCTGGGCTAAGATCCAACCTGGAGATAAATGCTCCAATTCTTTTGCCTTACTAGCTGCACGCCTTCAGTGGGCCCAGTCAGGAAGCACTGCATTCATCACTTGCACAAGTTGCATTTGGGAATGAGCCAGGCAGTGTTCCGTCTGCTTATTCGAGATGTGCAGTGCTCTCTGCTCTCATAGCTTCACATCACAAACAGCTTTCTAGGCCTACAGGCAACTTTGGGATCAGCCCAGTAGGTAACTGCAGGTCTCTGGCCTGCCACTTGGACTCACCCTGCTCAGGGCAGTTCTAGGGTTATTAGCATTGAAGCAAGCTGTTGCTTGAACAACTCATCCAGACTAAAACTAGCCTGACTAAGCTAAAGGTAGTAAACCCCCAGCTGATCACACAGCTGCACAGACTAGGGCAGTGCCATGAGGAGGAGGAAATGCACAGATCTGAGCTGGTAACAGTGAAGAGAGCAGGAGGCCGGCAGCACAATGGCAGCTTGGGCAGCAACACACACAGGCACAGGTTTAAAACTCCCCTCTAATTCACCACAGCTGATCAAGGCAATCAGTGGTGTTTCAGGCAACAATGTTAGCAAGCAGTGACTCTTCCAGGAAATAAGCTTAGGTAACTCTTTGGATGTCCCAGAAATCCTTACCTGGATGCTGAGGAGTTTCTGGTTCTGCCCATGACAATTGCAACTTTGCAATTTGGGTCACCAGCACCTTAAAAATGTCACAAACAAGAAGAGTTTTGAATATAAAAGCCTCAATGTAGAATCAAATCAAGTTTCATACACACAAATCCTGCTCCCTCCCCTCTGTGCTGCAGCAGAGGCAGTAGCCTCCCTGTTCATACCCTGAGTAATCAGACAAACAAAACATCTATTGCCTAACACCTAAAGGGAGGGGAACAAAGAACAGCCAAACACCCAAACCCTGCAGGATCCAGCTCCACTATCTATTCCAGTGAAAAGAGAACAAGAGAGGACTCGAAATAGAACCTAATGACTTCTGTTTCCATCACAGCTAAGCAAATAGCACGATACAAAAAGACTCCTCAAGGTGAGATGCTGTTGTTTCAGAACTAAGGCTCCATAAACCACAAAGACCTAGGTGGGCATGAAATGCTGGCCACGTTCTACACTAATTATGCATATCAGAGTTCAAAGGTTAACTGTGATGACTTTGCTGCTACTTCATTAACTTCTCTGGGATGAAAGGTTTTTTTCTGCTTTATGCAAATGATTTTAGTTCACACCTCAGGGGAATATCTGGGTGGAAACCATCACCTGAAAACAATCTGCTAACACTTCATCAATAACAATGTTTGAGACCCTTCTCTTTAGCATTTCAGTGGAGGGGTCCTAAAGAAGACTCCACTGTTAATGCCAACAGCAGCTGATCTCTAGCAGCCTTAATTCTCCCTATCCTTTTCCCCCAAGGTTTCTCGGTACTCTCACTCCTCACACAAACAATGAAGCCAGAGGAAAGCAGGCAGGATCACACCTGAGGGATGCAGCAATCTCTACTTTCGTCTTTGCCATCTCAATGCAGATGTTGAACTCTAGAGAGGGTTAATTCAAGCTCTAACCTGTACAACTCGGTTTGCTTTGAGATCAGAAACAAAGGGGACTTCATCTTCTCTGGCAGGCATTATCACAAAGCTTGGGAGGCTCTGCTCCAGACAATGCCTGGCTTTGACCTGAAATACTTCCTCCTCCTCGGAGCCACTGCAATGCCAGGAAATAGGAGACTGACTTTGTACTGATACCCACTGCCTGCTTTGAGTGCTCTTTACTCCCCCCTTTTGCAGAATCCATTGCTTTCAAGCAGGGTTATATTTGTGGTTCAATGCTAAAAAGCTAAAATACAGGAGTGAAAAGTTGGGGTGAGCAGAATAAATCAGCCTGATTAGAAAGGGTAGATCTGAGGTAGTTGGTTTCTATGGACAAGTGCCACAAGTGGGTGACCAACCCCACAATAACATCGGGTACACTGCACTGTGCTACCCTGCAAAGAGAGCTGCTGGAATCTGCGGGGATATTTCACTCCTTTCCAAGGAAGGTAAAGAATTGCACAAGTGCAACTCTCCCACAGGGTGCAGAACTATCTGTCATACTCTGGCCAACAATTTACCACTTGTTTTCACATCTTCTCTGTCACCCTCCTGGTCTGGTTCAGTACCACATACTAAAAGAGCAAACTCCCCCAGCTTACAAAAAGCAAACTCATCCTTCTGCTGCATCCCCTGGAATCTTGCTTTAAGAAGGGGACATAAGGATCTTGTAAAACCTGATATAGGCAGACACCAAAAGCACAGCAGTGCCCCAGGTAACTGCCCTAGGCAGGCATCCCACTCTTCTCTCTTTTTTCATCTTTTAAAAGTGTGATTTGATAGAAGCCTTTTGATGATGCAAAAAGAAATACTTGAACTTTCAGGAATAAACCAGCCAACACCTCAGTGAAAAAGTAAGAGAGTCCTGACGTTCCAAACCCACTCACACTCTGGTTGGAACCAGGGGTGGGGGGACAGGGGCATGAAGTCTGTTCAACAGGAGAAGAGTTTCCAAGAAAGCAGGAATTTTGTTTATTTTTAACTGGCAAGTCAAAATGAAAGTGCAACTGACTTCCAGAGGAGGGTGTGGTGCTCAAAGACAAAATGCAAAGTGTCAGCCTAACTCCAATCACTTCACTGAAGCGCATCCCAGCTGCCGAACCAGCTGCTCATCTGCTGACAAAAGGTTAGTTTGGTTTTCTGACTTACTGCTCTGCATGTTGAGTGTGATACTTTCTTATGTAGTTAAGCTGGCTTTAGTGAGACATCATTGCACTAAGCCGCGCTCATTTTCACTCTTCAAATTAGACTTGTTCAGGAGAAGCACAGAATACTGCTTAATTCTGCTGAAGCTGGGGATAGTAACTTCATTCAACACTTGTCCAATCCCTGCCAAGTTTAACCACACAGAAATGGTGAAGGTGCATCTAAAGGGAATGCTGCAATAGCTGTGCAAGGGAACATGCCAGGCTGCCTGCTAAGAGATCTATGAACATACTTCCTAGCAACAAGCACTTGAGGAGGAGCTGAGGTTCTGAGCCTTTGGGTAGCGGTGGGCAGTTCTTTGTCATTATACCCTCAGTTGTCTCCAGCTGCAGGGTGCACAGCACCCATAGCAATCCTGTAAATGGTGCCATGCTGGCATGGCTTACTGTGTGGGACAGAGACTAGACTGATCCTGTCCCAGCACTGCTCAGTGACTGACTCCCAGGGCACTGGATCTGCTCTGCCTTACGTAATGGGCATGTACAAGTGCGCCTGAGAAACAGCATGGACAGGAAAGGCAAGTATGAAAAGGTTTGTTACACAGAAAAGGGAGAACTATCAGCTGCTGCATTCCAGACACTGTTTCTGTCAAGAATTGAGATCAGCCAGAAGCATATCAGGCAGTGGAGCACAGTGCTTGGCACAGCTGAACCCCTTTGTGAGATACAGGCTTCTGAAGTCTGCACTCAAATGTTTCTTGCTTTGCTTTCAAGCAGCTTTGCCAGTGATCCACATTGATTAAGCATTCCCAGATGGGTTCTGTAACAAGTGCTTTAGTCTACAACCAAATCTTTTCAGTGGAATTGTTAATTTGCTTCTCATCTTGGCCAAGCAGAGTAAACTCTCTTGGCAGCTGTTTCCTTCTACCAAAACCACCCCAATCCAAACAAGATATATTTGCTGCTGCTGTCTGAACCTCTCTCCAGCTGCAAAAGATTGCCTCTGCTGAAAAGATCCTGCTAGCAGACTGAAGGGCAGAGAGCAGGCATCCCCTGCCAAAGTAACAGACAGAGTTACTGCACTTTTCCATTCTGCACACATCCTTTAGTGACACATCACAAGACCAAGTTTTTAACCACTGATTACTCCTATTTTAACAGGAAGTGTTTTGAAACTTTACTAAAATAATCCAAAGTCATTAAGAATGAGGCCAAACCAGCTCGTAACACACTTAAAACAAATGTAGATAGATTCACAAATAGCAAACCCAGAAATGATTCATTTTTCCCTACTGGGTTGGTTTGCATTGCTGAATATGAGCTCAACCAGTAACATTTTTCCTGGTAGACAGAATACATTAAAAAAAGTTAAGAAATAGTGTTTCTAATAAAGGTTTGGCAGACCTTCATTTAAACCCTGGTCTGAACACCACAAACTGTGTTTGGAGGTTTTTTTCCAGATTGAAAAAGCCAAACTGTAGCCATGGGGCAGAGTATCAGATAATAATCTGCTGGCAGTAGCACTGGCCTCACATTCTGAAACACTGCAGATGCTAACCAAGGATGAAGTGCTTTTTGTTCTCAGCTACTTTCTGCCACTACTGTTCAGAAACCCTCATGCCATTTATAAAATAGCATAGCATAGCATAGCATAGCACAGAACAGACCAGACCAGACCAGGCAGGAGGAGACCTTCAAGATCATTGCATCCAACCTATCATCCAACACCACCTAATCAACTAAACCATGCAACCAAGCAGCGTATCAAAAGGAAACAGAGTTCTGCAGGACCGTAGTGCACAACAGAAAGCATTCCAGCAAGTTGGTGAACATGCTTCCAGAAGAAGAAAATACAGTAGGAAAAGAACACTCCAACTACCACCCTAAGCCGGCAGCGAGAACACAGCCACAGTGTTTACAGTGTAAATCTGTCAGGAGACAGCATCTGAAGAAAGAGCTGAGGTTCTGAGCTGTTTGGATTATCTGTGGGCAGTTCTTTGTCACAACACCCTGAGCAGCCTCCAGCTGCAGGGTACAGAGCACCCACAGCAATCCTGTAAGCAGTTCCACATAAGCATGGCTCACTGTGTGGAATGGAGACTAAACTAAGCCTATTCCAGCACTGCTGAGAGCCTCCAGTGCTGTGCTTTGTGTAATGGGCATGTGCAGGTGTGCCTGAGAAACAAGCACAGCCTCCCTCTGCTACGCTTACATCCATATTTGCCAGAATTCATGGCAGCAAGCACCTCTGCTCACCTGTTAGCATTGCTCACCCATTCATGACAGCATTTGCACTCCTTTGCTTTGTGGAGGCAGCTGCCATGTAAGCCCTGTAAAGGTGCAGAATAATTCATTTTTAAATGGCATACTGTCAAACACAACTGAGTCTGCAGCTGAGGAGCTCTCATTGCTTCAGCTGCTGAACATGGAAACCTGTGAGGTTGCACTGCAGGCAGCCTGCAATTCCCTGCATTCCAGCTGAACCCCTTCCACTAGCAGTGCACACAGCCCATTTCATGCAGGACTTTGAGGTGGTCTCTCCTGCCTCCATCACTGCCTGCTTGGATTATTTACAAATGAATCTTCAATATCCAACTTCTTCAAACTTGAGGCGTACAAGCAGCCTTGAGAAAGGGGTTTGTTTCCACAGGCACTGTAAGAGTTAATAACAGTATTATTTCTCTGCTGCTCCCTTCTCCCTCCTTTCTTTTTTTTTCCCCTCTTGACTTGCAGCTTTACCATGGGCTGGGATACAAATAACTCAAGTGATTACTGGATTGAGGATGAGGAGGATCTCAACTCTATTATAGACTACAATGCATATGAGCTCCTCTGTGAAAAAAGTGATGTGAGGAATTTCATTAAGTTATTCCCCCCAGTGTTCTATGCACTGTCTTTTACCCTTGGAGTGGCTGGGAATTCCCTGGTGGTGGCAATTTATGCCTACTGCAAGAAAGCCAAGAGCAAGACAGATGTGTACATCATGCAGCTGGCCATTGCTGACCTGCTCCTGCTCTTCACACTGCCCTTCTGGGCAGCCAACGCAGTGCGGGGCTGGGAGCTTGGGAACTCCATGTGCAAGCTCACTTCCTCTCTGTACACCATGAATTTCAGCTCCAGCATGCTGTTCCTGGCCTGTATCAGTGTGGACAGATACAGGGCCACTGCTGAACCCCAGGGTCAGAGAAGAGCTGGCAAGCACTGCAGTGTCACTTGCCTCTGCGTCTGGCTCTCTGCCATCTTCCTCAGTATCCCTGAACTGGTGTTTAATCAAGTCAAGAAGCACAACGACAGGAATGAATGCCTCCCTGTATTTCCCATGAACATGGAAACACTCTTAAAAGCAACTATTCAAATCCTGGAAATCACCCTGGAATTTCTGCTTCCCTTCCTGGTCATGCTGATCTGCTACTCAGCGACTGCTCGAGCGCTCTTCAGGTCTGCCAGTGCCAAGCAACGAAGACCCTTCCTGGTCCTGCTGGCAGTAGTGGCTGCTTTCATTGTCACCCAGCTGCCTTACAACGTGGTGAAGTTCTGGCGAGCCATAGACATCATCTACATGCTGATCACTGACTGTGATGCAAGCAAAACTGTAGACATTGCACTCCAGGTCACCAAGAGCATAGCTCTGTTCCACACCTGCCTGAACCCCCTTCTCTACACCTTCCTGGGTGCCTCTTTCAAAATGCATATTATGAAAATTGCAAAAAACTATGGACACTGGAGAAGGCAACGGCAGAAGGGAAGGCTTGAAGAAGAGTCCATGAATTATGAAGACCATACTGAAGAAACCACCAGCTTCACTATATAGACTCTCCATTACCCTCCTTATATTATATAGCCATGGGAATTATTTACTGATCCTGGGGGGATTGCTTCAGAGCTTTTCCTCTTTAAGACAACTTGCAGACATGTTTCTGAACCTGCAGACACACCAAGACACTACAGTGCTCTTCAAAGTGGAACATGAGGCAAGAACTAAATACTAACATTCCTAGAAACATTTGCTTTAAAAAAATCCCACAAAACCCAAACACCTCAAAACTCCCAAGATTTAAGTTTAAAAATACCACAGTATTAGGCAATTAAATAACTGTGTGACAAACAATCTGTGTCTGGACATCTCATTAAGACCAAAAAATAAACCATCAGCAATAAACCACCAGTACAGGCACTTTTGTACCTAAAGTGACCTCCTACAGACTTTTCCACTACTTCCTTAGGAAATGAGATGCCCAGCTGGGAGCAACTGACCCAGAGAAGACACTCTCAGGCCAAGAGCCAAGGTGCCTCCTTTACTGTCAGTGTTGCAGAAGGAGAGCAAGCACTACCTTGTGCTGAGTGTAGGTACTGCACAAGCACCTACAAAAGGCACGTGCCACCCTCAGAGATACACATCAAACTGCCATCACAGGTATGGGTAAAAAAAAAGACTGGGTGAGGCACTCAGTGCCATGGTTTAGTGGATTAGAAGGTACTGGGTGATTGGACTTGATCATCTCAAAGCTCTTTTCCAATCTGGTTAATTCTGTGATCCTGTAAAGAAGTGAACAGTACTGCAACATGAAAGACACTTGCCACTGACAGTAGAACCCCTTGATCTTTCTGGGAAGGTCAGCCCCAAAGCATCACAGGGTGGTTTGAAAAGCAGCCAAATGTTACTGTAACTACACAGCACACTCCTGACAGACTAGCTGCCAAAGCCAGCTTCATAACAACCAGAATTTAAAGGCTATGGCCATAGACATATAAATTACCTAATAAGGACAACTTCAAGCAACAATAGTAGCATTCAGTCTGTAAACAAAATAGAGGTTGAAGACTGGGCCCAAACTGGATTTGAGTCTTGCACTTCATTGCGTAGAACAAAAGCTGAGTTCAGCTCTTTCCATTATTTGCATTCTATTGCCTTTACTCAGGAAGATTCAATTTTCCATCTCAGAAATGGAACATAAATATTTTGGGTTTATGAGCTCTTGGAAAGAGCTGTAGAGACTTCACCATTCTTACTGAGATTTTCCACACTCACCACTGCTCCACCACTTCTTGCCATTGATCACATAACTGTCTCCATCTCGCTCAATGCTGCATTGCATATTGGTGGCATCACTTGAAGCCACATCCGGCTCTGTGTCAAAGGAAAAACAATACAAATACTGAAACCACTGAATGAAGTGCACAGGTAGTGCCTCCCCCACAAGTACTGGGACCTAGATACACCCCACTGACACTGCACACAAACAGAATGTTGAGAGGACATGAAGCAAGTACACAATGTTGTGCGTGGTACTTCCAGGTTCTGTCTTGAAACCTCCACCTCCAACCCGCTGCAAAATCACACAGCTTCAATCACAACCACCATGTTTGTGTCCAGTTCTATGTTCTGAAGAACCCCATCACAAAAAAGTGCGAGTTCTATGGTAAACCCATTGTGTGGTACAACACAATGTATTTTACTGGTACTGAAAATAAATAGAAAGTAAATACTAATTAGTGTAACCCTCAGGGAAGGGCAGTAAGGGTGCTTCACTTTGCATTCACGCTGAACTTTCTGCATCTGCCACGGGAAACTTCTGACAGCTGCCTCTAACTTTCTCCTGGAGAACAAATTACCTGTCATGCAGAAGCAAGAACTAATCTTCCCTTCTAGGAGAGGCTCCAGCCACTTCTTCTTTTGCTCTTCAGTGCCATACATGTGCAGGACCTCCATGTTTCCTGTGTCTGTAAGAGACCAGCAGCATCTTTACTTCAAGCCAGACAATTTGTAAGGCTTCAGATGCCCAACTTCTAAATGCTCTCAGTGCTGTAGCTGCAAGACAGAGTTGCCAACCTGGTGCCTGGCAGTTGAAAACCTCAGAAGCAAAGAAGCACCTCCCAGTCTCCTCAGCTATTAGCGCATAGTCAAGCTGGCTGAGACCACTGACATCTGGGAGAAAAAGGTTCCACAGACCTTCTGCTTTGGCCATTTCCTGTTGAAAGCATCACAGAGAAATGTTGGCAAAACCTCTTAGAAAAAAACATAATCATCAGTGAATTCTGCCTTGCTGCCTTTTCTTCCTTCCTAACATCCCATCCACCATACCTGATGCCTTTTCTCCAGCAGCTGTTTTCACTAGGTGCAGCCTTTGCCCAAGGTCAGACACACCCCTTACAACTCACTTTTGCTGCTCTCCTCTCTTGTCTCCCTCACCTCCTTTTGCACACTCCTCCTTCCTTTCCTTTCACTGTGTCTTTCCATGCAGAGTAACTCCTCAGCAGAACAGGCCAAATGTTCTTAACACTGTCAGTGCCTGTTTCTTTCACTACTGGAGTGTTATGAATATTTACTGTCTCATACCTTCAGTCTCTCAAGCAGAAGCGGTTTCTTCCATTTTTTCTCTGCATTTCCATGTCCAGCATAGTATTCCATTATTTCCTTAGAGAAACAAGCAAACACATGCTGTTGAAATCAAGGACAAATATAACACACACAAGTAATAGTGTGTTGTCTTCTCCAGCCCTACACACCAATAAACTCCAAAACCAGACATAGGCTTTTATTATGCAGTTGGCTGCATTATAGAATTAAACATGCAATTGGAAATCCAACTGCAAGCTATTCATTTTGCAAGACTTTAAATGCATCATGGAGATGACCCCAATCAGTGCCTTATTCATACAGGGAAATTATTTGGGATAGTCTGAAATATGTGATGATAATGGTAGAAGGCTAAAGTTTTCTGATGACACAAGTAACCATTCATAAATAGGTTTACAGAAGCTTTTACCTTCTCAGCTGGATATATGTGCTGCTTCATGAACTGCTTGACTTTCAGCAACATTTCCTGGCCCTTCCTGCTTTGATGGAACAGCTCTCCAGAACTGCTGTGATGTGTGCTGCTGAAAGCTGACCTGGAAAAGAACATTCAAGGCAATAACAAGACCAGATTCTCCCTCATAATAATGTAAGCTGCCTTATCAAGGCATTTAAATAAGTGAAGACATTGTAAAGGCTTTGGTTTGCCTTTGACCAGTAATTTAGACCATTCTTACCTTTTTGAGAGCTCTAAGCCTCTCTCTGCCAAAGGCTCTACAACTTTACCAAATGCATGACTATTCTCTGCAGAAGCATTTCCAAGGAGGTATCTAGCATATACACCCTGGAAATCAAGAGAAAGATGTCTGTGGTACAATTATGGACTCAAAGTTGTGTCTTCAGTGGATTGGTGAATTCCTCAGTCATGAAAGTACCACTTAAATACACATTCTTAAAATAAAAATAGCACCTGGGTTTTACTGGCACATGTTAATGTTGGGTTTGGTCTATTACTGATAAAATGCAGATGTTCCCCACACAGGAGAAAACAGAAACAAAGCGAAACACAAGACACAATCCAGCAAAGCCAAAATAAAGGCAAAGAGAAAGGAAGAGGTAAAAAAGAAAAACAAACCAAAACACACAACGGCTTAGCCCACATCTGGTATGCTGCTTTCATGCAGCAACTCATTAAAATACACTTGAGCCCTGCAGTGGCTGATTATCTATTAAAGAGTTCCTTCTACTAACAATGAATCAAGGAAGTTTATTTTTTTCCTATAATCACATCTCCAGTGTTCATAATACACAGCTTTTGTCATCTGTACCAACAGCATCTTATTTGTTCTGTTGTCTGCCCTCACAAGAGTGCAGAAACTGAAGAGACCCTTTGATTCTTAGTAATACCCCATTTAAACTAGCCAGGGAACACAAAAAAGGGAACAACAAAATTGCCTGCATAGGGGAAAATAAACAACTGGTTGATAGTGGGCTGAATGTGAGACAGCAGCGTGCCCAGGTGGCCAAGAAGGCCCATGGCATCCTGGCCAGCATCAGGAAGAGTGTCCCTGTACTCAGCACTGGTTAGGCCACACCTTGAGTCCTGTGTCCAGTTCTGGGCCCCTCAGCTTAGGAAAGATGTTGAGTTGCTGGAATGTGTCCAGGGAAGGGCAATAAAGCTGGGGAGGGGGTTGGAGCACAAGCTCTCTGAGGAGAGGCTGAGGGAGCTGGGGTTGCTTAGCCTGGAGAAGAGGAGGCTCAGGGGAGACATTATTGCTCTCTACAACTACCTGAAGGGAGACTGTGGCCAGGTGGGGGTTGGTCTCTTCTCCCAGGCAACCAGCACCAGAACAAGAGGCCACAGTCTCAAGCTGCGCAGGGGAGGTTTAGGCTGGATGTTAGGAAGAAGTTCTTCACAGAAAAAGTGATTTGCCATTGGAATGGGCTGCCCAGGGAGGTGGTGGATTCACCATCACTGGAGGTGTTTAGGAAGAGACTGGATGGGGTGCTCAGTGCCATGGTTTAGTTGATTAGATGGTGTTGGATGATAGGCTGGACTTGATGATCTCAAAAGTCTTTTCCAACCTGGTTAATTCCTATTCTATTCTATATCCACATTCTCTTTGGTTTTATCCTGCTGCTCTAAGCAGCTGGCTGTATCTAACACAATGTGCTTAATGTGGCAAGAGTTCTTGGGCAGTTATCAGCCATAAGAATCCAAGGTATCGCTTCTGCAGGAACCAGCTGAAATGGAATGGTCCCAGGTAATTTTTACACTGTTGTTCAGATTTTGAACAAGTCTCCCCAACTACAAACACTCTTCACAAAAAGGTGACATTTCAGCAAACATGAGAGTATTACCTGAGATATTGCTGCCAGCTTAAAGTAAGACAAAGCAAGGAAAAAATTGATGTTGGGTAAAGCAGTGCTGATACCCCGGCAGCGGCAGTACACTGAAACCAGCTCTTCAAACGAGGGAGTGTCTACAAAAAAACCAACAGAATATTTGACAGTACTCAGCATTTGCTGTATTCTTTCCACTTTATTCTTCAAACAGTCCAACAGCTTTTCAGCTTTATGAGCTGCTCCATTTACATCACAGACCCCATGATTTATCATGGGTACACCAAAAGGAAATAGGAGCTGTCTGAATCGCAAATAAGCATAACACTTCCCCCCATTCCTCACCTCCACTCTAGTCAGGAAATGAACTTCACCATGGGTTTGGGTTTTTTTCTTTTGGTTGGGGGTTTTTGGCTTGGTTTTTTTAAATTTATGTTTCCATTTTCTTCTATTATCTCCAAGAAAGGTTCAACAGCTCTACAGAAGCTGCAGCTTCCTCAAACAGGGCTGCCTTAGGAGTCCCTACCAGTGAAGATAACTATGGACAAGTTCTTTTCAAGTGTAAAATGATGTGCTTATTAATCTTATTATTGCTCATACAGGTAACATACTAAATAGAAATCAAGCTTGGCATTCAACAGAAAGATTACAGTTTCATACCTATGGTGCCTTTGAAACCCAAGAAAGTTCCTTCACCTAGGTCCCCAACAGCTGGAGGCCAGAAGTGGAAGAGAGTGGCGTAGGCTAAATCTGCTAGTGGATGGCCAGTAGTTGAAAGCTCCCAGTCCAGGACTGCCAAGACACGAGCCTTAAATAGAAATAAAAGCTGGAATGCTGGAAGATAAATTCCCTCCATCTACAAATGCACAACCCACTTAGCACCCAGCAGCTTTATTTGGTTACTGTGTTTCAAAACACAGGCTGTACCCATCCTCAAAAGCAGCTCCTCTTGGTGCTATGTCAGGATTTGCAACGAAATCACATTCATTTAGCGGCAGAAAGCCAGGCACTTTGCAATCAAAATCTCATTAAATTTTACATTTGAGTGGCTCTGTCACAAACTTCTAAACTCTTCTAGTCAAGTATGGCTGAATTAAAATACCCTAAAGAGCAGCAGTATTGCAGTTGGAGCTTTGCTCCCAGTACCTAACACCATATAGAGAGTGCAAAGAAGAGTGAAGTTCTCTGCTGTTCCTTTCAAAGATGCATCATGCACTACGATACCCACACAAATGTACCATCACGTGGTAGGAGCACATAAAAAAAAAAAGAAAAAGAGAGAACCAAAACCCACTAAACATGCACAGGGGTTCCAATTACCTCTGTTGGATGGAAGATGATGTTATCTATTCTGAAGTCCCCATGAATCAGTTTTTCTTCATTATCATCAGATGGCAAGTTGTTTGCCAGCCACTCAGCCAGCTTGTTCATGGCAGGAATGTCTGCCTGAGCAGCTGCCTCATACTGTCTTCTCCACGTTGATACCTAAAGAAATACAAACACTGCAGTGGGTTTTCCAGCTGATTCACAACCTCTTCAAGAGCTCAAAATCCTGAAGCACACAAAGCTTCCAGGCTTTGACTATTACCCCAGTACCCATAAATTCAGTCAAGTCCAGCACCTTTGCATTTGCAAACATAAGATCAAAAGATGTAACAAAAACTACCTCTGTTATCTATTTCAATCCTACTTACACAGCCCCAATCTACTACTCTAAAGGCAAACTATTACAATTCCCCAAGTACAGCATTGCAGAATTATGAGTGCAGCAGTAACTCCGTACTGCACACAGATAACTGAAGTGAAGGTGGGTTTGGTTACTTTCAAAAGTCATTAACCATCCAGCTTGCAAATCAAATAAATCCTCAAAGATGAGATGAAATAAGAATTTTTTGAAGGGCTGTACCTGTCTCCTGCAGTATCCTGGTCCTCTACCATATCCTTGGAGACCTAGAGACTTTACATCAAAGGAATGCAGCAAGGCCAAAGTTTCTATCATTGCAATGTACAAAGCTGAGCGCTCTGCTGTGCCTACTTCAGGCAGTGACAAGTCTTGGAAGACACGACCCTGTAAACATCACAAACCAGGTGTTTGGTGGGATGCAGGCACCAGATGAGAGAAGAAAAGCTATACATGTCAAGAACAAAAGCAAATGCAGTGAGCCAGTGCTCCCTGTGGAGTCAAAACTTCCTTCTTCATTTACTTTATTTCTTGCCCAGGACAGATGAAGGATTCAAAGTAATCTCAGATTGTTAGTACACCATGTATCCATTAGAAGGTAAATAAAGCAACAGATGCATCCAGCAGATGAAAACCTGAGTTAGAGCACACAATCCAGATATCCTCAAGCCTGGATGTACCAAAAACATCAAACAGCAATGAAGAAAATTTTAAAATAAAAAAGGTATGTTTATTCAACACAATAAATGTGTGACTGTTTTCCAAGTTACAAAAAGTGCACTACTGTCCACCTCTGAACAAACATTACACATCCACAGCCCTAGAAATGGGAAAATGAGAAGCCTTCCTGCTGGTATAAAGGAATCACTCTGTTCTTGTCAAAACCAGGCAAACATTTCCAACATTAGTGTAATTCTTCATAGCTTTTACATTTTCTTGCTATTGATTAATGGGTTTTGTAGGAAGGTTAATTTAATCTACAGGAACTGGCCCACAAAGTCTTAAATCTCTAATTGCCCAGTGAAACTGATGATATGGTAGGGGGCAAAGAAAGGGGAGAGGCCTGAATTCAAACATGATACAGCAGCCTTTGAATCTCCAAAACCTAACAGAAACAGTATCAATCTGGCTGCAGCACAATCAGAGTAAGGAACCACAGAGCTATGCCATGTCCTTTATGAAATAAGTGCTTGACCTGAAACCTTGGTTTTCCAGAGAAGGTACTTAGTAAATGCTGGATAAGCTCTAACAGAAAGGTTTTCAACAATAAAAAGCAGCTTGTAGTACAGAGAAGAAAGAATCTCTCCCACTGGAACACCAACCTGCACGTGCTGCATGACATAAAACTCTGTTCCAATAACAGAATCATCACTGCAGTACAACAGGGGCTCAGGCACGGGAAACCCAGCTGCAAACAAGGCTTTCTGCACACGATACTCCCTGTCGACCTGAAGAGAACACAGAAACCTAGTCTGAGTGAACAGTCCCCAAACATACATGAGTACAACACATGACAACATACTCTGTGCATGTTTAGTTATCTATATAGCACAGAAAACTGGAAATGCTCCAGCAACTCACTGCATTTCTGGCCACGTTCACCAGCGTGCTGCACCATCATGTGCAGGATTCAGCCACCTGCAACACAATGGGGCTGAGCTTGATGGAGAATGTTACTCACCTTGTGAGCTCCAGGTAGAAGGGGGCCATGGGGCTTCTTCCTGAGCACGTAAGCCCGCTCACCCTTCTGAAGGTAAAAGGTAGGATTTGACTGGCCTGAGCTACAAGGAGAAAAACTGCAATTACTTATTAAATTCAAATCCTTGCAAACTTGGAACAGAAACAATGTAGAACACACTGTGACGTGATGTGCTGGGTTGAAGTTTCCCCCCAGCATTAACTCTGCCAAGACCAACTCAGAAGCAAAGTGGAAGCTGTATTTACAAGCAAAAACTACACTCTAGAATGGAATGCAATGAATATGTACAAAATATACAGGATTTACAATATTATACAGATATTTACTATTAGCAAACTACACAAAAACCCCCTAGTCAGAGACCAGGGAAGCTGTTCCACTGCCTCCCCTACCCCCCTGTCCCAAGAGAGAAGAGAAGCAGAGAGAAAAGCAATAGGCTAGACTTAACTAAACAACGCAGCCAAACCAAGGTCAGCCAGAAGCAGATTAGTCTCTCCTGAGCCAAGCAAACGGCAGAGACATCAGAAAAGAAGAAACAGTAGTTTAGGTACAGCCTGTTTCATGGCAGATATTTATCCCATGAATTTGTTTAGAATAATCTTTTGTTTTCCTTTTTACACACAATAGTGATTTGTTTGTATTTTTCTACTTTTCTGCTCAAAATCTGTAACTAAATTTTAAAGGCATAGCCTAAAACCACCACACTTGGCCTGAATAAAGTGGCAAAAGACAACAGAAAAGGTTAAGAGCTGGTTGGTCTGGGTTTGCTTTTTTAAAATACAGGATGCAAGTGATAGCAAGTGGAAGCTAGAGGTTCTATTCTATTTATTAAAGATGTCTTCTTTCACTGTAGCAAGGTCACAGATACTCAACTTGTTCTCCTGTGAAATGGAAATATCATCTCTCCTCCCGAAAGAGGCATCATTCATGTTCTCAAGGTATGCAGTAGATGTAAACTTCAAAGCTTTCCAGTTTGGAGGAAATGAAACAGAGCAGAATTCACACTAGCCCATAACTGCATTTGTCTCTAAGCACAGAAGAAGCTCTCCAAATAACTGATGCATTCTAGTAACAAGTCCCGCTGTATCCCAGCCTGACCATTACAGGCACTGGCTATGCTTAAGGAACTGCTTATAGAAATGTTACAGCTTTAAAGAATGATTACAGTGACAAGGAATCAGAGAAATTGAACATTCCAATCACATACATGCATAAAATAGGACAACCTAGTTTACAGAAGCTTATACAGTATTAACCAGGATGGAAAAGACCTTCCAGCTCATCAAGTCCAACTTATCACCCAACACCATCTAATTAAACCATGGCACTAAGTGCTTCATCCAGACTCTTTTCAAACACTTCCAGTGATGGTGACTCCACCACCTCCCTGGGTAGCCCATTCCAATGGCAAATCACTCTTTCTGTGAAGAATTTCTTCCTAACACCCAGCCTAAACCTCCTGTGGTGTCTCTGGCCCCAGGACCAGATGAACCTCCTTGTTCCCTACTTGAAAGTCTGCTTGCTTCTTTTCTCTGTTTGAAAGGCTCTTCTGCTGAGCACTCCAGCCCCAAAGCCTGGTCGTGTGAAATGTGTCTTTCTGTTTTAATATTTAATCTTTCATCAGTGCCACCTCATGCTTAATCCTAATGCAGCTTGGGCAAATCAATTCACCTCTCCAAGCCTGTGACAGGTATCAAACAGGGCTGGCATTATGGCAAGAACATGGACTCCCCCAGTCAAGCTCATCAACTCACTTTCCCCAAGGCTCAGTGCTATCTACATGCCTTCCTCTCCTCATTCTGGATCATTCTGACTTGGTCAAATAAAAGATTAGAAAACTATCAGAAAATTGAAGTCAAGTAGACTTTTGCCCTCATCCTCCCCACAACACTTCCATTTCCTCTGAGGCAGCTAGGGCATAGTCTGTAATAGTTTCACAAATGCACTGTATAAACACTCCGCTTTGCACAACAGAGCTGAAGCCTTGAAGCACAACTGCAAGACAAGTAGTGGAAGCATAAATATTGGCAATATTTCAGCAGATTTTACTATTAGCTGCTCAACTGAAGCAGACACAGGATAAGAATGCAGCTAAGGGTTCAATGGATGGTTTATATTTGCATCAGACAACATGGAAAAATTGTTCTGTTTGAGATAGCTGCAGCTAGAGCAGTTGATGTCATGCTTACAAAGGAATGAATTCATATTTTTAGTGACTTATAATCATTCACTCCCTATTTAAAGCCACAGAGCCACACTGCTGAACTGCTGATGCAAATAAACAAGATGTTCTGTGCAGCACAATGGCTTTGGTGCCTCAGTGCAGCATCTCACTGGCCAGTGCTTTGCTCTTGGGGCAAACGTGGGAATCTCAGCACAGTATCACACTGCTCTCACAGATTTGCTTGTGTGGCAATACCCTACAGACTTTGAAATGGGTTACTTAAGCCATATGCATGCTTCTGAATGTTACTTGTTATGCAATTCATGATCAACCTGGTAAAGGGAGCTTTACAAGCAGGCAATGAAACTATTAGTAGTCATGAGGTGTTGGGTGCCAGGTTGAACTTGATGATCTTTGAGGTCTTTTACAACCTTACTCTATTGCGGCATACGCCAACGGAGTGCACTACAGAGGACCAGACGTACATTCGAGCACGGCCTGAAGTCCGCCTAGCAGAGGCCTGCGGACAGACAAGTGCAGACGCGAGGTCTGGCCAGACCACAGGTCACCTTCACCGCCACCGTGAACTTTGACTTCTCC
The DNA here is from genome assembly GCF_014839835.1 of Dryobates pubescens. Taxonomy (NCBI): domain Eukaryota; kingdom Metazoa; phylum Chordata; class Aves; order Piciformes; family Picidae; genus Dryobates; species Dryobates pubescens. Next base: position 21,213,142 of record NC_071615.1, on the reverse strand, counting down.
AGCTGCTCCCTCGACGGCTGCTGCCTGCCATCAGGGATAACGGGCCCTACGTCCGGTCATGATTCCCGCCGGGCAGCCAGCAAAGCCGCGGCTCCGCTCCTCAGCCCACACAGGCACCCTTAGGGCCCTCGCTGTGGCTCTGCACCTCAGGACGCCCCACAGACGAGGGCTCAGGCGATAGCCGCCCTGGAGGCCGCCCTTCAGCCCTCAAGGCAGTGTCGAAGCAGGAGAGCAGCCCGCCTTTTACCTGTACTGCCTGACAAGCAGGGTCCCCGCGGGCTGCCGAGGGAAGCCGGGCAGCCGGTTGTACAGGTACCGCTCCAAGCTCCCCTGGTCAAAGCGGTGCTGTGACCGCACCTCGCTAGTGCCCGGTTCGGCCGACATCCCGCTCACACCTCCCTGCGCCGGCAGCGTAGAACACACACCTGCCCACAGCGCCGCCACGCTAATGACGGAGCCGCCCCGCCCCGTACCGCCCCGTCCGGTGTCGCCACGGCAACCGGAGTGGCCTTGGTCCGTCAAGGAAAGAGGTCCCCAGCGCCCGACCAGTACGGCTCTCGCAGCCAGGGGCTTGTCCTGGAGGAAAGCCTCTCCTGGGAGGTAGTTGCCGCCTCGGCCGACGCTCGCACTCAGCCATCCCAGGGCCGTAACGCTGCCCGCCGTCGGGTGGCGGGAGATCCCGTGGCGAAGGGAACGCTCCGTGCAGCGTCGGGGCGAGCCGGGGACGGCGCTCCCTGGCGCTCCCGGAAGCTGGTTCGGGCGGCAGACGTGTCGCTGCGGCGCTGTCATGGCGGAGCCGGGCCGGCTGGAGCGGCTGGAGCGGCGGGTGCGGGAGCTGGAGGAGGAGCTGGCCCGGGAGAGGAGCGGCCGGGCGGCGCCGCGGGCCCGCATCGAGACCATGAGTCCGGAGGTGACGGACACCAACCCCTACAGGTGCGGCGGGGGGAGGGCGCCTTACAGAGACTGTGTTGTGGGGAGAGGGCCAGAGGGGACTCAGGGTATAGAGAGTGGGGAATAACGGAATCCCAGAATGGCACGGCTTGGGAGGGACCTCTGGAGATCTTCCAGGCCTGCCTCCCTGCTAAAGTAGGCTCTGTAGTCGGTTGTCCAGAATCGCATCCAGGCGGGTTTTGAAGATCTGTAGAGAAGGGTACTCCAGAAACTCTCTGGGCAACCGGTTCTGGTGCTCTGAAGAAGCCCGGGCGTGGGGTCTCAGGCCGTGGGTGGGAGGAGTGGCCCTGGGTAAAGGGGAGAAGGTGTGCAGAGGTGGAATGGGGCTGGGAGGGTGTCATGGCAATGCTGAAGGCAGGTGGGCAGTGGGGAGGGGAAGAGAGGTGCTCTGAGATTTTCAAAGGGGAAACTGGGTTTTTCATCAAAGTTGATAATAAATGGGACAGGTGTTGGTATTATATTCAGTCTTACTCCTCTGACTTACCTATTGTAGAGTTTAAGCATGCAGAAGTCTTGGACATCTGGGACCCTTTGAAATGTTCAGAGGCTGCAGAAATATGATGCTTTGGGTGTTTTCCCAGGATGAATTGCATTAGTACAAGCTGATACCTTACTTTAATCGATACTTTCCCTGAAAAACACGATGCAATAGCAGGATAAAAATATTACTTTAAAATTCTTCCGTTTACTCTCACAACCTGATACTCTGTAATTTTTGTTTTCTAATGTTACACTGAAATTGATCAAACCAACAGGATCAGAAAATGGTGGAAGAGTCTTCATCAGCCTGCTGCCATATGGTTGGTTAAAGAAAAATGTGTGGGCTTTCATTGTGTAAATCAGGGCTTCATTTACAAAATAGCTGATAGCTGTGGGCCCCTTCTCATTTCATTGATGTTCCTCAGCCCATCTGAAAAAGTACAGGAGTTTCTGCAGGCTCAGTACTCTGCTGCGGTTGCTAGTAGGAAAACATCTGCTGTCTTATTGAGACTGTATCTAGCTGGCAGTCACAACTGCAGTGAGAACAGCAGGCTTGAGTTTGGTGCTCGCTTATTTGTAAAGCAAAAGCGATTTTAAATACCTGCAAAGCAAATTTGCTGTTAGAAAGTAGAGAGCATTTTCTGTATAACATTGCTGTTTTTCTTCCTAGTCGCTTGATGGCCTTAAAAAGGATGGGAATTGTCAAAGACTATGAGGTAGGATTCTGCCTGCATTGAGCCAGCCTGGTGTGTGGTCCCTGGGAGGACACTTCTGATACACTGCTGTTCTATTTCTTCCTGCAGAAAATCCGTACCTTCACAGTTGCGGTGGTAGGTGTAGGTGGAGTTGGCAGCGTGACTGCTGAGATGTTGACAAGGTGTGGCATTGGTAAGGTAATGAGAGTTTTCTTCTGCCTCTTTACAGTAGGTGGGCCAGTCTTCTTCATAGAGTTAGATTCCTTATCACTCCCTTGATTTTGCCTGAAAGAAAAAGTGCAATGAGGAAAGCACTCAAGAACAGTACTTGTGTACACACCACAAAATGGATTTACTTAGGGCTTAATGCTGTGTCAGATGGATGATTCTTTCTTGGATATGGGTCTTCTCTCTGCTTTCATATGAGCCCATCTAGCTAACCTTCATACTGGGTGACTGCAAAATGAAAACCAAATGAACAAGGTGGGGGTAACTTGCATAGAATATCAAGTCTTGTATTATGGATCAAGTTGATACAAAATTGAGAAGTGGTAGATGTCAAACAGATGTTTTCATCACAAATATTAGTTCATCATGTGTCAGAGCTGAAAATTCAGCAGCAGTTACAAATAATCTGATGTATGTACAGATAACAAGAGCTGCCAGAGTTCACAGACAGGATTTTTCTTCAAAGGAAGAATCTGGGGAACGGCTTAGATGCTTTCTATTTCCATTTTCTCTCAGAACTTTTAAGAAATTTCTTAATACAGAGGTGATGTAAATTTTGATGGCAAAGTCTGCTCACCCTTTCTCTGAAGGAGTATTTCTTGAAGACCAGCACAGAAAAGGGCACTGGACAGTTGATTCAAGACTTACAGTAACTATTGTGCCTGTATATTGTGTAGGTATAAGTGAATTGTGTTTGAAGGTCTGCATGCCATGGCAAGGGAAAGCAATTGCACATCACTGGTTCATGCCCTTACAGCAAGCAGGATTCATGGAGATGCTCTGTGGAACAGTCTTAGGTTATGAACTGAAGAGAGTGCTGTTTATTAATTGGTTTTCTTGCTTAAGGAATCAGTGCCTGGTGAATGGTCTTTGGAATTCATCTGTCACATCCATACCATGTTGGTACTTTTGAACCAAATGGGACAGCAGGGAGGGATGTTTGCTGGGGATGTTGTTGGGTTTAGAATGAGTTTTGATGTTTAGATTGCCTTGTGGTGCTCTGGCTGCAGAGTCTTTGGAGATTCACATCCGTTAATACAATCTTCATTGTAGCTGCTTCTGTTTGATTATGACAAAGTGGAACTGGCAAACATGAACAGACTCTTCTTCCAACCTCACCAAGCTGGATTAAGCAAAGTGCAAGCAGCAGAGCATACTCTGAGGTATAACTTAGAGAAGTGGGGATGAAAATGTAATTACCTAAGATGCTGCAAAGTAACATCACTTGCAAAGTAGCATGATCTAATTTGGAAATCAGAGCATGGAAGAGTAGTGGGAATGGGTTGTACTGAAGGAGATTTTTGTACTGGCCAAAGCTTTAATGTGAGTGTGCTTTGCAAGTGTTGCTAACCTAGCTCACAAGATCAGTGTAAACTGTGCCACAGCAATATATTGTAGGGCTTTATTTACCTGATCTGTACAGTTGGCTATTCATCTGTACTGTTGGGTATTCCCAGTTGTGTATATTCCAGACTTCAGACAGGAAGCATAAGATTGTAGCAGCACCTGTGAAGTCAAAGAGTGGAATGGAAGTTACTGTGTTTAATATTGACTGAAATTATTTCTTCCATAAGGAATATTAACCCTGATGTTCAGTTTGAAGTACATAACTACAACATCACAACACTGGACAACTTTGAGCACTTCATGGATAGAATAAGGTAAAATCTCTCAGAGCACACAGTGGCTGACTTCTGCTGCTGTGTGGCTCCAGACACAGCTTTACATTGTTATTATTGGGTTGATTTTCACTTTGATGACTTCTAGTCGAAAGCCCGTGGCAATGTGTACATGTGAAGGCATTCCTGCCTAGAGCTGTTCTCTGGGGTTGGCATTTATTTTTGCTGTTTCACACTTATATTTCATATTAGTGTCTTCAGATTTCTAACCAAAGTTGCAGGTCTTGCAGGCTTTTCCCTATGTATAACACAGATCAGATCCTAGTTAGACTGCTGTGGAGCAGTTTCAGGTGTGCTTTGTAAGATGAGGAAGGAAAACAGTTGCCAGCAGATATCACAGGGAAGTTCTGGAATAGCTTTTCCCATTTGCAGTGTTGTTGTACAAAGGCACAGTTCTGCAATGCTTTGTACTGTGAGTGCATGCCATGCAAAAACTCTTGAATCCAGGTGCCCATGCATTTGAATCCCAGCTGCAGTATGCTGTTGTTTCTCCTGTAACTCTGCAGTGCCACTTGTGTTCTGTTGTGCATTTGCACAAGTGTTGTTAAAAGACACAGACTTCCTGTGTGCTCCTGCACTCTAACACAGCAAGCTGACTGCCACATTGGCATTCTGTTCTGCTGGCAATGTCATGCCAACCTGTGCCTCTTCTTTCAGTAAGGGTGCCCTGGAGGAGGGGAAGCCTGTGGATCTTGTGCTCAGCTGCGTGGACAACTTCGAAGCTCGCATGGCTATTAACACAGTAAGGCCATGGAAAACATCAGCCTGTGGAAGGCACTTCTCTCCTTTATTGATGTTAGGCATTGTGGGACCTAGAGAAGAGGCAGGAGCTTAACAGGAGCCCTTTCAGAAATTCCCTTCTTGACTTAAGGAAACAGAATCTGAGCTTTTACCCGCTCCTTATAAATCATATCCTACATGTGCAAATCAAAGGATGGAATGTTGAAGTCAGTAGCAGCTAATGGTGAGAAAAGGAGTGCAATGTCACTCCTGTCACTCTCTGTCTCTTCAGGTGATCTTGTTTCTATAAAGCTTTTCTCTAAGCCTGCTATGTTAGGTCTTACAAACTTTTTTTGAAGACTAAAGCCAGTTGTGTACTTCACAGGACTTTGTGTATACTAACAGTTTCTTCAGCCTGTGTTACCTGATCAAGCTGTTTTCTCTATAGCAGCAGCCATTTTAGGTTATGTGTCAAATGCCTCTTTTCTGTTACCCTCAGCAAATCCAACCCACAGCGTGCACTGAAGGTCCACAGATAGGCTGTATCTGTGCCTCTAGAAGTGCTTTGTGCAATTAGATTCTGTACTGCTTTGGTAACTAAAGCCTGAGTTTGTTCCAACATCTGGGGAAAGCACAAAGGGCTGGCATCATGAGGATAGCTTTAATTTGTCCTTGGATAAACAATTTCTGTTCTGCCTTCTCATGTTGCTCTTCCTGAGCACAGCCTTTGTGTCTGAAAGCAGGAAGGCCAAGGTATTTAATCACTCTGTTTACATTGTTTGGTCTTGTTCTTTTCATTGAACTTCTGCAGTGCTGATGGGTGTATTTCTGTGTTTGTAAGGCCTGCAATGAACTGGGACAAACCTGGATGGAGTCTGGAGTGAGTGAGAACGCGGTGTCGGGGCACATCCAGCTGATAGTCCCTGGTGGGACAGCCTGCTTCGCGGTACGCACTGCTCGGCTCCATTGTGTACCCTTCAAAGGGGAGTCTGGAGCTAACTGGCTGCTGAACACTCCTGGCATACTGATGGTGTAGCTTAAAATTCAGTGTGATGTGCTCTTTTTAACTGCTTCTTTTAAACTGCATTTCTTTGTTTCTGCCTTAGTGTGCTCCTCCACTTGTAGTTGCAGCAAACATCGACGAGAAGACGTTAAAGCGAGAGGGAGTTTGTGCAGCCAGTCTGCCGACAACCATGGGGGTCGTGGCAGGGATTCTGGTACAGAACGTGCTCAAGTAAGTGACCGCCTCCTTGCTTCTCGATGCACAGCACCACAAGAGAAAGACACCTAAAGGAACGTTTCCTAATGATGGGTCTGGTTTATATGTTGTTACATGTTTGTGGCCTGTTGCCTAAAGGTCCTGGCACGGGGCTTGGATCATGGTGGGCTTGCTTTGGAGCTGCTGGTCTTAACAGAGATTTTCAGGAGTAAGGAAGAGCCTTCAGAGTTTTCCTAAGAATTTATCTTACTGCATACACACACAACATGTTTTTTTGGTTCTACATTTAAATGTGCTCCCATTTGACATCATTAAATTATACACAGGAAAGTGCTGCAGTGCTGACTTTGCAATGTTGCACATGGAGAAAGCACAAATCTGCATTTTTCTTGCAGTGTTTGTTCCATGAAAACCTGAGGTGAATTCAGACGGGGATGTGGCAATACGATGTACTTCAGTATCTTCTAGAAGCACTGTGACGTGACCCCCTGCTAAAAGAGCAGCTAAGACTGCACGCATCAGCTAGGCTCCATGTCAAAATGATGCACTGTGTTTCACAAGGGTCCTGGAGAATACAATCTTAGTCTGCTTTTAGCCTTAGCTTGCTTTTGTCAGTTACCCAAAGACTTCTAGTTCCAAGGAAGAAAAATACTGTCTAGAGGGGTGGCTGCAAACAGCTCAGTGCCATTTCAGCTCTGCAGACAGGTGGGCTGGGTGAAACTGCACAGCAACAGGGGTTTCCTTTAATGAAAAAAGCAAACATTGCAGCTTCATGAAATCTTTCTTTTCTTTGCCAATATGGCCCTGAAGTAAAGATGGCTGAACTGGTTCTCATAGGCTGTTGAAAACTCTCCCTTCATAATACAGGGCACCTGAGTGTTTCAAGCAGCTGCACCACAGGCACCTTGATGCAGTTAGGTTGTTGTCAGATGACCACAGCTTACTTGAAGATGATTAGAGTAACTCTACAACTTCACTGGTGTGAAAATGTGTTCTGAAAGTTCACTGAGGAAAAACTCCTCCAGCACCTGAGTTTCTAGGCTTGCAGCTGGATGTAAGGCGCTGCTTTCTCTGTTTGTGTTTCTAGATACCTGTTAGATTTTGGCACTGTCAGCTACTATCTTGGTTACAACGCCATGCAGGATTTCTTTCCAACTATGTCTATGAAGCCAAATCCACAATGTAGTGACAACAACTGCAGGAAACAGCAAGAAAATTACAAGGTAAAAATGTTTGGGGTTGGCTTTTTTGGTTTTGTTTTAAATCTTTCTTAAAGTCTTTAGAAAAAAGCAAGCTACAGATCTGTAGTGAAAAAAAATGCCATTGCTGCTGCAGCCTTGGTTTCAGAAGGTTGCATTTGTGTCTGAGAATGCAGTACTTGCAAGTTCCCTTAAGCAAAGGGTAGGCAGATGGCTTGCAAATGGGTAGATCATACTTTTTCTCCCGCAGTGCTGGGTCAGCCTGTCTGGCAGTCATATTTTTGAGTGTTAGTGGCTTGGGGATTCTCTAACATTCAGGTATTCTGCCTTTTTATGTCTAACAAAGTTATAAATGGTGACTCCATACCTTAAATACCAAAAGAAGTGAGAATATCAGATCTGACTTTCTTTGCTGTTGTTGGAAATGGGACTATTGCAGACATTATGGTTTTGAAGCTTTGGTGGTTTTCCTTCAGCAAAAAGAAGCTGCTCGACCAAAACAAGAAGTAATTGACCAAGAAGAAGAAATAGTCCATGAAGACAATGACTGGGGTAAGTAGTTGGAGGCTGGATGTTCCCAGGACAGATTCAATTACAGTGTGTTTTGGGTTGGACAAGGACTTCTTATGGTTCCTGGGGTTTGTACCTCACACTGCATAATTACTGCTGCCTTTTCACAGCTTCTGACAAGAATGGTACTTCAACTTGATGGGTTTTAGAATAAGAAACTTGCTCAGAAGATGGTTGGAAGATGTGAAGGATGTAGAAAGATGTGTTCACCATGTGTTCCTTTTACATACATTACTAAAGGGCTTTTGTCATTGCCATGAGCACTGTGCCAAGGCAGCCTATGGAGTTTTGTGTTGTTTTGAGGGCTTTAAATTAGCAGGAGTTGCCTTCAGAAACAGTCAGCATGTTTGATAGAACCACTTCATCATGGATGTATACCTTGTGTTTATGACATGATAGTCAGCTTACTGCTGGGATAAATGTCCTTAGGGTGGGATGTACATGGGCAGGGAAGCCAAAGGAAAGCTGCTGGTTTGGCTCCTAAGTTACCTGCACAGAACCATTTCAGACTATAAAATAGTTTTGTATTGATACTGGGATGGAGGCACTGACAGTGGGAGCTCTTTCTGTCTTTAATTGTTTCAGACAGGCTGTTTTCCTGTTACTGTGATAACAGTGAGTAAAGAACATTCTCTTCCACTTGTTAATGGAATCCTTGATTACTTTTAATGCAAAGGCATCGAATTGGTATCAGAAACCTCGGAGGAAGAGCTGAAGGCTGCGTCTGGTCCCATGCCAGAGCTTCCCGAAGGAATTACTGTAGCCTACACTATCCCAAATAAGGTGAGGTGATTCTTCTCCATGCAGTTTTGCAGTATATTGCAGATTAAACTTGCAATACCCACCAGTTTGGTGAGCCTTTAAATCTCAGCTAAGATTGCATCTTGACCAACTGCAGTGAGCCTGTCCCAAGGTTACCTCCAGCCAGTGCTCTCTGCTTTCTGGTTGTAGGACATCCATCTCTAGGTGTGATGCCAGTGTGGCTGTGGGTTTGAGGGGACAGGAATGATTACAGTTAGAGGTAGGGAAGGACAACCAATGGGAATTTCTCAGTTGATGTTTTGGTAACTCATGAATTTTTACCATGAGTGCATTCAAAGAGCTCTGTGTAGTCAAAGAGCAGTCAGCATACCCAGGGATCACAGCACCTGTGTGCTGCAGCCAGGACCTTATCCTAGCCAGAATAAGTTCAGGTTATGATCACTTGAGTGTAATCTTGCAGTCAAGCACTTGGTTTGGTATCACAGCAATAAAGTTTTGTTGTGTGGAGTTCTTATGTGTGTTTTTTTTTTTTTATTGCCACTCTTTTCTTCCCAATAGGAAGAGAATTTGATAACCGAGGAAACGGCAGCAGAGGCTGAAGAAAGCCTAGAAGAACTCATGGCCAAAATGAGAAACATGTAGCAAAACAAGTGCTGAAGAGGATTTTGGGGAGTTTGAGTGACATTGGACTATCAGAGGACCAGATTATTTTTATTTAACCTCCACTGAAGTTTATCTTTACATTTTGGGTTAAGTGGAAGTGTCAGAGCGGCAGGCAGGAGACAACCTGGCTTTGTCTGTTCACTTCTTTAGGATGGGGAACTGCACTGCTGTAAACTTCAGTTTCCTAGCAGTGGCAGAGTCCAGCCACTCAGCAGGAAATGAGAGAACCAAGGAGGCAGAGCCTGTTACAGGCAGCATTGTGTGAGAACAGCTCAGAGGCTGTCCTCATGCTGTGTTCAGCCTTTCAATTTGTATATAGAAGAAAAATTGCAAGTAATCAGAAAAGACATTGAGCTGACTCTATGTGCCAATGGCTACAACAATTAAAAAATAAACAGCATTAAAAAGCAGCTTTACAAGGGTTTTTAATTAAATAGCCATTTGTACAAGTGCATCTGTAACTGTAAAGCATAACAGGAAATGTTTGGCTTTCGTGTTACGACCTAACAAAGCCAACTGCTGGCAAACCATTTTGCATCACTAGTTTTTTTCCAGCTAAAACAAAACATTCTTGTATTTTAAAGGATTCAGTAATATTAAATGTGAAAATATTGCTAAAGGGTTAACAGCAGGGCATTGGGTCAGTCACCTTGTTTCAGTTCCTTACTGACAGCGTTTTGCTGAACACAACTGAATCTGACAACAGCTTTACCTGTCCGAAATGATCTCTTTGGATGTATCAGCTTCCTGAGGAGACCACTGATTTTTGCACAAGTCCCTTGAATGCAAGTTTGCCTGCAGCTGGAATCATCCTGCTTTGACTTTTCCAAAATCACTGTTTCTTTAGAAACAGCCTTCAAAAGCTTCTGAAAAGGCAGAAAGGGTTGATGGAACAAAGGCACACAAATCCTCTAAGCTATGCTATCACAACACAGAAGAAAGAACCACCCTGTGAAATATACACAGCTGTCTCAATTGAACTTGTAGTGCTGACACTTGGGAAGGGAGGTCTCAAATGCAGGGTTTGGTACCAGCTGTAACGAGTTAGTACCTGCCCTGTGTACCTGTGCACAGTGACAGCTGCTTGCTCCACATCAAAAAGCTGCCCTGGAAGGATTTCCAGCTTAACCATTTGTTTCCCTGTCGTTACTGAAGACAGGTGTCAGCCCCAAAACAGTTTGCTAGCCTGGGAGAGACCATTTGTCTTAACAAGCTTACACCTGCTGCACAATGCCTCTGCTGTGAGCAGTGATGGTCACCTCGGCCCACGTTCCAGGAAGCTGTTTGGTGACAGTGTGCTCTTCAAGCTGAAGGCATCTCCACTTGAGGAGTTCCGAGAAGCTGCTTTCCCACCAATCAGCAGGGTCTCTGCCTCTTTTATTTCCATAGCCCTCTTGTACAACTCAGCTGCCTTTGCAAAGTCTCCACCTTCATAGCTTTGGAGAAGAGGAAAAACCGAAGTCAAAACCAATGAAACAAATCTCAATACATTGAGACTGAAATGCACACTGTGCAATCAGTGCTCCAGGGTACTTTGTTTCAGGCAGTAATCTGTCAGTAATTAGCTTTTACAGGGCTCACATGATAGCCTTACCTTAGCACTGCCAAGTTCTTCAGAGTTTCCCCCACACGAGGATGCATGTGTCCAAAGCTGTCCTCATAAATCTTTAATGCACGCTCATACAGAGGCAAAGCTTCAATCTGCTTTTTCTTTAGGGAGCAGAAAGTTGTTTGTCAGAGATGTGCATTACATTTGCTCTCCTTTTTTCCACCAGAGTATCAATGTGGTCTAAATGCACCACTATGCATATTTAACCAGAAAGCTGTTCTGAGTTCTTGATAGTGTTGACAGATGAGGATGATATTGAGATTGTCAAAGCAATTGGCTTCTGCCTGCAAATGCAGTTCCCACTTGGACTTCCTAGGCAGTTTTGAAAACCTCAGTTCTGGAAGTTTTGAGTTTCCAAATGCTCATTAATTTCACTTGAGGCACTTTTAATCCCTGCTTAAAATCGGATAATGCCGATTGCAGAAAAACAATACACAGCTCACTCCTTGTGGATGGCAAGCAAAGAATGCACTAAGTTCATAGAATTGCAGAATGATTTAGGTTGGAAGGGACCTTGAAGATCATGTAGTTCCAACCCCCCTGCCATGGGCAGGGACACCTCCCACTAGTCTAGGTTGCTCAAGACCTCATAACCAATAATACTTACAGACCCCAGGAAACAAAACCAAGAGAGTGGCCAGTGACTCTCATTCCAATTCTGACTATAACATCACATCAAGTAGAAGAGGGAAGGGTCAGAAAAGAATACTCAAAACCAAGATCAATGTTTGACATGGAGAGAAGTCCCCAGCATTAGATCCATGTAGTTCTGATCCCAAACAAGTTGGTAAGTTGATTGCATCACCTTTGAATCTTGCATTAGTTGCAGACTAGAAAGTACCTTTTAAGTACAAATCCTAATCCCCCTAAGACAGGAGTAAGAAAGGTGCCAGACACGTCAAACTCACCATCTGGCAGTAGAGCACAGCCAGGTTTACCAGAGCAGTTGCTACACTGGGGTGCTTGGGGCCAAAGGATTTCTGCCGAATTTCCACCGCCAGCTCGTACAGGGGAACAGCCTTCTCAAGCTTGCCCTAGAGGGACCAGGAAAAAGGATTCAGCTGCCTTGTGTCCAAATGCCAGCAATGAAATCTACTGGAAACAAAAAGCCTTGGAGATGTAACTACTTCTACTTTACTTGGATAAAATGTAACCCCTTCCAGAACAGGGGGTTCTATCCTGTGTGTTTACCATCCTTAGAACCTAGTTTTCCCAAATACTGAGCACATTCAAGCCCCAGCTCAGGTGTGCCTCACCTAGGCCTCTCTTTTTCATTAACAGTGGAGAACTCCCATGCAGCCAGAACACTGGCTCTAAGCTAACCACAAATTCTCTGTGGTGAACACTGAGCACACAGGAAGGATACTGAAGGCACCACTCCTGAACAGCTTCTCCTCAAGCTCAGTGTGTTCTGAGGAAGCTGCTGAGCTTACTGAAACAGATTTAAGGCCACTCAACCTAATCTTTACACACGTGTGTAGAACAGCAGCAGCTGACAGAACTCCTGTGCCTCACTCCTTTTGGGCTGAGGACTAACAATGCACAGCAGTCAGTTGCAGGGGAGAGAAAGGCAGCAGGCCCATGCTTACCATCTTCTTGTAGAGTACTGCCAGGTGCTTCACAGTGTAAGCCAAGGAGGGGTGATCTGAAGCCAGTGCTCTCCTCCTGATGTCTAAAGCTCTTTCATAGAGCTCCTCTGCCTTGTCATAATGCTTCTTCTCATTGTACAGGGCTGCCAGGTTGTTCAAGGACTGGGCACAGTCTGGGTGCTCGGGCCCCAGGACTCTCTCTCTCATTTCCAAGGAGCGCTTCAGGAACAACTCTGCTGTCCTACAGAACACATTTGTTCAGCAGTGCTTTACAGCTGGAAACATCTGCACAGGCTCAAATAGCTGTTCGGAACAGAACAAACTCAGCCTTGGATGCTGCACGGGTGCTGACTTCTGGTAATAGCCTCTCCTCAGCATAACTAAAGGGCAGCTCAGTTCCTTTACACAGCCCAGATGCAGGCCTGAGGCAGCTAACCATCAGCATGCAGAGAGCCAGCTAATACCTTCCTGTGCACACTGGCAGCCCCTTGTAAATGGCTGAAACACCAGGCTAGCAGATTTCAGCAAGCATTACACTTCTCTACTTCAACCCACACCTTCAGCTATGCAATTAACCCTTTCTTGTTCAGAACACCTCACTGTCATGTACTCCCACAGATAGAGCAGGAGTAGAATGTGAGGCAAATGTTCAGAATACTTTTCAAGTAACTTAAAAAAAATAAAACCAAAAAACCAAAACATATGACAGGGTTCAGCAGACCCCTTTCATACCAAAAGTGGGGAGACTGGGATGGGGTACATAGATGTCATAAGCTAGAATCTCATAGCAGAGAAGTAACAAAGTAGAAAAAGCTCTGTGTAATGCCACCCTTCAAGCATCTCCCTATCAAAGGGGTGTATTTGATCTCACCAGAGTAGCACACTACAGACTATTACAAACAATGGCTGATCCCCACATGCTACTGGCAGCATCCATTGTAACCAGGTGGTTTGTCATCCTGACAGACACAAATTCTGTGTGACACTACTCCCAAGCAGTCAGCTTAGGGTGGCACTAATAAGGATTTGATCACGTTTCCACATTCAGTGCTAGTTCTCAATTCTTTGCTTCCATCTAGATCTATGAGAACACACAGTGGATGTGTCACATGTAATGCAACTTACTCAAGATTATTCTGCAGGTAGTAGAGGACTCCAAGCTCATTGAGAGTTCGAGCATTATCTGGTGTATCCTTGCCCAGAGTGAGCTCTTCCAACTGCAGGGCTCTCTGACGCAGGAGAGCGAAGCCGCACTACAGCAAAGCACAAGGCAATTCCATCACCACCACTTTTAAAGTGTACAACTGAAGACACAAAATCAGAAGACTCAGTTTGGCACCAAAGGAGCACAATAATCCTGCTCAAGTTCTGTTTTCAAGGGCACTCAGGTGCTCTGCTTAGTTACAATGCCCCTCACCAAGCATGCTTCTAGGAAACGGAAGTTACTGTGCTGCCACACAGCTATGGTCTCCCTGTCACACATGCTAACTTGCATAAATTCCACAGCTCAAATCAGATCAAATTTCTAGCTTTATGAGCTCTAAATTCAATTAATCTCCTATCCTAAATGCCATACATAAATATTCAGGGCTTCACATGGATCTTTGTGAAGCGGGTTGCCAAGATCATGCTTACGTGCACCGTGAATGGCAAGTAAAGCTGCTGCCGTTGTTGCACACTCCACCTATTCTTAACCATTGCAGTCTAAACAAAACCACATTTTTGCAGAGGAACTCATCACAAAAATGGACAAAATCTTCCTGAGCTCAGGTCATTTTTCTTTAAGTACTGTGGCAACAGCAATAATTGATTGGCTTCACACAGGATCCACAACAAGTACACTGGAGTCACTGTCTGAACTCTTGCAGTGCAGGTTTGACATAGCAAACAAACTCTTTGCTCAAAAATGGCAACATGAACTCTGTGACTGAAAGGCACAACAGGAAAACAGGCAAAACTCAGTGTGGCACCTCATATTCCTGGGATTATGCACCACAGTAAGCACTGTGCTCAGCAGCATTTGTCAGTTATTCTGGAGACCTCCTTTTTCCATGGCCATTCTGACAGCCAATGGTACCAGCAGTAGTTCTGCACCCCTGAAACACACACATCCATTTAGCTCTCTTCTACATCTCTCTACCTCTCTCAACGCCATCAGTGGTACTGATCCATCTGCACTTCCAGCAGAGCTGAAGGAGCAGCCACCATGGCTGCTGCGAGGCTGCTTCACTACCTAAGCCCTCGATTATCAAAAGCACCTGAGCATCAGATTAGCTGAGCTGCAGCATGCCCTGCATTTTCATTAAACACCCACCATTTCCTTACCAGGCTGCCTTTCCTTCTTGCTGCTTTTTGGCGTATTTTGAAGGACTTTTTCCTCAGCTGCTCAGCTTGTTCATATCTGATAACAGTATTTACAGTGTTAGAAAGAATGCCACATCACTGGGTATTCTGGGAAGCTTCCAAGTTACCTGAACATACAAAGCTGAGGAAAATTTAAGAATCTTGAAGAAATTCACACTTTTTGCTAAAGACATTTCGCCAAAGATAAGAACATCCAAAAAGCTTAGACCAAACAATGCTGCTCCTTTCTCTCTAGCTTGTTCAAAGATTTTTTTGAAAGCTAAGCACAAAAGCTGGCCCTGACTGGGCAGCCTGCTAAAGGAACGCAGAGCGGTGCTCATAGTTGCATTAAAAGTTATGAAACGCTCAAAAAGAACCACAAAACCATACTGGCTTCAGCAAGAAAATCCTTGCCATTGCTTTTGTACCCCCTCCAGAAGAAAGAACAGTATCAGTGTCACTGGGCTTACTTGTTCTGTTTTTGGTACAAGGTGGCAAGTGCATCCAGCTCACGGGCCACCTGTGGGTGCTCAGCCCCATAGGCATTCTCAGAGATCTCCAGTGCCTGTTTGTACAGCTGCTCAGCATTGCCAAACTTCTTCCACTGCACATAGACCCCAGCAAGTTGGTGGAGGGACTGTGCCACCCTTGGGTGGTCTGGATCCAGCGCAGTCTCTCTAATCTCCAGAGAGCGCTGCAGAGGAGCCACAGCCTGCAACAAGGAAGCTCAGGTATGATGGCAGCAGGCAGAATCCTCTATGCTACAGTCATTAGCAACCGCAACACAAAGCACACACTGAGCGCTGCTTAATTTGCCTCCTTGCTGTTAGAACAATCTCTAAATGTACTCACCTGACTGAGAAGACCTAGGTCCTTAAGGAACCGTCCCAGGGTCTCATAAAGATCAGCCAGGCAGATCATACTCTCCTCGCCCTCACAGCTCTTTTCATATGCTTTCAGAGAGTCAAAATACTCAGCTGCCATAGAGCTCTTATCTTTCCCAACCAGCTGCCAGTAACTCAGCAATTCTGCAAAATGTCCCCTGTTTTAACAAGGAAATAAGAAGCTCATCTTACCTCCAATACCCCTCTATGCAGGCTGATGCTAGCTTAGAAGAAAAGGGCCAGATGCACCAATTCTGTCTTCATGCAACAGTGTAAATAGAGACAACCCATGAAGACCAATGCTGTTGAAGAGCAGTATTTGTCCCTTTACCAACCCCCAGGTGTAACAGAACAGAAAAAGTAGGTGATTTATACAACAGCATTTAGCATTTTGGCCTCTGCTATTTGAGTTCCTTTAATCTAGATCTGTTGTTTTCTGATTTACATTGACAAAAATTACTTTGCAATGTTTATAACCACCCAAGAGGCGGCTACCTTTGTACCTTTTGTAGAGGTTTTGGGACACAAACAGATTCAAAAGGCACTTGTGTAGCTTTTGCTTATCACCCTGCTGCTGGAAGAGCCAGGGAAGTTCATCTGCACTTCTCCAAGTCACTCGGTCTCGACTGTTGAAAGAAAAGCAAACCAAGGCTGAGAGGCCTAGCAGAACTTGTCAATTTGATGTGAAAGCTACCCAAGCAAACAATTGCCAGACAGACCTATGTACTCCATTTTCTCACATCTTCACTTTGATTTCATCTCAGAGGGTGCTGGAACCCCCAGACACCCCACAGGAAGCTGCTCCTCTCTCCATATGGGTTAATCTGTGCCTGCAAGAAGGGCTGCTCCTTTGTGCCCCTCCTGCCTGGCACACCATGCCCCGCATGGCGTTTTGCTACCCAGCAGCAGATGCTCTGAGAAGCAGTAAGCAGGAGCCAGCAGCTGGGACACATCACATCATGACTGTAAATGCAAATCAGTTTTCAAGCTGGGTATGAGCTTGTTGAGCTGTTCTATTAGGCCTCCTCTTGTGCACATGTTTATTGCTAGCTCAACACAAGTGGTCTTCTGCTGAAGTTCCAAGCAATCTCCAACTTCCTAGCGTTTCCTGGGAGTTAAACCCCAACTAGGGTCAATTACTACAAAATAATTCACGAGGCATAAATTCCTGCCCTACCTTTTCCCATGATAACTTTAACACACACCTATTCCCCTCCACAGTCCTCAATCTTTCTAAAGACAAACTGCTAAACTTACAGCTAGGGGGTAGGGAAGCTTTTTTGCCACAGTAACTTACTAAGCTGAGTCAAAGCAGCTATATGAAGAAAACAGAAATATCCAGGAGGCATGAAGCCTGCAGTTTAGCACATCTTGAGGAATTCTGACCTACCTTAGCTGCATGGTGAAATACTCCACTAGTTTTTGTCTATAGGCAGAAATAACACTTTCACCTTCCTCCATGTACTCTAGCCTCACCATCTCCCATGCCTGAAGGAGTATAATTGAGAGAAAGCATTTAATTTATTAAGTACTGTCAATACACAGGGCACTCTGCAAGATTTCTTTGCATGCATTTGGAATGACAAAGTTTACCTGGAGGTGCTGGAACTTCAGCAAACCACAGCCATATGTCAGCAAACACATCTTGTGCAGGCTGTGAATGAAGGAGGCTAACACTGCAGAAGACAGTTCAGGATAAAGTTCCATCAGCTCTGCCTCACTCATCCCATTGTGGCTAACACCAATGACACAAAGTATCTATAGAAGGCAAACAAATTACATTACACAGCTAGCAAGGTTTGCTGCACAGCTTGCTTACACTGAAATCTCAAGAGTCTAAGGAGCAACTTGCTCGTCCCAGTGTCCCATTTGGTGGTTAGTTTATTAGAATATGAATGCATTAGCACTGAAGACTATTCTTTGAACACAGAAGAGTGAAAAGGCTTGTCCAGGCAGTTGTGGGGTTTTAGCAATGATACACTGTATTTTTCTTGGAATTTAATTGTGGAAAAGTTCTGTTTTCTTTGGTGAGACAATGCCTTAGCTGAGATTTTACACAAAGCAGTCTCATATTCTGTAGTTACAAAAAAGGTAAAATTAGATTAACAAAATTATCCCTTCTATGCCAGTAATAGAGTAATTGCTGAATCTTATCTATGAACCAAAAAGAAATTCATATTTACTTTAAACTTAAGAAGAACTCTTAAGAGGAAAGAATACATATTACCTGTAGAAATTATGATGCATTCTCTGCTTACCTCTCTCAAAAGCCCTTTGTCTTTATCACTCTGCAATGATTCTCTAATTGACCTCAGAACAAGCCTGTACAGTGACACTGTGTCTTGGCACTGCAAACACTGTTGAAGGGTTTCATCAATATTTCCTGTATTTCCAGCACTGAGCAGAAGGACAAAAAAGTCAGGGGTTAGCATAACAAATCTGGCTGAGTAAAACAAGTTGAAAAGATTGAAGTGCTCTGAATTCTTACTGGGTGTGAAAGGTGCAGAGCACCTGCTGAGATTAAACACAGATTGCCCGATTTTTCTCAGTAACTGCAGCAGTGGCAGTGTCCTGTTCTCCTGCAGGAGCACAGAGTAAGAACGCCAGGTTGGATAAAGCCACACGCTGCTGCTTCATTGACTGCATTTACAAAGCACATTTTCAGGAGCAGTGAAGCACCCTAGGACACTCTAGGTTACTGATTATGAATCAGTGTATCATCTTGTGGGCATCTCCAAACCAAAAATGCATCTTCCTCAACAAGATGAAGTCTAGGTTAGTAACAGCCAATGCAACTATTAAGTATTCTCTTGCAGAAGAGGGAAGTGTAATTTCTCCACAGCAGAAATTACAGGGCTAAGTACCACACACAGCTTCAATTGTTGAACAGTCTCTGCACTTCCTTTAAGCCCTAAAACCCTATGAGCCAAACTACCTGGTACATCAGTAAACACAGCAGAGCTGAATGAAACTGTTTAACAAAGCAACACCAACATTCTCAAATACCTTTAAAAAGCACTGAAGCAACTGGCATACCCAGAAAGCAGAACAGAAAGGCAAAACAGGAACAGAAGAGCTGAAGACAGACAGATACAACAATCTGGATCCAGTCAGTTTGTAAATGATGACTGCATACTTTTCCTCCTACTGCATTTACTGTCAGTGAAGGGGGAAAGCTTTATGTACTGCTTCACTGTTCTTAATTGCTGAGAGTCACTTTGTGTTAAATGAATGTATTTTGAAATGCTATCTAACCTTCTAACCTAGTGGTGTGCCTAATAATATCATCACCATCATCATCTCAACTTACCAAGCAATGGTTTTGCCCAGAAGAGTAACATACAAAGCATTGCAAGTTGTGGCAGAACGACAGTGTCTCTCCAGCTTCTTCTCCTGTAACATTGCAAACAAAATCTGTGAGTCCAAATTACGTTAACCACACCAATGAAATGTTTGACAAGAAACAAACATTCCAGATAGGCTTCCATCTATGACAATGTGTGCACAAAACACTGCAGGGTTTTCTAGCTCTAAGAGCACACAAGTCCAAGTCCCCCTTTGCATTTAAGATGGAAAGAGTAATGATCCTTCCAGATGAGGCAAAGAGGTAAAACACACCTTTCCCGCCTCTGCCAGTCATTGTTACAGTGTGATGCAATATTAAACCTTCCATCATTCTAAAAGAAAAGAATGTTTACAGCAATATGCACAACTGCACTGGGTTTGTGTTAATAATTGAAGCTGTTCCATCTGGGTTTCAGTGCTACAAGCCACAGTGGAAAAAATACTCCAATTGCATTCTATCCTGAGTTACCTAAATAGAATGCTTTCTTCTGGCAGCAGGGCTGGTTTGATCTTTCCATGCTTTCACTCAAAGCTATAGCAGAGCAAGGTGCTTCAGAAGAACTGCAACAGACATACCTGCTCTTTAGTCAGCTTAACATTTGCAGAGTTACATTCTGCACTAATGAGAGATTTGACATCTTTGGAATTCAGTGGATCAAGATGAAGAGTGGGCCACAACCTTCAGTAAGAGAGAACAAAATCATATTCAGACCTTATTAACTAGCATAGAAAAGGAAAAAAGACATCAATGCTCAAGAGCTTTGCAAAGATTTCTATCAAAGCAGTCATTGAAGCTATTCCCTAACAAGTTCTCATCATCACAAGTCAAATTCCCACTTTCAGCCTCAGCCCAGATCTATATTATGGTGCTGCAGTTCTTGATGCGCATTTCACTGCATTTAATATCCTCTTTCATAAAGTCATGTGAATAGACACATCACAGTAACACTAAACTCTGTTTTCCCACTAGCTGTCCTCATTCCAGCTACACAACAGGGAAGCTTTTGCTGTCCTCAGTGATTGCAAAACCTCATCCTATTAGAATCTGCCTGCTCTTCAAGCAGTAACTGCAATTTAAACCAATAATGCTAAGCCAGGCTACTTTGAACCATACCTCCAAGCCTGTGGACATGTTTCCACGTTCACTGATACAATCACTCTCACGTTCACTGGCAGTGGATCTATCAACCACTTCATGTGCTTCTCAGCTTGCTTAAAAACAAATTTTGATTACTTAGTACAAAAGTTAGTCAAAACAATGCCAAAAGCTGATACACTTCACTAACTGCATAGCTCAGTGAAAAGAGGCTTACATTCTCTAGTGACCTCAAAAATTGTTGATGATCTGGTTCCTGACACAGTATTAAATGATCCATTGCTGTGTATCAGCATGACTATGCATTGAATAAACCAGACAGAATACTGCTGTTCAAATTTAAGACAAGGCTACTTACATGCCCAGTAAGTCAGCTCACAACCTTGGCTCTCTGGATTTACAGTCTATCTAGACTCTAAAAAATTCAGATAAATTTAGAACTAAAAACCCCAACCCAAAATTCATCTATAAAAGTTACAGAATCACAGAATTAACCAGGTTGGAAAAGACCTTTGAGATCATCAGGTCCAACCTATCACCTAATACCTTCTAATCCACTAAACCATGGCACTGAGTGCCTCACCCAGTCTTTTCTTAAACAGTTCCAGGGATGGTGACTCCACCACCTCCCCGAGCAGCCCACACCAATGGCCAATCACTCTTCCTGTGAAGATTTTTTTCCTAACATTCAACCTAAATTTCCCCTTGCACAGCTTGAGACTGTGTCCTCTCATTCTGCCACTGGTTGCCTGGGAGAAGAGACCAACCACTTTCTGGCTACAACCTCCTTTCAGGTAGTTGTAGGGAGCAATAAGGTCCTCCCTGAGCCTCCTCTTCTCCAGGCAAAACAACCCCAGCTCCCTCAGCCTCTCCTCACAGGGCTTGTGCTCCAGACCTCTCCCCAGCCTTGTTCAATCACAGAATTTCAGGGGGTGGAAGGGACCTTGGAAAATCATCCAGTCCAACCCCAACGTGCCCTCTTCTGGATACATTTGAGCATCTCAACATCTTTCTTAAATTGAAGGGAACAAAAGGTGTTAGATTGAAAGACTTAACTCATCTACACTTTCTGCAGAACTTCTGGCTGTGCTCTTTAGAGCAAAGCAAACAATGTTTCTGTTACATAGAAAGGGCTGAAGCTATCACAAAGGGTGAAGTTTCCTTTGGACTGAAAATGGGCAAGTGTTTTGCAAACATACCTGGATTTGGTCAATAGAGTCAATGATGATAATAATGCTGCCCTGATGGCGTGCAGAAAGCTTTTCCAACCAGCGTGGAAACTCTTCCAGCAGTTTAGCTGGATCCAAAGTCAGAGGTGACACTAACCAAGAGTGCTGCATGAGCTGAAAAATTATAAACATGTATAACAAATCCTACCTTAAAAATCAACTAGGATGGTTGAAATAAGTCCTATAGACACAAGAAGGAAAACCCCAAAGCAAAGACACTATTCTGGGACAATTGTTCTAGTCAAGGTCACACAGAATTCTTTCCTTCCAGTATCTGCAGAAAGCTGGCAAAACAAAGAGGATTTCTTGAACACATTGTGTAAACTCTAGAGAGAGAACCTGAGTTAATCCTGGAAATGTAACTTGAGCTTACACAATGGCCAAAGAATTTGGAAATTTAAAGGGCTTAAAAGTTGCACAGACTAAATAAGCAGACTCAGAAAACACAAGAGAAAATGGCAAGGAGAGCACAACTGATTTCTTTTTGCTAAAGTTTTGGTCCTATGAGGTCCTTAGTGCCACCCTGTGAAGAAGTAAACTCAAGCTCTGGTACAAAACTACTCCTCATTTACTCCCCACTTATCTAACACAGTTAAATTGCAAATTAACATAGGAGAGAGGAAAAATATGGTGCCAGCTGGTGAAGACAGTGCCAGGTTTCCACACATGAAGACAAAAGAGGTACCACCTGCCTCTCTCACTGGCTAGAGGGCAGGAACTTTTGGAAGGAGCTTATAGGGTTCTACAAAGCATCAATATGGGTCATTAGAAGCATATCTGTAAATCCCAACCTGCTCTGAAAATCCCAGAGACACTATTTAACTGATCTGCAACTTCTGTTAGGAATCAAAGTGCCCCCATTCTATAATGCCTTACATTTGTGTTACTCTTAACTGATGTAGTAACAGCTATAGGAAATGTTCTCCTGTGACACAGACACCCAGTGGCACTTCCCAGGGACTACACACTAAGACACCATACCTTCAAAGTGAGGCGTTTAATGATCAGTGCAGACTCAGAACTAGTAGACCTGGGCCTCCCAACAAAGTGATAAAGAATTAGAGTGCTTGGTGAATGCTTCTGCTGTAGCTGAATCCTAATGAGAGGAGTAAGAAAAGAAAGAAGAAAAAAAATTTTAAAAAGCAGCACATTATAGCCTGTAATTCTGCAGATGGATCTCAAACAAAACCCATCAGTTCCACCAAGAAAGTGCCTGAGCCAAAGCTGTTCCATGCTTATCCTGCAGAACAGGATAGACATTTCCTGAGCTATAACTGAACTCGCAATGTCAGATTCCAGTTTTGCTCTCCCCAGTGCTGATGCCATTAACAGGTGCCCTTCCTGGCACTGCATAGTCACACCTCACTAAGCTGTTAAGAAGTAATGACACTGACAACTTATCTTTTATGCCAGGCTATGAGAAAATTTGCTACAAGTGACAATAAAATGCATTTCTATGACAAATTAAGAGGTCTGATCTTTCCCTCATCTCATTTTAAAAGCTTCAAAGGACCAGTCTTGTGTATCAGAGAAGGGCAACACTAGTGAGCTACTGAAACCGCTCATTAATGCTGTGCAAAGACAGACCTGTTGGGTGTTGAAATTGGAGTGGGGGAGATGTTAGAAGCAGTCCAGATGCTGTTCCATTATTACAAATCCTTCCAAGATGTCTCAGTAACTACAGTGCTTTAACAATGTTCCCATTTTACCTCTAGTTAAACCAATACAATGTTTGAAACGTCTTTCTTAAAATTCATTCATACAAAGGAAAGAACCTAAAGAAACACTAAACTACCATTTTGAGAGAAGGAGAGATTTCCCAGAGCCTGGTCCTCCTGATACAAGCAGAGGTGGAATTGGTGCTGGTGCTGCTACCAGGTCATTCAGACGTTCAAAATACTATGAAAAGGAAACAATCATTACTAATACAGGTGTCAAGACAGATATTCAGATATTCAGAGCCTTCTCCACTGACAACTGAAGTCTAGGAGGACACCCCACTTCTGGCACACTGTTACAGTGCTTCTTTCCAGGGCAAGAATAACAACTACTTCTTCATCAACACAGAAACTGTTACAGCACTTCTTTCCAGTGCAGGAGTAACAACTACTTCTTCATCAACACAGAAACTGGCATCTCTGCCAGGAAATAAATATGCCATCTGTGTAAGAGACAGCAGCCCAAGAAGCAATAGCCTCAGGGATACTCTTAGGCAAAGCATCTTCTGCAAAAGTACATCTTGCCCAACAAGAGATGGAAATGAGTCCTGACTTTCTCTCCATCCCTATACATTTGCAGTGTACTCACTTTCTCAAATCCCAGCTCACATGTTGAACTTGAGGCTTGCTGGAAAGCTTCCATCTGTTCTTGTTCATCATGTGCATCCCATAGTGCATCACCAAAAACTTCTTCAGGAACAGTGGACTCTTCCTTATTACCAGAATCCCTGCCTTCTAGTTCTGCCACTTCACACCCCAATATATCCTAAGAAAATTACATGAAGAACAACTCCAGTTCTTAGCAGGGCAGGCACATTTGGTGTTAGTTTCAATTCTACTGCATGCAAGTGCAGCTGT
The DNA here is from genome assembly GCF_014839835.1 of Dryobates pubescens. Classification (NCBI taxonomy): domain Eukaryota; kingdom Metazoa; phylum Chordata; class Aves; order Piciformes; family Picidae; genus Dryobates; species Dryobates pubescens. Next base: position 21,189,305 of record NC_071615.1, on the reverse strand, counting down.
GCTAACATCAGTATGTTCATTTCCTTTTAGGCTAGCAGAGACCATAAATACATTAGCAAGTAGATAAACCAACATAGCTCTGAATGCAGAGGTCTCAAAGACACTGCTTTTAGTCTTCTCATAGTGGAAGCAACTCACTAGGAGGAAGGATAAGGACAGAATGGAGTCTTTCCTTATCCCAGGACAAGGATAAAGAGGATTTAAGAGAATTCAGACCACAAATAGATTCTTTTCCCCTGTTATTTCTCCTTTTGTGCATAAAAGCACTGCCCAGTTTTGAGTTTTGTTTTCTACTTGCAGATTTCTTTGCTTGCCAGATAATAATGACAAAACACAAAGAGATTCTTTGAATTACATCTAAGCAGCATAAAGCAGTCACAGTTACATAATTTAACATAATAAATCAAGAGCAGGAACAAAAAAGGCTGAATTGCACTATGTACCCTACCTGTTTAATTATCTTTTCCACACAATTATAGATTTCATATGCTCCTTCCTCCACACTTCCAACATGATCAATCATCTGAAAAAAAAGTGAAAAGCAAAGCATGCTGCAACTCTGAGCCTAGTACAGGGAACACTGTACTGAGCCTATTTAGGACTTAGAACAAACATTCTGAAACACATTTAAATTGCATTCTGTTGCACTCCTTAGGTAGTATTCGCTTTACCTAAGGTTTTAAAAGCTGGGCATCTAGTGCCAGCTGTTCTCCCTCCCTCTCTGGAGGGAAATAAAGGGCAACTGATTATTTTCAGATGGGATGGATCACTCTGGAGGTGTACTGCTGTCTCTTCAGTGGCTACAGATAGACCTCAGATAAAAGAACTGCCACATAAATGGCTAAAAACAGGTGAGAAATTCTGTCCTTACAGCACAGGGAGTCTCTTTGCAGTGAAAATGCAGTGGCTTTTATCATCCCCTGCTAATGAAAATTTCATAGCACTCATGAATTTCAGGTTCATATAATGAGCGTCCAGAGCAATGGGTGCAGCGCAAATCCTCCTCAAGTCTGGGACTACTACCAACACTCAACGTTCTTTATGGCAGGAAGTGAGACATTTAAAACCCAACAACCTTTGCAATCCATACCTTTGTTTTGTTCACAGAAGAAATCTGTTCAAGTAACTGCTGCACTGCAACTGAACTGACTCTGCCATCCTCCTTTCTGTGGTAAACCAGTCGGGGTTTTTCTTCTGGATTTCTCAAGAAAGCTTCTTCACAGTCCTCCAACAAACAACTAGATTGGAAATCAGCATTCTTGTGCTATATTACACTGCTGTAGCAAACAGTTTAATCAACACAAGCTCCAAAGAGGGGTTTCACTGCAAAATCTAATGCAAAAGTCATAGGTACTTACAACAAAGGGCTAGCAAATATTTCAGCAGAGAATTTAAGATAAGCTCTGAAGCTTATCTTAAGCTGAGAGAGAAATTTATACTACCTGTACCAAGAACATTAAAAATATTTATTATTTTTTATGATTATTGCTTTTCAATTTAAAAATTGATCATCCTGCCACACCAATATGCAGAGTGAAAGATAACTGCCTTGCATGGAAAGAGCATGGATTCACAGCTGATTAGAGAGCATAACAAACATGCTCTGCCACCACTTATTTGAAGACTTTGTTCTGTTGCTTGCCATTTTTAGAAGTCCTTCAGTATTTGTTGGATGTAGGACGGTCTTTTAATTTATTGTAATTGAAAAGGAGAATTGCAGAATCACAGAATGTTCCGGGCTGGAAGGGACCGCGAGAGATCATCCAGCCCAACCCCCCTGCCAAAGCCGGATCACCTATACCAGGTGAATTACCCACCTCCAATATCAAAAGTACTTTGCATTTATACATGCGAATGATATCCATGATCATCATTCCCAGCTATCAACTGTCGTTCCACAGAAGGAACTCCACAACTTGGGGATTCTAACAACAGCAGACAGGATCTCTCAGGTATGTTGTTCTTTATGTGAGCACTACAATTTTCATTACAATTTTTCTAAGAGACACTCTCCAAGTGAATACTGTTGGCAGGAACACTCCTTCCAGGATGTTTTTCCGTGTGTATTTCAAACATTTGTGACCCACATGCATAAAACTGGGTTATTTGGCAACAGTATCTCCTTGGAGTGCCAATATACCTGCAGTGGCTGACACTGTTTTTCCAAGAACATAAAATGTCGCATTCCTCTCTGAAAACAAATCAACATCTTCTGCGGTACCTGTCTGCTCCCTGAAGCGCCCCACTGCTGTAAATCTTAGCAGCCAGTATCTTAAACAAGCCTTTAATTCTCTGTAGACAGATGTTTTATTTACAGAAACAGGAGGTCTTGTAAATACAAGAGCTCTAACATAACAGTGAAATCCCTGGAGTTCAGAATCTACCCCCAGTGTGGAACTTAAGGCATACCAGTATTTTCAGGTTTTTACATTCACACATATGTTTTGGAATGACCACTCTGTGACCCTCACAGATCTAATCCCATGTTTTCTCTTCTTCAGCAAAAGGACATCCCTTCCTCCCTTAAACAACAAAGACAATTTCTGCCCCAAATTAACAGAACCAGTTCTAACAGGATTCTAAAAGTATCTGTAGCTTGGCATTTTTCCTTTTTTAAGTTGTGTTTGTTCTTCTAGAAGATTAGGAAGCTACTCACAGAACAAACAGAACACATTGCAACACCATTTGTCATAAAGCATCAAGACTTCAGTGAATGAAGCTGTAGAAAGCTAGCATAAGGTACCACAAAATCAGTCAAAAAACCAGCCAAAGACAGAAAATGATGTGACAGAATCAAAATCAAAATGCTACAGAGAAGTGTAATCCTAGATAAGCACATGAAAACCATCAAGGACATTCACACCAGCCAACTTGGATTTCTAAGACTCCAGCAATACACAGAACTGTTCTTGGAAAGCAAAGCATTTCTGTAATATGAAGAGATCTTTAATGCTCTATTTTAAGGGAATCTGTAGCGACAAGCAGAAGGAAGTGACATAAAGCAGATCTATTCTTTTAACTGTCTGCACTAGCAAACCTAAAGTTGGAAGGAGTATCACTTAGAAGACACTAGCTTCAGAAATGCACTGAGCAAAGCATCACATCCATTTTATTAAGCCAAGCACTGCACGTAAGTTACCAGTCTCTATTTGCTTTACAGTCTGATAAATACTTACCTTGGCAAGGTTAAATGCAGGAGCAAAAGAACCACTGAACTTTTTTCAATTTCCCATTTCCGTACATCTTTAAGTGGCCTGTCGCTCTCTGATGGAAAATGAACAACTTGAAAGAAGTAGCCCAATGCTTCACAGACCCTGAGGAGTTTGGGCGAGTAGTTCTGAAAGCACATTTGAATAATGGAGCTTTAGTACTGAAGCTGCAGGGCACCAAGCACCTACTAGAGAGAGCTCAGTTTCTTTTCTCTAAGGCGTCTCTTTCCTGAAGTCCTTAACAACACTTTCCCTGAATTCACTGAGATTAGGTTACGCTTACTAAAGCTTTCAAGATGTATTACAGGTTTCTGAAGCAGCATCGCAGCGGAAACAAAACAGTGTGTAAGTTTGTGAGGTACTCACTCTAGTGAAGATGTCCACTTCTGGTCGAGTCTCATCAGTACTAATAATAAAACATCTCACTGTGTTACTCCACAAAGAGTGAGAAAACAGAGGAGTGACCTGTAATAAACTGGCAACAGCAGCATCCCAGTCATCTGCCAATGAAAAAAATCCGAAACAAAACCTGATTGCACTGCACCACAGGTAAGTCATCACCTCTCCACACTACACTACTTTGAATACTACATTTTATTTCAGGAAGTATTAACACCTTTACTTAACTATTTCAGTTTTATTTATTTGAATTTAGAGAAAGCAACAAAATGGTATTTGGTTTGCCCACCCTGAAGCACCGCTCAATACGTGCTGCTTGCTAAAATCACTGCTGCACGTACTGTGGTCACCAAATGCACTGAACGTGACTTAGGGTGTACAGCTCCAGCTCCAGCTCCAGCTCCTTTTATTTTTGCACAGTATTCTAAATAACCCTTTTGTCAAACTACCCAAGAATAGACAGAAAAGGATCTAAAAGAGAACAAAACTATTTAAGAGTAGATAGAGAAAGGACATAGACACCTATAATCCCAGTAGAACAAACCACCTCTACTTACCCCTGTTTATATTTGCAAATGGCCCCTCAACATCTATGGAACTATGAGCAAATTCAGGCCCTCTGAAAGACTGCTGAAGCTGCATCATGCTCCCCATGGATGGCTCACTTCCCAGAGCTCCTCCATTCCAGTATTCGGATTGTGCCCCAGCAGCTGAGAATTGGAAAATAAGAAAACCCTCTTTGTTGTTACTAAACAAGTGAAATTATCAGTCTTTAATACTCCAGAGGACACCTACTGCCACATGACACTGGCCACAGTTTCTTTTTTAGCAGATTTGCTCACACCTTTGTGTGCTGCAGTTCTAAATGGCAACTGCCTCCAGTGAATGAGCAGCCATGCTGCTGAAGGATGAGGCTTTCTGCTAATATTTGTTATTAATTAGATTGCTCATGTCTGTTGGGTTCAAATGCTGACTTGCATCACAAATCAGGAAAGCAGCTCATGGTACTGCTGCAGTCACAAAACTGCCATCTTTTCTTCAGGAATTTTCCAGCACTAAAAAAACATAAAGGGGCTATAAGTCAGGACTGAAATACACTGCACTGTGGAAGAGCTTCCACGGTATCTCTTCATGATATGCTTGGGTTGAATTTCTGCCATTCCGTATACAACATTTAGGACACTAAATAAATCTTTCATGGAGGAAAATCAGGAAATTAAAAAGACATAGAAAAAGGTAAGTATGAATAGAAAAATTAACACAAAAGACAACAGAAAAAAATACATACAAGACAACAAGCCTATCTGTGTCACTACATGTCATCCAATGCATAATTACTAACAAAGACCCAATCACTGCATTTTGAAACAGTATTTTCTACCTTTAAAGAGTGCATATTTATACTTCTGACACAATGCTATGGTTGATGTGCCTCAATGAGCAGAACAGAGGGAAAGCAACAGCACTTGCTGGCAGTTTTGCCTCAGCAGCCCTTCATGGTGCGAGAAGCAATGATGGTAAGTTACTGTCTGCTACAGTTGCTGCTCCACATTGAATCAAAGGCAATGGACTGATCACACCTATCTGGATCCTTCTGATGCTATCAAATACCTCTTACAGCTTATACAAAGTTTTGCTAAGGCTTCCCTGTAAAGAAATGTCTTCAGTAAAATGCCTGTTTTGATCAATTGATGTTTGTTAAACATCTAATTACGCTATCCTGAGCAGTACAGGAGCTGAGACTGGCTTACTTCATCATCCATAGACTGTAAGTCTGTCTAAGATTCCCTCTAGCTTCAGGTATACTTTTAGGGTCCTTTGGAACATGGTTTCTCAGATCTAGAATCAAAAAAATCAGAAAAGACTAGAAGAATCAGAATTGAACATGGAGCAATTAAAAAAGAAAGCTGAGATCACTGTGTCTAGACAGTGCTATTTTCTTTGCCTGTTTATTCTTAAGACCACAAACATGGGATTCCTACAACCTAAACCACGTCAGCTGCTTTTACCTTGTAGCCTACTTTTTTTTTTTGCTCTTCACTAGGATTAATATTTTTTTTTTCAAAAGAACATACTTGTCTTTGGTTTACTGTTCAGAGATTTAAGTCAACAGAAAATGCTAGAGATTACATTCTCACCCGTAACATCGGTACAGTTGTCATCAGAATCAGACTCTTCAGGATCAAACACTTGGATTCCTTGGGCCTGGAGTCTCTGAAGTTTTGCTTCTAGCTCTCGTTTGGCCCTCAGTAAGTCCTGAATCTCATTTTCTTTAGTTTCTCTAAAAATCTATGAGCAGGAAAGAAAAAAGGAATGCAAACCATAAATCTTTTAAAATTCAGTATCCGTTCCTGAATTCATGTTACCCACTTTCAATTGGAAAAGTAAGTTTCTAGCATTCATCTAGCAGAAGAGGCATGAAAATATGCACAAGAAGGCATCAGAAGCCTACAAATGAGCAGGAAAATATAGGTTAAAATTATGTATTTTTAAAACATTACCATTTTAACCCTTGGTATGCTGTTCTGAAAGATGGAAGTCTGCATTTTAGTTCTTAAAAATGGCAAATAACTTTCTTAATCTTTATTGTTTATTGTCTTTTAAAATCACCATATGCAAGGTACCCTTTTATTCTTCCCTGTACTATTTCTACATAGACATATAATCTCACATTTACTTTTTGTTGTTGTGCAAATGTAAACTTCCTAAGACAGAAAATGATGAAGCATTGCCAGCTGTCCTGTTTGTAAAATACTACCATCATGTGGGCAAGAAAACACAAGCCTAGAGTTAAATTCGAGGAGATGAAATCTTCAAGTCTCGTTTTCCTAAACAAGATCAAAACCACATCCTCTTTTTATATCTCTGCCAAACATTAACACCAGTTACAATTAAAGACATCAGGAATCTTGGAAGCAGTGCAAACCCAGAACCTATTGCCCTGTTTTGGAAGGCAGATGTATCAATATCTGCAGCAAGCTAAAAGCAGAAGCATCAGCTTGGCCTTTCAAGTCATCCCTCCAGAAAGTGCACAGGCTTTTGTCTTTGGCTACCATATTTTAGCAGTTGGATGAGATGTAGCAGTACACACTTACCTTTAAGGCAAAGTGAAAGTGTTCAACATCACAGTGCTATATACAGCATTTATTCAGAAAGAATGGAATTCTACAGCATGTGTCAGGCTGCAGCCCAGGTTGTCCTGTCACTCTCAAACATGAACACATTTCTGTGTTCAAATAATACAGGAATGCAGTTTAAGAGGCATCACTGCATATTCTCCTTTTAATATTTAAAAAGTTATTCTTGTAGTTTCACAGAACAGCCTTGGTAGAATTATCTTAAAAGGGTCAGATACCAATATGATACTCCCAATATTTTTTTTAAAAAGGAGGGGTCCTCGTGAAAGCTATCAGAGAAGAGTTCACTGGGGGAATGTGACCAAGTGCCAGTTCTCTTCTTTTTAGTGAGTTTCCCAGGAAAAGTCAAGCCATACCTTGAATTGTCTTTTGACCTTGTCTCGGTCATGTTCAAAGGTAGCAGCTCTCTCCATGGCTTGGTATTTAGCTTCTAATGCACTTTCCTTCTCTCGAAGGATTTTCTGGTAAGTTTTCTGAAGCGCCTGAAAACATTTACCACAACATTTTCTGAGTGAAGGCAATCGCTGCTGAAAGGTTTTAGATTATTTTCCAGGTATAACTACATTATCCCAGCACCCTGCATCTCTCCAGCCACGTACCAGCCAGTCCCCATCCCGAGCCTGGCACACACCAATGACAGGCAGCGGCTCATCAGGATGGCATGCACCACCTCCCCAGCACCTGGCATTCCTGGGAAGGCACAGTCATCACAGCCATCACACCCACCACCTCCCTGTCACAGCTTTCCTGGGAAGCAGGACAAGCCCATCGCATCTTGGCTGCAAGAGCCCTTATTTGAGAGGGCAGGAGGAGCTACCTGCAGCTCTGCACGCAGCCGCTTGTTCTCCCTGTCCAGCTTGGCCTCCTTCTTCACCATGGAGGCCACCTCGTTGTTCTTGCTGACACGGAAGATCTCGTACTCCTTCTTCAGGCGCTCATACTCGGCCACGCACTCCAGCTCCTGCACCGAGGCCGTCGACTTGAAGCTGGCCCCGATGAGGCCGCCGGGCCGCGAGGCCCCCACGCGCCGCAGGGACCCGCGCAGCAGCCGGGCCTTGGGCTTCACCTCCACCGGGATCTCGCAGGCCTCGCCCCCGCCACCGCCGTAGGTGTCCTCGATCACCTCCCCGACCCCTCCCGCCGGGCTCACCAGGGACGACGCCGTCCCCATAGCAGGGGGATGCCGTTGTGTGAAGCTTTTAACACCGAAAGGAGGAGCTGGGGCGGCCAGCGGTCCCTGGCGGCGGGGACATGCCTGAGGCGGCGCGTGCCGAGGGTCTGCTGCTCCCGCCTTGCCCCGGCCCGCACCCCTCACAGCACCCCTCACCGCACCCCCGGCTCCGGCCGAGCCGAAGAGGCCGCGGGACACGGTCCGCTGACGGCGACGGCCGGACGAGGAAGGGAAAGCAGGAGGAAACCGCCCCGCGGGCCGCCTCCCTCCTCTCGCTCCGTCCTACGGCGACTCCCCCCAGGGAGCGCGGCTGGAGCAGCCCGGGAGGGGAGGCAGGAGCCGGCGCTGACGCTGGCGGCGGTGAGCGGGAGGGACTGGCCGCGGAGGCCGTCGGAGAGCAGGAAGCCGCTCCTCTGAGGTAAAGTGAGGAGACTGTTAGGTTTTTGTTGTTAAAAAGTAACGTGAGCGCACGGCAAACCCTCCCGTTCCCACTGGCACCATCCCTTTTCTCCTTAGAGAGCAGAGCCCCACACCTGCCCCGAACCCCCTAGGAACTGTGACATTTGAGATCAGTTGCCATACTCGGAAGAAGGGCTGAGGTGGTAGTGAGTCCACGCAGCAGTGCAAGCAGGATAAAGGTGACACATCATGCCCAAGTGAAGTGCCTGAACCTTGTGCTTCTCTAGGCTTCACCCAAAGCTCATGAATTCTCTATTTGAAGGCCTTCCCTTTCAGAAATCAGTCAGTCATAGGTTAGCTATGCCTTAAATTGTCCTACTGCCATTTCTTTCTCTGCCTCTTCAAGAAAACCCCATGTGTTACTCTGCTTCCTTCACCCATGCTGGGGACTTCAAGATCCCTGAGCTCTGTTGCCAAGGTCAGAACCTGCCCTACCACTGGCATAACAAAAATATTGCTACTTTAAAGCAGGTTTTCCCTCATATATGTGCCAGGTTTGTTAGCATGACTGAGGCAACCATCTCCAGTTAACAGAAGGGGGGGGGGGGGGGGGAAGCAAACAAATAACAAAAAGCAAAACAAAATAAAAACAAGACAAAACCAAAACACCCCACCACCACCAGCAGCTTAGATACAATGATACAAGCATGAACTCATAACAATAAAAAATCTCTTGGAGGGTGAAATTACTTTTGTGTACAACAGAGAAAAGGTGTAGTACCATTTCCCTAAGTAACAATTCAGAGTTTTGGGGATATGTGCTCTTTACCTTAACTAACCAGGAGGATGATGTCGATGAAGCATTCTATAGACAGCTTAAGGCTGTCTCAAGATCTCCTGACCTTGTCCTTATGGGCGACTTCAACCTGCCTGACATCTGCTGGGATCTCAACACAGCGGAGAGGAGGCAGTCTAGGAGGTTCTTAGACTGCATGGAGGACAGCTTCTTATCCCAGGTGCTGCGTGAGCCTACCAGGGGCAAGGCTTTGCTTGACCTCCTCTTCACCACCAGGGAAGGGCTGGTGGGTGATGTGGTGGTCGGAGGCTGTTTAGGGGCCAGTGACCATGAAATAATAGAATTTTCGGTATTTGGTCAAACTAAGAGGGGCAGCAAGAAGACCTCCACTCTGGACTTCCAGAGGGCGGACTTTAGGTTGCTCAAGGAAATAATTCAAAGGGTTCCTTGGGAGAAAGCCCTTAAAAATAAAGGGGTCCAGGAGGGCTGGACCTGCTTCAAGAAAGAGCTGATGAAGGCTCAGGAGCAGGCTGTGCCAATGTGCCGGAAGAGGAGCCGCCGGGGCAGACGGCCCGCCTGGCTGTGTAATGAACTTTTAATTGAACTAAGGGAAAAAAAGAGGGTGTATCATCTTTGGAAGAAAGGTGAGGCAACCCATGGAATGTTTAAAGAGGTTGCTAGGGCATGTAGGAGGAAAATTAGGGAGGCAAAAGCATATTTGGAACTTAAACTGGCCTCTGATGTGAAGGACAACAAAAAGTCCTTCTATAAATATATTAATAGCAAGAGGAAGGGCAGGGACAACCTCCACTCCTTGGTTGACATAGAAGGAAATGTTGTAACACAGGATGAGGAAAAGGCAGAGGTACTTAACACCTTCTTTACCTCAGTTTTTACTACCTGGAAAGAACGTCTACCAGACAGCTGGCCTGCAGAACTGGCAGAGGGAGCCAGGGAGCTGCATGGTTTCCCTTTGTTCCATGAGCAAGTGATAGGAGCTCTCCTCAGCAGCTTGGACCCCCACAAGTCCATGGGACCAGATGGGATCCATCCTAGGGTGCTGAGAGAGCTGGCAGATGAGCTGGCCAAACCACTCTCCATTATTTTTCATCAGTCCTGGCTCACTGGAGAGATCCCAGCTGACTGGAAGCTGGCCAACGTGGTACCCATCCACAAGAAGGGCCGGTTGGATGAGCCAGGGAATTACAGGCCTGTCAGCCTGACCTCAGTACCAGGAAAGATTATGGAGCAGGTCATCCTGAGTGCAATCACACAACACTTAGAGGATGGCCAAGGGATCAGGCCCAGCCAGCATGGGTTTAGGAAGGGCAGGTCCTGCCTGACCAACCTGATCTCCTTCTATGATCAGGTGACCCGCCTGGTGGATGTGGGGAGGCCTGTGGATGTAGTCTACCTGGACCTCAGCAAGGCCTTTGACACCGTTCCCCATAGCAAGCTCCTGGCCAAGCTGTCAGCCCATGGCTTGGATGGGACCACACTGCAATGGGTTAGGAACTGGCTGGAGGGCCGAGCCCAGAGAGTGGTAGTGAATGGTGCCACATCCAGCTGGCAGCCAGTCACCAGTGGTGTGCCCCAGGGATCAGTGCTGGGCCCCATGCTCTTTAACATCTTTATTGATGATCTGGACGAGGGCATCGAGTCCATCATCAGTAAATTTGCTGACGACACCAAGCTGGGCGCAGGAGTTGACCTGCTGGAGGGTAGAGAGGCTCTGCAGAGGGACCTCGACAGGCTGGGCAGTTGGGCAGAGTCCAACGGCATGAGATTTAACACATCCAAGTGCCGGGTTCTGCACATTGGCCACAGCAACCCCATGCAGAGCTACAGGCTGGGGTCAGAGTGGCTGGAGAGCAGTCAGGCTGAGAGGGACCTGGGGGTGCTGGTCGACGGTAGACTGAACATGAGCCTGCAGTGTGCCCAGGCAGCTAAGAGGGCCAATGGCATCCTGGCCTGCATCAGGAACAGTGTGGCCAGCAGGAGCAGGGAGGTCATTCTGCCCCTGTACACTGCACTGGTTAGGCCGCACCTCGAGTACTGTGTCCAGTTCTGGGCCCCTCAGTTTAGGAAGGATGTTGACTTGCTGGAACGAGTCCAGAGAAGAGCAACAAAGTTGGTGAGGGGTTTGGAACATAAGCCCTACGAGGAGAGGCTGAGGGAGCTGGGGTTGCTTAGCCTGGAGAAGAGGAGACTCAGGGGTGACCTTATTACTCTCTACAACTACCTGAAGGGAGGTTGTAGACAGACAGATGTTGGTCTCTTCTCCCAGGCAAGCAGTACCAGAACAAGAGGACACAGTCTCAGGCTGCGCCAGGGGAGGTTCAGGCTGGATGTTAGAAAAAAGTTCTATACAGAAAGAGTGATTGCACATTGGAATGGGCTGCCTGGGGAGGTGGTGGAGTCACCATCACTGGAGGTTTTTAGGAGAAGACTTGACAGGGTGCTTGGTGCTGTGGGTTAGTTGCTTGGGCGGTGTTGGATTGGTGATGGGTTGGACGCGATGATCTTGAAGGTCTCTTCCAACCTGGTTTATTCTATGTATTCTATGTATTCTATATACCTTGCTTACATGAGGAAATATAATTGGTCTGAGCATCATTTATTGTTACACATGTGTTCTATTCCAAGTAAACCCCATTTCAGTCTAAAAGGCTGATACAGAATGTGACAATTGTGGGAAGAACAGTGCTACTGCATTTCCCATAATAGTAGCAACAGGCTGCACCGTGTTAGGTGATTTTGCAAATGAGCCTTTAATTCCAAAGACTCTTTGTTTCTTCATTTGCATGTTGGTATCAGGCTCCTTCTCCACTGCTGTTTGAGCTCAGGGAATAATTAAAAATATGTTGATGGTGGTGCTTGAGTTGAATTGTTTTCATATTCAAAGTTGGTGAAAGTCAAATCTGCAAGCTTTAAGCCTAGAATAAAAAGATCCCTGATTCCTTCTAACAATCCACTTGATGTTAACAAATCGATTGGAAGAGCTGTGAGGGAAGTTTCTCTAATGCTGCCACAGGGTGCATTACAGAGTTTTTACAGACAGTAGAGCCCTTATAAACACAACCCTTTCTAAACAGAAGGACTTCACTGCTTCCCTGTTGCCTCATGGCTTGCTTTTCCCAGTGTTTAGGAATTAGAATAGCTTGTTTCAACATCTAATTTGTAAACTAACAAAGATTGGTTCAAATCACCAAGTAAAACAATTCAGAAAGAAATCCAGCTGTTCGTTGCACAGATGTTGGAAACAGTGTCTCAGAATACCTGATCTGTTTTAACTCTCGAAAATGAATCGCCACAGATCCAAACCACAGCATCAGATGGGGTGCTGTGAAGAGAGTTAGTACTATATCCGCTGTATTACTGTCTGATTTATTGCTGAAGTTTCTTAGTCTTGACTGTTTTATTTTAAGAGTCACTAGTGATTATTAACAAACAAATTAACAAACAAAATCTGTGGACCTAAGGATCTGTCCCATATAGAAAGCTACAGCTGCAGGAACCGGCCCTTAAAAGAAGTCTGGGGGTTACACACATTATTAGGTTCAGCTCCAAGTTAGCAGATGTTCAGTTTATAAAATAGTACACATGATATGTTATTGCCTATTTTTACCTGTAAAATTGAGTGTACAGGGCCAGGATACAACAAGGTAAGAGGAAACTGAGGAAGATTTGAAGATGGTAGGTTGCCACAGGTTGACTATCCAATAAAAACAAGAGTTGCTATGATTAGAATTAATATTGATAATGACCTGAAAATGGATGATGCTTTAAATGAAAGGCAATGGACCAAACCTCTTCACATCCCTTTTGTTAATCCAGATGCTGTAGTGGGTTTCAAGGCTATATGCCACAGGCATAAGCAAAATGTGTTAGAAGCCCTTCATAAATCACTGTTAAATTGTTTGTGTCTGCACTGAGTCAAGTTGATAATTTTTTATGACCTCATTAATTATTTGAAAATACTTGTCTTATGAAACATGAGTTCTGCCTAGGACATGCAGTAAAAAGATGTAGTATGGTGATCTTTAAAGGATTAGTTTTGTCCTGGATTGTATGATTCTACTGCCCTCTTTGTAGTGACAACAAAGCCCTAGCTCTAAAAGGTTGGTGGTGACTGGGCTATTCTTTTGAAATTGTTGGATTTGCCCAGCACTCTACCCTGTGCAGGAAGTGCCAGTCTGAATAAGCCAAATCACTGATCTACTTATCCCACTTCTTTCTTTTGTATAACTTGAGGCCTGGTATAAAATACAATGAAGCCAGGGGAAATTTCTCAGTTGAGATCTGCTTTTAATCTGGTACTTCGATTGTTCCGTAACAGCCTGAAACTGACAGATGTTAGCTCTGAGCATGAGAATTTGTTGTCTCTGCCCTGTTGCAACCTCTACATGTTGTTCATCTGCATGAAAGGCATCTGCCTCCTCTGAGGCCCGTGTGCTAAGCAGCACCACTTCCATGGTTTGCCAGCCCCTGTAGCTGGTGTGCAGCTGAGGGAATGTCACCTTCCCTTTTTCGTGTGGCCCAGCATGGCTGGAACTACATCATTATGACTGGCCTACAGCTTGCACAGTCCTTCTGTGACCTGACCTGAAATTTCCTAACTGTGCTGTGAATGCTTTAAAGTGTAAGTACAGAAGACAGAACAACTAAGAAACTGATCACAGGTCTGTTCATCAGTTCACGAAGTTAGAAGTTTACATTCATGAGCAAGACTTGGTTATAAACTTAAGTTTTAGAAGTAGGACTATACAACTGAAGTCTGAAGAGGTGTGCTGAAAATCCCAGCTAGATTCTTAAATCAGTTATTTCTATAGGCCTGTTTATGAGTGTCCTGATGCATCTGCTGCTTCTTTTCAAGCTAAAGATAACATAACATGCAGGTAGTTAATTGTAAACTGCCTAAAAAATACAACCTGTGGGGATAGTTCTATGTTCATACATCTATTGAACTTACTGTGTTTGACTTTATTAGTCTGTCCAGCTGAGACCATTAGCTTCTTTCAAGAATCCATTTGCTGAGAGACCTGAAAATTACCTGCAGCAGAGATGATGAAAATCCTAATGAAGCAGGGGACATGCACTTGGAAATGCTCCCCCCACTTGTCGTGTCATAGCCCTTTGCCACTAGAGGACAGCAAGGCCTCAGGAAGATGGGTTTGTGTGAGTGGGTGGGAGAATAGGAGAGAAATTGCTTGTGCAAGAGGTAAGGAAGTATTAGCTCAGAAGTTACATGCTTCTAGCTATAATCAAGCTTCTGAAAGAATATAGACAGTTTTGGACAAGACAAAATACAGAGGTAACATAAGAAGCTGAAGCTGAAATGTAGTGGTTTGCCTGTGAGTCACTAGATAATGTTATCAGAAGAGCACAATACTAGCTAGCTTTGAGAGCCAGATACTGTTTCCATTGCATTCACTGGGAGTTTTGTACTGCTTTCTGTAATAGGGCTTTGCTTTGCATTCTCAAATCACTGGCAGTGGTTCTGGTCCTTGATGAAAGATTTGGGTAGCCTCATGGAGGAAGGTTGTTACAGTCCATTAACTAAAATGGAGATAATAGTCTGGAACTTTATGATCACTGAATCATCACTGAACTGAAAAGGACACCTCAGATTTTTGCAGTCTCATGATCATTTCATTCCAGGCCAGTTGGATTAGTACTGTGTGGTCACAATGCTGAGGAACAAGTAATCTTGTTCACCAGAAAAGCGAGGTGAAAGGGAGAGAACTGATCAAATAAACAGCAAAACTGAGGTATTAATGACAAGCAGTTGCTGTTACCCTGTTTTTTATTGCTTCAGCCACAAAATTACAATGGTGCATAAGAAGGGCTAAATCTAGAATAAATATGCTGCATCTTATAATTTTTAATATGACTTGAGAGTGCCCTTTACAAAGCCTTCCTGTGCTAGTGGGAATGTGAAGTTCAGCAGGGCCCCAAAGAAATTTCCTGAATATTTTTGTGTTGCATTGTTTTTACCCAGAACTCTGCCTTCTCAGCAGAACCAAAAGTCCCAGAAGCTTATCCTGATCTGGATTTGCAAATCAAGCAGCCTAAATCTGAACAAATATTTCTTCAAAAACACAGGTAGAAATGGTGCTGCCACACAATCCAAAAGGCTGATACCTGGGTGGGTTCCCTGGCTTCTTTAGCCTGCAGCAATTAGATCACTTTTGTTTCCCAGGAGGGTGTCCTGACCAAGAGTCTGTAGGGACATTCTGCAGCTGGCTGGGGAGGACCAGTGTCTGTGGTTTATAGGGCCAAAGAAAAAGACCTATAGGGATTATGATTCTCTAATTCAGTGTTCAGGACTCCTCCTCTCTCCAGCAAGCTAATAAAAAATAGTCTTCTGTCTCCAGATGTATTCAGCTATACTCATCTGAGGCTGAAATGAACTCTTCATTTTAAATGTGTGATTCAGGGAGGCACCCAGGATCTCAAGAGTGATCAGATATAAAACATAGCCACTCTTCATCATTTTTTTTTGGTAGCTGTCCTCTCTGTGCTTCAGTACTCTCTCTGTGTTGGCCTTCTTGGCCACCTGAGCACTCTGCTGGTTCATCTTCAGCTTGTGCTATTTGTGCGCTATATGCAATGAGCTGCATCTGACAACCAGAAGATGCAGAATTGTCTCTCTAAGCCATTCTGTGGCATATTTGTGAAGTCAGTTTATATATATCCCTGAGAATTTCCTTGGCTACTGGACCAGCAGCTCTACCTTGTTTATCATGTTTAAATTCTCCATATGAGATGTGTATCAAAACCAAATGATGTTCCTCTTTTTATAACTGCGGTACATTCTGAGTGTCCTGAGGCTGTAAGTGACTGGCACACAGTGAGATTAGATAAACCATTGCATAATAGGAAGGGCTGGAGAGCAGTGGAGCTGTAGATACTCCTTTAAACATGTCACTTGCCAATGTAACTGGAATGAAGAAAGGCTTTGTGGCCAGATATAGATTAAATTAAGCTACAGCTTATTTAAGCACGCTGAAGCCGTGTTGTGGCATTGCTGAAACCAGGCCACTGGGCTGTGATATGGCAAGAGGTCTGGTTAATTTTTCTCTGGAACATGTGAGGTCTGCCACTGCACTAACTCTGCTAGGAGTCCTTTGGATTGAAGGTGTAAAGGTCTGTGATTACATTCCAGGTTCATGCCACAACTTGTCTTACTTGAGGGGTTTTGTAGCAATGAACTGTGACTAGAGAGAATGGAAGGAGGGAATAAAGACTTGTGTGGAGTGCATAAAGCAAAACCAGGCAGCTGTGGAGGGTTTTGTAGTTGGTATGTAGCTGGTACCTTGTGTCTCCACATTGGGAATGGCTCTAGGTTATGGGTTGTGAATGTGCATGTGTATCTGGAGAGAGAACATAACCACTAATGGACAGGAGATGTGGCTGTCATCTTGTGAGCTTCCAGAAGCCTTGGACTGGGGACTATCTCCACAGTGGCAAGTGAACCAAGTTCTGCCAGGTAGGTCTGACTGGTTGTTGTAGTGCACGACGTGCTGAAGATTACCCACTGTGTACATGCTGATCAGCTCCACAGTGCCTGTGCTCTTAGTTTGATGTCACAGAACATCCCCAATCCACACACATCTGTTGTACAGACTACCAGGTTTGGGCTTCTTCTCCACTAGAAGAAGGACATTAAGGTGCTGGAACACATTCAAGGGAAGTCAATGAAGCTGGTGAAGGGTCTAGAGCACAAGTACTATGAGCAGTGCTGAGGGAGCTCGGGTTGTTTAGCCTGGAGAAATGAAGGCTCAGGGGAGAACTTATGACTCTCTACAATTCCCTGAAAGGAGATTGTAGCAAGCTTGGAGTCAGTTTCTTCTCTCAGGTAAGATACCTGCTGGTATCTCAAGAATATTAGAAGGCTATCTTTGCAGTCACAAGGGCTAAATTTCCGCTGTAGAGCTTCTGCTCTGCACAAAGAAACCTGCAGTAGGAAAAGAGACCTAACTCCACAGAGCAGTTTCTAAAAAAGCAGGCAGTCTTTTCTGCATTTTTCTACTTGATTTTTAAAGACCTTATATACTGACTTCAAAATAAAAAATATGCTATACAGCTCTTTTTCAATCTATTTCTAAACAGCAAATTGTCACTTTATTCTTAAACAAGATAAACAAAGCCATGAAATGCATAGCTCAGACCTGTCAAAAACATGCTGTCTTTAAATCAGAAGAAACATTTCACATCTTCACAACAGTTTTACTAGAATTCTGTCTGGCAACGGCTCTAGTCTTGAAAACAGTAACTGGTTCTACCTAGCTTTAAACTGTTAAATGTCAGAGGTGAGCTTACGTTCACAATGGAGCTCTGTGATGAACAGCACCAGATGAACAACCTTTATTGAGTAAACAATTTGTTGCAGTCTCTGGTGAAGCCTTTCCCTTGACATGGCGTTAGATTAGGTGATAGGTTAGAGTAAACACTACTGATACCTAACAGTAAAGGAAGCATTCCAAACATTACTTTATTTCCCTACCCTCCCTAAAGGCCGTCACTTCATTCTCACCATAAAGAAAAGCCCAAGGCTACTTGAACCTTTCCTTGTTTTCCTTGAAAATGAATCCACCTGGAAAGGAAATTAAGAGTAAAGGACACCTTAGTCTCCCTGCTGCACTTAGGTTGGTGTACACAGATGGTAGAAGCAGCTCATTGTAGTTTCTGGGTTAAGGGTCAGCTATTCTTTACCCCCACAATACCTGAACAGCTTGCAAATTAACTGGGCACAAGTGTAGTACCTTTTGGCGGGGATATCATGACAGTGCTTTCTCAGTGTGTCAGGAGCACTGAAAGTGGGTACCCTTAGTACACAGAGAGCTGGGGTGCTTGGTCTCAGAAACAAACCTCTCTGGATTCCTTCTGCTGGTCCCTTGGGAATGCCTTTTGGGAAAGCACGGTAGGGACCTTAGCCATGTTCTTTGCACGTTGTGGTAGAAAATGAGCACTGGCCTCCTCCTGTTGCAGTTTAGAGCATGGTTTTAACACAGAGTAACTTGCTACCCTGGAAAGGATTCTGTAGTGCTTGGATTCATCTTTTCAAAGGCCAACAACACAGAGTGGTGTTTAAATGGCAGAGTTTGGTTTTTTTGAGCATAGACAAGGCTATGTTCCATATGAAGTGTCTCCTCAGGCACCCAGCAATTCCAGCAGGGTGTGAAAGTAGCATAGCAGCCTAAGGGCACAGCTCACAGAAAAATTGAGAGCACAGATGGGATGCAGTGCCTGAAGCCCACAGGGAAGGAGCCTCAGAACAGAGCATGCGTTGTCTTCATTGGTGGTTGGGCTTGGTAGAAAAGTTCCAGTTTTGTGTTGCAGTGCAGTCATGCAAATTTTGATGAGGTTCAAGGAGCTACCTGTTTAGTTAGTCACACCTTAGGGAAATTGCTGTATGCTAGATGTTTGAGTAGCTTGCTCTCTGGTAGCATGTTTCTATTGTCATGGTGGGAGAAGAACTGAAGTATTCTTTTGTCAGCTATTTCAAACAAACTGGTGAAAAATGGCCATAGTAAGCAATCAAGCCTGTGCTAAAACATTCCCTGGGCTAATAAATGGGGAATTTACTTCTATCCATGACAAATTCTACAGAGAAAACAGTCAGCCATGTGGTAACATAAATTATTACTTTGTCATCCTGAAAGCTAACAGTAAGTTTATCAGGTAAAGATAATTGGTATATATACGTTCATGCTTCTGACATTAATCTAGCTGTTTAAGTCCTTTCATAGGTTTGCAATTCATTAGGTGTCATATGCATAATTTATGCTCTAGTGTAGAATTCTGTAGATTTTCTAGCATAGAATTCTGTACATTGGGCCCCATCTATCTTCCTTCTTGCAACAGCTGAGGTGTTACAGGAAGACAAGTGCATGGTAAGAGTAGGAGGCTGCAGGGGAACCGAGGTGGAAGCAGGGGCCTGCCCTGGGGCAACAGGTTTGGATGTGTGTGAGTAGGTGAGAAGTGGATATTGCCAGAGCTTTCTCCTGTTACACTCCTGTATGGTTAAGCAGCTGAGTGCTTGCTCCACTGAAGGACACATTTTCCTGTTACAGCTTGGAGCTGATTCGTTCAAAGATGCACTGCAGGCCACAGCATAACAAAGCAAAGCCTTGGTTTCCACTTGGGTTGTGGTATTTTAGATAAATGCCAGATAAGATATTAAAAAAGCTTCTAGGTGACTTTGAAATCTAACTTAGTTTTCAGCAGATTGCTTAGAACGATATTGAATTAATCTTAAACTCTGAGCCAGTGTGAAAGTGGGATCTAAATACCTGTATCTAACATGTACCCATATCTTTTTATTTTAAAGAATCCTGTGTTTGTTGGGAAAGGTGCACAATGAGAAGTATTACTGTTACACTTTTCCCCTACATCAATCCAGCTACCTTGTGAAGCTGGTTAGTAAAGGGTAGTATTGACAGAAGAGCTGAAAGTGGAAACCAAAGGGAAAAGATGCTGAGTTCCCTGAAGAATTCTTTTCCTGAAGGCAAGATGCTTTCCTAGGCTCATAACACCACAACAAGCAGACTGTTCTGTTCTTTCATGGTTGTTTCTTAGAAGCCCACATATGTACTACTCAGACTGCAAAAGCTTGCCTTTGAAATCTTCACTAGTCTGTTACAAATGCTGTCTTTGTTTTGATGAAAGAACTCATTTGGTGTGTTACTTGGCTTGCTTTTAGTCTGTCTCTTCAGTAATTCCTGCTTTACTTTTCTATATTGTTTTAGCTAAGCATTTAAATATTATACACATGAAATAGATTTGAAACTGAAACCTGGGATAAATCTGGATGATTTTAGGAAGATGGGGACATTTGAAATGCAGTTCAGAGCCATTTGCTGACATATCTTTACTGGATATACTGGATAAAAAAGGTAGAAAGGATGATGAGATGATGCAATATTTGAGCTGTCTTCTGGGGGGTAGGTCTTGAGATAAAATACATCCACTTGGCATGTCATTTCAACAGCTCTTGGGTTTCCCTTTTTTTGTCTAGTACAAATGTTACTGGTGCACTGTCAAAAGGATGTATTATTTCATTTATTTATAAATTATATGGCAATATTAATAAAAAATTAATAACCTTTATTAATAATAACATTGCCAAAACATATCACAGTATCACAGTATCACCAAGGTTGGAAGAGACCTCAAGGATCATCGAGTCCAACCTGTCACCACAGACCTCATGACTAGACCATGGCACCAAGTGCCACGTCCAATCCCCTCTTGAGCACCTCCAGGGACTGTGACTCCACCACCTCCCTGGGCAGCACATTCCAATGACGAATGACTCTCTCTGTGAAGAACTTTCTCCTCACCTCGAGCCTAAACTTCCCCTGGCACAGCTTGAGACTGTGTCCCCTTGTTCTGATGCTGGTTGCTAGAGAGAAGAGACCAACCCCTTCTTGGCTACAGCCACCTTTCAGGTAGTTTTAGAGAGCAATGAGGTCTCCTCTGAGCCTCCTCTTTTCCAGGCTAAACAATCCCAGCTCCTTCAGCCTCTCCTCATAGGGCTTGTGCTCAAGGCCTCTCCCCAGCCTCGTTGCCCTTCTCTGGACACATTCAAGTGTCTCGATGTCCTGCCTAAACTGAGGGGCCCAGAACTGGACACAGTACTCAAGGTGTGGCCTAACCAGTGTAGAGTACAGGGGCACAATGACCTCCCTGCTCCTGCTGGCCACACTATTCCTAATGCAGGCCAGGATGCCATTGGCCTTCTTGGCCACCTGGGCACAATATCAAAAGGTTCCATGTACAGTTAGACTACATTTACAATGGGAATGTACAGTATTTGCGCAACTCTAACAATTTAACTTTTATGCAAACTGGGAGGAATATAACAGAAAGAGAATACCCCAGGAGTGAGATGGTGCTCAACCACAGTGGGGGGGAGACTTGACAAGAACTGTTATGCCGAAGAGCAAATGAATTAATTACTCACAGCTGCTTGTACCCAGGTAGGGAGTGCTGCTATTGTGTATTAGAGGCTTTGGGGCACTGGGGCACCAGGCACGGCAGGTTGCCGGCAGGAATGCCATGCGGTCATCGATGGCTGGTCTGGCTTCAGCAGACGGGGGGCTGTTAATGATGCTATTGCGATGAGTGCTTGCTTTGTCCTGGGTGAACTGAGGCACGGCAAAATCCTGGTTGCAAGGAGAAGCAGGCTTGGCTCCAACTCCTAAGCTCATGGCTTCTCTCGTAGCTTGTGGTGTGTATGCTTGTGGCTTTATCCCAGCCACTGGACCAGGCAACTTGAGGATATACAATTCAAGGCAGTTTCAAGCCAGACAAGGTCCAAGTGGGTTCAAGCACGCAAGGCTTGAGCAAGGCTTGAGCAAGGCTTGAGCAAGGCTTGAACAAGGCACAGGCAACTAGAAATCAGCCTGTATATAAATCTTGCCCAAGACTGATTGGACCAATAGGGCATGAAACCAGCACTCAGTTACCCAATGGGAAGGGGTTCTGCCAGGTAGTGGCCAGAACACATACCCTTACCATAGATACTTTACCAGACATGCATGGTCCTGTCCCCTTTGTTCCTTTTCCTGCATTACCCTGGCTTTCTGCAGGAAGGAGTGGGGGAGAAGGGGACCATATCTAGACACCTAGGCTCACACATCACACCATTTTCATCACATTTCAGAGTTCTTTAGGAAACAACGTACTTCTTCTTACCCACTTCTTTCAGGCATAGCTGAAGGCCCATTTGCTTAGTCATATTTTGACTCAGAAAAACTGATGTTTGTGGCAAAATGTACTGCAGCACAATTCTGAACCTACCATTGATACATCCATGTAGGTTATATCCAAAATGAGAGGGATCTTAGAGCAGTGACTCCTAAATGTTGCACTAAGCTATGTATTCACTCTGCAAACCTGTGCTTCGTAACAAGGGAGACCATAGCAATAAAAACTGCTTGTGAAGAGCCCTAGATCATATGCTACAGTTTGGGGTTTTCCCTGAGTATGTAGATGTCTAAAGTGATCAGGGATTTGCAGCATTTCTTACTTATGTTTTTCTCATTTAATCTCCATCCATTTGTTCTGGCAGTGGTACATAATTACAGTAAGATTGATTACATTACAATTTTTTCAAATAGCATATTATGAAGGAGAGTAAGACATTTCTTACAATACTATGCAGAAAACAAACTACTTTCATAGGGTTGGTTTTCTTCTGAAATTACTTGTAAGCACCACAGGTTATAGGAAGGAGTCACCGAGTCCCACAAGTGCTGAGACTGTCATGTAAGGGAAGATTACAAAAGAGGAAATGCTGTGTAAATGCATTGGCAGTCATGGTGAGAACTGATATCTCATGTTGTAGAAGGGTGATCAAGAAGAATATAATGCTTTCAAGCATTTATTACTCGATAAACTACACCCAGAATCTTAACTGAAGGGCTATCATCTTGTGAGATTGCAACAAATTGAATTTATACATCTTTATTTCCAACCATAATACAAGCAATAAAACAGCTAATCCCTGCCGTGCAATAGGAATTGCACTAGCATTTCTGTTGTATGGTTGAGGGGAAAATGTGTCAAAGGAAGGAAAAGAGCACCATTCCTAAGTTTACAATGATGCCTATCAACAGGGGAAGTAGTCTACAACAAAAAAATGCTTAATTTAGAAGGTATTTTTGTCTCTGAATGTAAAATGTGAAGGTCAACCAACCCTGTGGCCTCAACTTTTGTTTAGTAGTGTGATGTCTGGCTTGTTGACTCTGGTAGACAGGGTTCCCATGGTCAGAAAAAATGGCTCTAGAAAAACAGACTTTGAGTATTGAAGGTTAGTGATCTTAGTGTACTCAATTTCATGCTATTCTCAAGACACAGTGATTTTTTATAAAGCTGGTTTTAATTGCTGCTGGATGTTTTCCATTTGAGAGAAGACTCCCAGTAATTACGGGGCATCGGAAGACCTCAGCAACTTAAAAAGTTTAACCCATTTTATCTATTCTAGGTGTTGTCTGAGTTCATTGCTGATGAAATCATCTGACTCCTAGATCTCAAATTTAGGCTGGAATACTGAGTGAGTAGTTTTAGGCCCTTATGTTACAGGATGTTTGTTTTTTGACTTGACTTCTTCAAAGGAAGTGCTTTCCACACAAGTAGTAGGAGTAACCTTCATTTTCTTAAATTCCAAACCAAGAACAGTCCTAGAGATAAATAGCATCCTTGTAGGTACTATTACTGAGGAGATTCCCTCTGCATCCAGGAACCTTGTGGTAGACAAATGATACTAATCATCTTCTCCCGAGTGTGAATCTCCTGGATTTCTGGACAGGGTTACTTATATATGTGATGCATATTCATGATTACTATGTCATATATTGTACATTATTAGGCTTCTGAGTTTAAATAAGACTGAATTTATTTTCCTTTGATTGCAGCAGTGGTCTTTTACTTCCAGCTTCTTATCTGACTTTCTAGAAATATTGTGTGCCATGGTTCAGTTGATTAGATAGTGTTGGATGATAGGTTGGACTTAATGATCTCAAAGGTCTTTTCCAACCTGGTTAATTGTATTGTATTGTATTATATTGTATTGTATTGCATTCTATTCTGTTCTATTCTGTTCTATTCTATTCTGGAGCAGCCCTTGCTCTTTCTTTCAGGTATTCGTACCCATTAGTCACAGTTGTTTGAGTCTTCTGGTTCAGGTGTGGAAGGCTGTTGTGTAAGGCTGTTGTGGGGTGCTGTGTCTTTTACAGAGCATTGCTCCCTCACAGGCAGTCTTTCAGGCTCTCTGCTGCTGTTCCTTTCCACAAGCTAAGTGATGACAGAATCCTGCATCAGCAGATAAGTATTTTCTAATGAATTCAGTGGATTACTGGAATCAAATCCTAACATAATCCTGTAACATTTCCTATGAAGAAACTGTCCATGTCTTTTAATGTCTCCAATACATGCCAAATGTTCTTTCTGTCATGTTTTACATATATTATGTCTGTTTTCATCTGGCATCCTGATTGCTCATTTGTCCTGTAATTGGCAGTACATTTTAAACAGTTAAAAAAAAAAATCCTATTTGTTCTGCACTTGTTCTGCCACTGTCTTACTGCTATGCAGCAAGTCTCCTTTTAGATATTCATTGTTTGTTTGCATGCTCTCCATATATTTTTAGAAATGCAGTTCAAAGGCTTTAGACAGAAAATAGCTGGACTAGAAATTTGCTGTGATGTCCTTGGGTTATAAAAGCAGAAGATGCTTGGCTTTCAGCAAGCAGTTCCTTGTTTTCTGTCATTCCGGTATATTCTTGGGTATTAACTAAAGGAAATACCAGGTTTGTACCACTGCTACAGTTTTGGGAGGGTTTTCTATTTCAGCCTTTTTTCACTTATTCCTCTTCCCCCTGTGCTTTCCCGTTCGGGGGATATTTTGTGTTTGTGATCTGTGACAGTATGTTGTTTTGAAAGACAGCTTATACACAGCAGTAGTTTGGAAGGATCCAGTTCCTCCTATCTGTCACACATGTGAATATGCCTCCTCTGAGAAAGACTGCTCTGCTCCTACTCACAGAGTTATATTGGTGGGAGACCGGAGAGTTTTCCCTGTTTCTGTAAACTGTCAGGAAATAATTGGTGTTTCAGTTTTACTACAAAATTAGTAACTTGCTATGAAATGCTTCACTCCACTTGTAGATTCTTACTTATATTCAATTGTAATAGACTGTAACTGACTTAGGAAGTTACACTGCCATTGAAACTGGCCCCTAGTAAGGCTGTGCTCCCTAACTGCTGTATGCTCAAGTACTGACAGCAAGTTTTCTTTGTAAAATCAGTTGTTACATTTAGCCCTCAGCTTAAATGGTGTCCATTTGAGGGACATTTTAAAAATGGCACTAGCTGATTTCCAGCAAAAGCCTGTGCTCTGGTTTCTGGTAGAACTATAGGACTTCCAGTAACGGTTTTGTGAAAGAGCAGTCTTCATTTACACAGTAATTGGGTTTTGGCAGTCTGCAGTCTCACAAATGTGAGTGCAGTCTCACAAATGAGTGCATGTGAGGCTTCATTCCTCGGGTAGTGTGGCAAATCATAAGGGATTGTAACTAATCCATCAACATCCTAGCTGTTTCACCACCTACCAATCTGAAGCAACCATGCAAAGGCAGAATTTAGTCCTTATACTTCACTGTCTTCATTCTGTTAATTACAATGGAAAACTCCCAGCTTAGTTCTTTTTTTTTTTTTCTTGGGGGGTAGGCAATCCCAATTCTCAGTTATCAGGATTCTTTCTTGCATGGTAAAATCAATCCTCATTCTGTCACTTTGGTTTATGATATATTTCAAGGCTGACTGCTCTATGCCCCTTATGATGTTCTGAGTGCAAACCCATTATTGCTGTTTCTGCAACTGTGTTCATCACCATTTTGCTTCTCGGGAGGAAGAAAACACAAAAGTAATTTTCTAAACTCTTGTGACTCTCTAATTTGAAACTCAAATCTCTCACAAGGGAAAAAGGTAAGGAAAATGTTTTTTATACTGTCCCCTGCTGACTTCATTAGTGAGAATTTAACCCCAAATTGATTGGTTATAGTCTGAATAAACAAGGTATTCTTTCAAGCAAGAATGTATTTTGAAAGTCAGTGCACTGTTCAAGTCAACAGAAACTAATTCAGTAGAACAAATTCAGAACATCTGTCCTTGGTAAGATGAGAAAAATCACCATCCATGTATCACACATGGCCTTAGTCTGCAGAGGGACTTTTGCTATAGCACAAGTGTTGAGCTGCAAAATTTAAGACATGAAAATGAACTAAAAGTGATATTTAGAATTCTTATTCCATTTATTATATCCTTTACAGCTGCAGTAATTCAATTACAGAATAAATTAAACCCATAATTTGTCTGACAATCTTCAGAGGAATCTTTGCAGAAAAAAATTACTTATGCCCCAAACTTATTTACTCCAACCATGGGATCAAACCTAAAAGGCTTTTTATTATCTCTGTGGCAAAAATGAGCCTTCTAAAATATGAAAAGGGCCCTCCCTCATCCTGCAGAGTTCTCTTGTGCATTTAGATGTTTAGGCAGGACAGCAACAGGTACTAATCTCATTTTCAACAGTATTTTGACTATCTTAGTTTTTTATGTGAGCTAAAAAACATATCAGTCTATGGATTATTTGCAATTATTTGCTGCTTACACTGATTTTTTATCAGCTGTAAGACATTTCTTTACTTGAATAATGAAAGAAGAAACTGTCATGAGTAAAAATAAATGGTATAATGGAGCATTTATGCTCCCTGAAAGAATTTTGGTGTTTTCAATTCAGTTGGTATATCTGGGGGGGCTTCCGTAGTACAAACAATAGGGAGTGCAGAAATTAGTAACTTCCACTTGCCTTTAACTGAGCAAAGCATTGAATGTGGAACTAGAAATCTTTTTGCAATACTTTGTTACAATTAGATTAGCAATAAAGACTTTGTTAGTTTTTGTAATAGAACCCCCCACTAACTACTTCTTTAAGAGCTCAGTCACTACAATTATCTAAATCTCACTTAGAACCCTCAGCTTCTGTCTCTTACAGTTAAATTCTCTTCTTCGTTCTGGTGAAATAAATCCTTGTGGGATGGCAGTCTTGAAACTATTCTGTGTTGAAACTTGCTTGAAGGCCATGAAGATATAGTGAGGATCATTTTCTTTTTGTCCCAGTGACTGTGGTTTTTACATTGTAATTCCGTTCTGTCTCCTTTCCTTTGTGTGAAACATTATCCTGCATATTTTACTTGCTCTGTGTGCTTAATGTTAATACAGGAAATAGTGTTGACACAGGAAATTAGTGTGTATTAGCTATTGAATTTCAAACTCAGCTCATAGCTTCCTCATCCAAACAAGGCTAGAGATGAAGAAAACACCCATGTTCAGGTGCATTTAGAACAGAATTTACAAGTCAAAAGAGTCACCTCCTTCCTGTAACTCTGTGACCTTCCACATAAACAAAGGCAAACGCAGATATTCTCATTTAACCCACACCCATTCTTGCAAATGCTTTAACTGTAAACTGTGTTGCCCATTTTCACACACGTTACACCATGCATACCAACACCATATTTATGATGTGCATACATAGATAAACTGCATGCATGCATGGATACACTCCTTTGTAAGATCAAGAAGATAGAAAGTGTGAACTTTCCTCCTGAGTCTCAAGCTGTCAAAGAACTGCCTTCTCATTAGAATCAAATCCATTTTCATCTACATGCATGCCTAGCAGTTACTGAATTTTAGTCAGTTTGAACTTCAAAACTAGCTGCAGCTCTTTTTCACTGCCTCACAGACAGTTACACCAATGGGCTGGCCTAAACTGCTGTCCAAGCCTAGCTGTTTGAAAACCAAAGTAGGATAACTCACCCTCACTCTAATCTTCATTCTGATGTGTTCTGGCTTGCAATTTTAAGTAATCCAGCAGAAATGCCCAGGAATGTTTATCTAGTTGGTAAGAGACAAATAGTAAATCTCCCATAAATGTGTGGCTCTCTTTTACTCACTTGGAATTATTATTGCAAGAATGTTGTATTATGTGTCTAGAGCACAAAAATGCCAGTCTACCCTGTGTAGACCATACACAAGACGCAAGCTCTGGTTGTGCTTCTTCTTGCAACCTTGTGTGAATTATTTCTGTTGTAACAATGATCAGCTGTGCAGTATAAATCAGTATAGAACAATATCAGTGCCAGGGAAAAAAAAATTAGGACTGGAAACAATCTAGGCATGCTGATAGGCAGCAGGTAGGGGGAGAATGTTTTGCAGGTTTCCCTCTTGCCTGGAATGACAAGGGGCTGGTAAACATAGCAGTGAAGGGAGAATGATAGAAGAAAGTACGAAAGGTTACAATGCAACAGCCACGGGCAGTAAAAATTCAGCATAGGAGTGGGGAGAGATCATATTGGAGATGTTTGGTTTTGAAAGAAAGGATGATGGTAGCAGGGGATCAGAGGAGCTTGTATGTGGTCCAGGCAGCCATAACTATTGTAAAACTTAAGATTTTTTAAATTGCTTCATTTAACTGTCTAACAAGTAAGGAAGACTACATTTGAGTATCATCTTTTTGGTGGAATCTGAACCAGCGGCTCCCAGGGAATATGTTAAATCCGGATGATGTCCATGAAACCTGATGTTGCATTGGGATTTCAGTCTGACAGATATGTAAAATCTCATGAAGACAGACAGCTCCCCACTGGCTCTGCATCTGAGGAAGGTTCCTGTGCAATGTTTTAATTAAGGTTATTTATTTCTTTATTATTATGATTGCATTTTAATTGCTCATGAAGCACCCCAGGGGCGGAGGTGGAGGTACCTTATAAATATGATATGCCAGTAAGTAAAGGGAAATGTTGCAGGTTTAGAAAAGAAACCAGCAGCTCTATTCTTCTGATGCAATTCAAGAATAAAACCAGAAAAGGTTCTTTTAACTCTCTCACAGCTGTGCAAATAAATAACCTTATCTTAAATTAGTCTTCTCCATTAAACACAGGGGACTCACAGTCATACCTTTACTAAGCTGATGCACTAGCTGGACACAGGAAAACCATCTGATGTGCACCTCCACTTGCAGAACTTAGTGGGACCTTTTGTTTAGGGTCAGGGCTGGAACTGATGCTTCCAAGTCAAATTGCTGCCCAAAGAAATCTCTACTAGGGAAGCAGGGTGGGGAAAAAAGGTAAAATAAGGAAAAAAAATCTTGCCTTATGACACATGGTCTCTCAGCTGCTGCTTCTCCAGCTCTTCTCGTGTCAGTGTTTACTAAGGGGACAAGATGTGGGTGAGGTAATGGAGGTGCAATCCACATTGTACAAAGCTGTACTCTGCTTGTACGGCTTTCTGGTAGCCTTAGGCTTTTTCCGTCTCAGCTGACCATTGGTTTTGTCACCAGGAGCTCAAGTTCCCTATTTCTCTGTACCTCTCTTTGCATGCACAGTTTCTTGCAGGCACTAATTCTTGCTTGTGGCACAAAGTTGCATTTTTATGCACAACAAAGTATTTGCATCCAGCTAAACCGGTGCTCTGGACATTGGCTGTTTCTCTTTTCTGTTAGCTATTTTGACTATGTAATTCTTGGTTCAAAAAAGGTTCTTGTACAGGGACAGAAATATATTTTTCTTTCTTTCTTCTCCAGATTTCTTTTCATCACTTAATGTACAAATTTAGAAAGTGGTATTTTTCAAGATGTTTTTTATTTGGCCAAGCTGGGCTTTTTGGCTTGCTTCCAACATAGGAAATTGTTCCCTGCAGGGAAGAAAAACAAATAAAAAAAGAAAATAAAAAAGGCAAATAAAAGCCCCCAATCAACCAACAAAAAAAGAAAAACACAACCCCCCCCACCAAACAACAACAACAACAACAACAAAAATGACAGCAGCTAGCATTGTTTTACATTGCACAGCAATATAAAGCCTTTTGTGCTTTTTTAGGGGTTTTGTATTCAAATTTAAAGAAATTTGCCTTTTTTTTTCACACAGACTTCAAAGCATATCTCACTGGTATTATAGACAAGTCTGGTACCTTCTACCAGGGGATCATTTTGCTCAGCAGTTGACCTAGGCTTTTATGCCTGATTGCCTTCATGGGATGGTTTTAGATCACTGGCCAAACTGCAGTTTGTGCAAGGTGGAAGTAGAGTGCCAGTGCTTGTTACACCTGTTCAGCCACCTAGACAGGTCATTTAAACTATGGTTCTGGTCAGGAGTTACATGGTTCCATGTGCTTTCTACATTTATCAGTACTACTGTGAGTTGGTATTAATGCCCATAGAAACTGGGGACTTTATTACTTTCTCTATCTCAAATAATACAGGATTTTATGCAGCTACTTCAGGCTGTAGTGGTGTGAACAGAATATCCAGAGCAGTGTCTCACTCATCACTCAAGATGAAGAGTGTGAAATGGTGAAGGAGAAGACTGTCAGGGCTTTGCTAAGTCAGGATCCTTCCCATCAGACATGTTTACCCCTCTGCAGCATCACACTACCTGTACAGCAGTAATACCATTCCCCTGCTTGTTAGTAACCAGCACCCAGCGACTGCTCACTCATGGCAACATGAACATTGTTTTCTCTTCCTGCTCCTGCAATGATTTTAGTATGTTGATAGCAGTTCTATTTCATAGTGGAATCCCAGGCAAATGTCTTGTAGTGTATTAGAAATGCCATGGTAAATTACATTCACTTCAAGTGCTTTTAGCCAGTGATGGTATTCTGTCTCTGAGTAGAAAGCCCTTGAAGGTCCAGATGCATGAAGTGTATGCTCAGGGTGGAAATTCTTTTAGAAAGGCATGTTTAATGCAGGTTAACAGCAGGGCAGCTCAGTAAGAATAGAAAAGGCATATTCTGTCTGTTGAATGAGTGCAAGATATATCTGATGCTTTGTTATTCCTCTAGTTTTTTGAGAATCCATCTGCAGCCATGCACTGAGTGCTCTGGGTACTCTATATAATGGATTAAGAATTACAATATAAGCTTTGACAAAACACTTCTTCTAAGTGTATCTCCATTTTCTCTTAACTTCCTCAAGAGCTATAGAAAAGAAAGAGAAAAATACATACTGGGAGAATATTAGTCCATCTGGTGTCTAACTAACTCTTTAGAGTTAAAATTGTGCCATTGTAACTGTCACACTCCACAAACACTCTGAGAGCTAAGGCCAGGGACTGTGTGTGTGCTGAGGGAAGGGGATTGATACTAGAAATGTAAATATCCCAACTCATTATCCAGTAATGCTGGGTATAATTTGGTCAGTTTGGCTTGAAGACATTTTTTAAAGAGGCCTTCTGTGGCCAAATTAAATTTGAGATTGAAGCTTTTTCCATAAATTCCACCGAATTAGCTACCCAGGTGTGAATTTGATGGTCCTTTCTTCTGCAGAGGTACACGTGGCTGGAAGCCTCTGTTTGAAGTGTCCCTTTAAGCTGAGAACTCTTTGTTCTCACTCTTCAGTCGTAATACTTTAAATATTAATAAATATTTTCAGTCTTTATAGATACAAATACAGATATTTCTGCTAAAACACTGCCAAGTAAAAGAGCTGTTTAAACTGAGCTATATTGTCATGAAGAGACATGAGCAAGCAAAGTAGTGTAACTATACTTGAACTTACTGATTTCCATTAGCCATCCCAGCACTGATTTTGAATAAACAAGCTGTATATACATGAATGCTGTGAACACTGGCTAGACTTCTAATGGTGAAACAACAGTGCAATGTTTTGGGGCTTTTGAAATTCAGGGCAGCTTGGCCAGCTGATTTGAACTGGTTATATAATCTTTCAAAAAGTAAAGATGTATCTACAGATACATGGCTTCCTGAAAGGTTAGAAATTAACCTGGCACACTGAGTGTTGTCAGAGGGTTTAAATTCCTGGGAGCAGTCCAGAAGACTTAGACCTATATTTTCTGTTTTCTTTATTAGTGTCACTGCTTTAAAAACAATACATCTATGACTGTATTCAAATGGATGTTTGTGGGTTTATGTGAATATTTTTGTAGTCTGTATCTCTGAAATAGCAGCTTTGCCTCCCAGGTACTACTGGGTAAGAAGATGACACTTTGAAGATTGTTATAGTTTTGACAAAAACTCTTCTGCTGAGTAACATCAGAGGCATGGAAAGGCTGCATGCTGTTCTGTGCTGGGGTTAATTGGCGTGGAACAATAACTGCATTGTAAGTGTCCCACAGCCTTTGGAAATGCAGTGCTTACTGCTGCATGTGTTCTGCAGATTAAATAGACAAGCTTTGAAGAAGTTCAAAGTGGTTTTGATTTGAACCACATCTAAGGATGATGTGCACCTTACCTGAATTAAATTAGCAACCAAGAAAATATTTTTTTCATCCTGCATTCATTGAAAATGCCTATTGGAATTACTTGTGAGGAGGCATTTGTATGGGATTGTCTGGGGAGAAAGAGGGAAACATGCTATCTAGCAAAGATTGTGGTTTTCTTATTCAGTTCTACAAATCACCTTTGGAGTTGTATCGGTGTTGAC
Organism: Dryobates pubescens; assembly: GCF_014839835.1. NCBI lineage: Eukaryota > Metazoa > Chordata > Aves > Piciformes > Picidae > Dryobates > Dryobates pubescens. Next base: position 21,157,181 of record NC_071615.1, on the reverse strand, counting down.
ATTTTCATTCCTCATGGCTCTTCTGCCATGTAGGGCTAGTCTTCAGTGAAACCCATGTCATGCAGGATGGATTGCATAGAGTCACTTCATACTTGTGTATCCCTCTGTACAGAGAACACTGCTTGTGCTACTAATCCCTTAACCAGTCATCCCAAGGCCCTGAAACACCTCTTCATTTCCCCTGGCCTTATCACTACTTCATCACTCCCTCCCTGAAAGATCAATAGTTCATAGTAACCTTAAGGGCTGTATGAGGGAGCCTAGTATCCGAACTACTAGGAACCTGTATGTGAATGTCTAAACAATGACCTTCCCCAAAGATCCAAATGCAGTGGTGGGAGGATGCAAATCTTGAACCTAAACCTATCACATTAGCACCCCAGGCAATCATGACATACAGACATTCATATGAGAGGCTGATAGATGGACTCAATATTTTTGGATGGCTCGGGCCTGAAGGATGGACTAGAAGATCTGCTGATGTTCCTACTTGTCCTGTTTTCTATTCTTCTGGCATAGGCTCTCTTTGTTCCCCTCCCACACTGGATCTTCACATACAGTGAAATCCTCATTGCCTTTTTCCTTTGAACATTCCCACAAAGGCTGGGAACCATTTTCAAACCATGTTTTTCTCTTACCCTAATTTTTTCCTGAGGTTCATATCATAAAGAAAGGTCCTATGACAGTCTCTGCCTGTCTCTAAGGCATGGTGATATTTTGTCTTTATTCTAGTTCTCTTGCATTCCTTTTTGGATGACACCACAGGCCTGCATGTGGTATTGAAAGTGGGGCTGCAGATTAATCTAGATATTAGTGTTAGAGCTTGAACAGTGTTAGATGTTTCCTCCTTATGCAGCCCAATGCCTTGCTGTGGTGTGCAGGGACTGGCTGCACATTGAGCAAATGTCTCTATCCAGTTCCTCTCAATGACTCCTCTAATACCAGGATCTCATCACTAATTCAGAAGTTCTCAGTGCACACGAGTAGCTTGAATTGTGCTCTCCAATCTGCACTACCTTGCAATTTTCTACATTCAATTTAATCCAGCCATCATACCACCCGAGTGCTTTGTTGTAACAGGTCCTTGTGGAGCTCTTCAGAATCATTAACTCAGAGGTTCCTGAGCCTTTGCTGTCGATACAGGAACATGCAACCCCAATGGGAAAGTCTGATGCAAGCTAACAGAAATCAAACCAGTAGGCTTCCATGTATTATTATTAAAACCACACTTCTCTTATTAAAATGTGACCTTTGTCTATGTGCTTTGTAATTGTGCCTAATATAACCCTTTATTTTGGATGACCTTCAGCTGACAATTCTAAAGGATAAGACACAATGGAAAATGCCTTTTTTTTCTAAATGGCATTGTGTCTCTTCCATAAGAATACAGTCCCCACCAGGTTCTAAGTGTTTTCATGTGTTTGAATACAACACACACTTTCAAGGAGTTTAGAAAGGCCCAATAGGACCTATGAATAGAGATAAACAGACACAAAATATTCTTGGCATAAGACAGGTTTAAGTGAGTCTTGGCTTGGTGGCTGCCGTCTCAATCTTGATTCATTTGCAGTATAGCTGTACTCTCATATTTGAAATATCCTTAATACCATAGCAGATCCCTTATTGATCATGGCTTTGGCTGAGTTTCTAACTGTGGTTAAAATAGATTATTTTAAAAGTTTTGAATTAAATGCATTTATTTGGCAATGCTTCTGCTGTCACTGAGCTTTTAATTAATGAAACCCCCCCCAAAAAAGCCTATTTTGAACTTTTGAATTACACAGTTTTTCAAGGTTGGTTGTTGCTGGTGGTGGGGAGGGGTGATTGTTTGGTTTTCATTTGTTTGTGAGTTGGGTTTGGTTTGGTTTGATTTGGTTTGTTGTTTTTTTTTTTTCTCCAGGTAAACATTTGGCTTCCTCATGTTCCAATCTGCTTGTTGATTGATTCAGGAGAATCCTGAAAACGTTTTAAACAGTTCCTTGAAATATAATTGCGTTGCTATATGCGAGGCAGATTATTCTAGCATGAAAAATAAAATTCACCCAAAGTCATTGTTTATTGAATACTGGCTTTGAGCAGAGATTCCAGCCAATTTAATTCTTCCCAGTAGGCCTACCTGTAGGTGAATAAAGCAATGGAATTACCATCCTGTTCTGGGCGTTTGAAGTCACAGGGTGTGACGTGTGTCAACGAGGCTGTGGTTGCTATTTCCCTACTTGTGCACCCAGTATTGCATTAGTAACAAAATTACATAATAGGGTGTATTAACATTTTCATTACTTAATTATACCAAAAAAAATCAAACCCCAGAGGTTTTTTCCTATGGAGTCATGAAGCTCCCATCACATCAATATTTATCACTGGCACAGGAACATTAACTGCTGGTGTGGTATGTGTTGCATATGTAAAAGGGATGGAAGAAGCTAGAAATTAAATCAAAATGGAGCTAATTGCTAATAAATGCAAGATATGCAGCTGGAGTGAAATGTTGCAGTCCTGTTTGTGGGTAGAGCCAGGACTTGTGTGATTTAGGTGTCTGACAGTATCTGCAGGCTTGGTTGGTTTGTGTATTCCTTCCTTTTTCAGTGCTCCAAAACGTGGAGGTGGAAAACGAGACATCCTGATTGCTGCCCTATGATCTCTGTCATCACTCTGGGGACAGTGATAGCAGGAAGCCATAGCAGCACCCTGCAGTTGACAGCATCTTGCTGTTCATAGAAGCTAGCCATTTGCTTCAAATGTGTGTGAGGAAGCTTGTATGGAAAGGTTTTTTCTGACTCCGAGTGCTGGCTGTCCCCTTATGAATAATACCAAGATGCAGACTGAGAACAGCCTCATTTTTCAGACTGTCGGGAGCAGAGGATTTCACACAGCACAAACACACTCCCTCACACAAACCCAAACAAGATGCTTGCCAACCCTTTCAGCAAGATAGCTGCTTGCCCCTTGTGAGCAGAGGGCCACGCCTTAGTGCACAAATGCACAGTCGATGGAAGCAGCTTTCTTTACCATTTCAAATAACTGCCCAACCAGGGCTCCATTCTGGCTTTCATGATTAAAATGTTTCTACAGAGGGAGTCAGAGATTGAAATCTATCCATTATGGAAACTATTTTCCTGTTGTTGGAGCTTTTATGAAAGATTCCAAGTTTCCACACCATTTATTAGGCAATAACATCACAAGAGAGAAACCCCAGGAATATTTTAGATTAGAAGAAATCTAATAAGGACCTTTAGAACAGGGTGAACACGTGCTGGGGGTTTGGAAATGTTTCAAAGAAGTCATACCATGGCTTTAGAAAAAGGGAACAATCCACCCTGCCCCTCCCTCCCACTTGAGCCAAAGTCATAGCTTTGCAATTAAATCCAAATTCTTATGAGTGATATGGCAACTGTCTGTTCAGTAATGGAGACAAGGATGTTGGAGCAATAGCCAGTGACAGGATTCACTGAACTGGAAAATGCAGCCTTGACCATAAACTCCAAACATTTAAAAGCTGTGCAGATGTGATGATGGGCTTTGCTGGCAGTTTATGGAGAGGCACTCAAATTATCTGTTTGATAGTGACTTTGCTGGAAGATACAAAAACAGAGTAATGTACAAAAGAGGATGCAAACATGGTTTATTTTGCATTTGATTGCCCTGTAAGAGGGTCAGATGTAAACCTGTGACCCACAGGGTGACGTCCACCTGTTTTCTCCAGGAGAAAACATTGGTTTTTTCCTTTCTATGAATAACATGCCAGAATCCAGGACAATACCTGTATTTTTCTTTTTCACTTTGCCAGAAAAAAAACAGAAGAGAGGTACTGGGAAGTTACCCTCAGTTATTTGTGTGTGCTGTGACTTCAGAGCTCAGAGAGGAAAAGGATTGGAAATCCTTTGTGCCCAGAACCAGTGCAGGGTAGGACTGACTGCTGATGTGTCCATTGCAATGTGCTTTAGTCCCCCAGTATGCTTGTGCAACCTGACAAACAGAAGTGATTCTGATGGCAGACACATGTCTATGTGGATCTAGCAGAAGCCTACTAATTCTCAGCACTCAAGGTGCTGAAGAGAACAATAACCTTAATAGCTGCTTAATATATCCTCCTTAGCTGTGTTAGCATAGCTGCCTTCTCTGAGCAGGCTCTACATTTCTTTAATTTTATTTGTTGTAGTTTAAGTCCATTTCTCTAAAATCTCACCATTCCTTCTCATTCAGCAGCTGGTTTCTGGGAGAGGCATCACCAATAGTTCTTAAACAGAATGTGCTTCACATAGATGTTTTGAGGGTGGTTTATTTTATTTATTGTATTTTATTATTTTTGTCTTATTATTAATCAGTTACTGGTTAAAGGCTTAAGATTTTCAAGGGCTCAACAAGGGAGACCAAGCATGTTTATCTGTTGCCTATGGCATTACCTCTTGGAGTTGCTAATCCATATTTATTTATTTGCTTTTATTTTTAGCATGTGGTCAGAAAAATGTCTGCAATATCATGTTGAACATTTAATATGTGTGTATGTGAGTGTGTCTGTAGGGGAGTATGTGATGGGCCATTATAAACTCATATATTATAGTTCCATTCCTCTTCTGTGATATTCTTGAAAGCCTTTACCAGACAGGAGCTTCTTTTCTGTTAGTGTCCCCCTGCTCTGGATGCTTTTATCCTTATTAAAGTCTCTCACAAGCAGCAGTATATTTCAGAGTCATATGAGAAATGGCATGTTTGCTGAAAAAGATGCAGCATTTGTCCAGGGTCAGCTCAGTGGCCAGAAGGCACAGAGAAGAGCTGTACTGGGATATCTACATTGATCAAACACTAGAGATCACACAGTTGTGCTCACCTAGAGGAATTGCTGTGCCGGTTGCCATTACTGGCAACACTAAAATATATCTATAGCGTAAGACTGATAAAACTGTCACTGGGAGCTCCTGCAAAAGTAATTCAGTCAGGAAGCTGCCATTAGCAGTTAGAGACCCCCCTCAACTGTAGCTGCTGAATTCCTGGATCTGATTGGTAATTAGCCAAATCGGCATTCTGCTTGTTTGTAGGACACAGCAGTGCAGGGCAGAGTGAAGGATAACAGAGATCTGCTGTGTTGCTGAGCATCAATGCTGTCCGTTCAGACCATACCTTCTCACTTCAGTATTGTGCAGTGTTGTTCACAATTCACCCTGCTTTGTAATTGTTTCCATTTGCAAAAGGCCCCTGACAGTAGAAGAATTACTGAGATTTTGTTTTGAAAAATAACACAAAGAATACTTGTAAAAGGAGGATCATTTACTTGGAAGATTTTCTAATATTAACCATGGCTTATTGGCCCAGTCAGTGTACTCCTTTCCAGACACAAGGATTCCTTACCACATAAATACCAGTGCTGCATCCATTTGAACTATGAATCGCTCCATGCTGTGGGAGAGCCCATTTACTGGAGGCATGCCTGCAACAGGAGAAAGACAAACCTGGATAGTAATTCATTTAAAGTTGTATTGAACTAAGATTTGTGAAAATAGGATTTGGAGCTCTATCTAGGGGTTCAAGAGGGAAGAAATCTCTGATTCAAAAACATCAGAGAAAGTTACCAAGGAAGCAGCTAAGGATCTGGGAAGGAGTTGTACTCAGGGCTCCTGGCTTTTACTGTGTGTATCACCCCATGACTGGATACTGCTCTTCTGTAGGGTTAAGCAGAGTGTGATGCGGTTTCTCACTGGTATTTCTGAGTCTTCTCAGACACTTCCATTAGTAGGCTTTGCCTTATTGATCATAATGGGCTTAAAGCCAGGTCCTTGGCTTTTCTGAATTTATGTTTTCAAGCAGGAGCCAGAGCCAGATATATAATCACTAACATGCATAGTCCATGGAGAACTTTTTCCTTGCCCTTAGAGTCTCTGGTAGTCACTGGTAATGCAGGTCTCAGAAGGCTGTGATATGGTAATGGATGCTTTGAATCTCAGTTGCAAAGCAGAAGAGTGACAGACAAGAGAAACTGGGCCCAAAATCCCAACAGAAGATAGAAGTAGGCCAAAGGTTTCAGATGTTTTTTCTTCCATTTAATCATATAATTCTGGAATCTAACTCTGTCCAAATGAAGGCAAAACACAGTTTTAGTTCCTGAGACTTAAGAATTCTGTATCTGTGTCTGAACTCTGCAGCAGAGCCCATTTCTAGAGCTGAGCCTGATTGCCTCTCTGTTGCCAGTGTGCCTAGAAATGATCTTCATTGCTGATATCCTGGGTTTTGTGTACCCTTGTATCTAGCAGCACCACATCTAGTGGTACATTGTTTCCTGTCAGAACTTGGCTGACCTTAAAGTAGTAGAATAATAATAACATATTTTACATTAGAGTGACTCTGGGAGGGCATCTGGTCCAACACCTCCTACGCCAACAGCTTTCTTAAAGCAGAAGCAACTGGCTGGCATAGAAAGATCCTGTGTGGAAAACAGTTTGTATACACAGTTTTGGAGAAAAAACCCAAACATTTTGGAAACAAGAAGTATCTTACAAAATTAGATCTAGAGCTGTGACAGAAATGAGATTTATCTCAAGTGAACCTGTCCACAGTATCCAAAGAAAAGTGCCTTTCTGCTCACACTCAACATTTCATTCTCTTCCACCTATAGATGATGCTGGACTTCAAGCAAGTGTTGTAACTACAAACTAGTAAGCTTGGCAGACAGCCTCACCTTGGAGGTGTACATGAAGGCGATCCCTACTATTCTAACCACATATTAAAACCCAGCAAGTTTCTGAGCTACAAAGTCACTAAATAAAAGACAGAACTGACAAGAATTTCAGCATGAAAAATATCAGCTATTTTATTTTCTCCTTTTGAGATGCTTATTAAAATAATGCAAGCTGCAGAAATTGTTGTCGTGTAATGCTGTAATTCTCAGCAAGAGATCTGTATTTTGTTATTAGTTCAATAAATCTTTCTGCTGTTCACTTTTTAAATGCTTTCTGATAGAACACAATTAAACTCTGATCTCCTGTTCCCATTTCTAGCCTTTAAGAAATCTCAGTAATGGTCCAAAATAATGAGTTGATAAAAATGGAATGCAAAGACTATTCATAGTTTTATCCCACAATCAGAGTGGGCATTCATAACTTCTGCATTTTCATTAGGACTGGAAGAGAGTGAGTGGATTAGAAACTGTAAGCTTGTTGGTAGGAAAAACCTCTACAAGGTTTCCCCTCTGATTAGATCTTCATTTAGGCAGCCAAATAGAAAGCTGCTTCCTCCCTGCCCTGCCCCAGCATGAATCTTGGGACAGCTTAAATATATGTTAGAGCTTAGATCCTGGCTGTAAAGCTAGTTTGTGCCTCTGAAAGGGAGCATCTGAGAATGCTTAGACACTTGGGTTCCTCCCAGTACAGAGCTTTGCTGCACATACACTGCCCTGGCAGCCTCTGTACCATCCTGCTTGCCAGGACCTGCTCCATTTCTGGGTGGACATTTGTCATGCAGCAGGGATGGGCTTGGGAACGCACTGAAATTAGCTGTTAGTTAGCTGGTTTGGCTGTTGCTACCAGGCTACACACACCATGACAGGTTAGGTGTTTATTTGCTAGGTGCTTTTTGTGGCACAGACCTCCATGCCATCACAGCTACACCTTTTGAAACACTAAATTATCTCACTGTTTGGTTTCAACCATTGTTTAGATGTGTACATGAGCAGTGACCACCATTGCAGAGGTGGCCCTCTGCATCGCACAGATCCTGTTCATTGGCTTTGCAAGACAATGTGGAGTACTTGCCATGGGGTTTCACAGGAGTCCTTCTCCAGAGCAGGTGGGTGCTGGGGTCGTACTGCAGCATTGAACACGTGCCTTTGATTTCAAGGACACCTACAGCTTTTGCTAAATGATGCTGTGATCTATAACCCTGAGAGCCATATCTGGGAATATTTCAATATCTGAATAGATCTTATCCAGCAGAATGGTATTGTGAAAATGAATCTGTAAAGATGCAACAGTCTCATCTTTGAGTACTGTTTTGTAGAGCTGAAGATAACCTGGGAACATTTCATCCTGTTCTAGGTTCTCACCATTGCATGCAATCTTCCGTGTCTGAATTACATAGATAAAAAGAAATGTTGTCTTCCTTTTCTTCTTGGTAAAAAGCACTGCAAAATGGGGTTTGGGTGTGTGAAAAATGGATCTCATAGGAATATTTCAGGTCCAGGAAAATAACAGCAAAACACTGGCTAAGCAAAAGGGATTCAGCATGTGTTTGACTGTAATTTCTAGTGGTCAATTCACAGAAAAGTTGCAGGCTTTTTTAAAAACCAGAACTGCCTTTACATAGATAGATTTTGGGGGGTGGGTGGGTTGTGTCTGAATTTGCAAAGTGTAATTTCCTTTAAAAGCTTTACATGAAGAGAGGAAAGTGCTTTCTGATACCATTTTAAGAGAATGCTATTGGCAAGTCATGAACTAGCTTTTTAAACCTACGATTCAGCCTACAGCTCTAGAGATCTCAAAATGTAATTGGTTTTAATGAGGGGGTTAATTTCAGATCATACCTAATTGCTTCTTGCAAATTAGCCATTAGTAGTGAATCATCTCTCATCATATGGTTTCTAAACCCTGATTTTTGAAAATGGGTAATTGTGAGTTTCTAGTTGCAAGCTTTTCACCTTCCTTCGTATTTAGCTATTCCTATGGGATGCTGAGAGCCCTCAGTTCCCCTGTCTTTCGTACAACTGGGCTCTGAGCATACTTAGATTCTTTGATTAAAAGTTTGTTCATTCATTTGCTTTGTGTTCCCAGAGGCTTTGCTTCAAGGCAGCTCACATTCATTACAGCCTGTGGAAAACACCTTGGACAAACTTAACCCAGCTGTGCCAGCCCAGAACAGCAATGCATGTCAGTGGGAAGAAGGTACATGGCAGCTGCCTTCTGGGGAGCTGCAAACCATCACCATTGTCTTCAGAGGGGGGTGCATTTGCTGAAGACAGTTCTGTGTTATGCTGGGGATGCTGGATCTCTCTTCTAGAAACCCAGGGTTTTTGAGGTTGCCCTATAAGGTGAAATCAATGTCTCTTTGGCCATTACAAATGATCACACTTCTCTTCAGCTATATACATTATATACTGTGGTCTTCAGTCCATTGTACTTATTCCAGAGAGTTCTGTTGTATGTAACAGAATGGGCTCTGGTCCTGCTTCTGCCTTTGCTAAGGTTCATGAAGTTTTGCCATCCACTTAAGCAAAGGGCACATTGAATCTCCCCAGTAATGTGTATTATTTGGTGTGTTTACTAGCATGTGTGCTATCTAGTTTGATGAATACCACATTAATAGCTAGCAAGTACTTTTACATGGAAATTAGGAATGAAGTATAATGCAATTATTCAGTTCTGGTGTAAAATATTTACATTTCCTAAGTGAAATCCAGCCACAAGTGTGATTTGCAGAAAGCTATCATAAATGCTACTTTGATAAAAAGAAATAAGTACCAAGTAGAAGTGCAGTGATTCAGTGAAGAATGTCTGATCTGGGGGAAACAAATCCTGCATCTATTGCCCAGGTGATTGTAAGGAATTACACAATTAGGATATTTAGTTTTAAATGTAAATTTTATTAAGGGTCTGTAGTTTCCCTTGAGGACTGGAATTTCTTCCCTGTGGCAAGAAGTCATAGAACATGACCTGGTTTCTAAAAACATTTGCTCAAAGTAGTTCTATGAGAAAATGCTAAGCTATTTTCAATTATTATGCAGGGTATCTGGATTAATAAGATATTGGTTGGCCTCCATGTCTAGAGTCCCTTCCACCACCTAACATTATGGTATCCACAGTGTACATCAAAAGGGGAATGAGATCATCCAGATGTACCTAGAGAAGCTTTTGATAGAGTTTTTCCATGTTTGCTGAGAGATTTCTGCAGTTTGTGACAGGGCCTATTACCCTGTAATGCAGCCTTTCATTTTCATCTCAGTAGCATGAGATATGGCTCAAAATGAAACCTGCAGGGATCCAGACTCATCAGGAAACAGTCAGCAAACAGAATTCCAAGTCAGACCAAAAAAAAAGAAAAAGAAAAAATGGTAAGGAAGCCAACCAGTGTGGCTTTTGACAACCACCAGTGCTGCTGGGGCTGATTTGCCAGTCAGGTCACTGCAGACACCTCTCGTGCCTCATTTTTAAGCTCAGTTTTGTTTCATAGGTAAATTTTCACTTGTTTTTTGATGATAGATGGACTGAGAGGCTGCTTCCTCCTCCTTCCCATGGGAAGGAGAGGTGATGATTGTTCCAAGCCATTTTTGAAAGAGAAGGAATTGGAGTTGGGGGAGGGTGTGGGGGGTGTGTGTGTGTTAAAGGACCAGAAGGGATGAAGTATGAAGCTGAGATCCTTCTGGAGTAAAAAATATCTTGCTTAATTTTTCATCTTATGGCATGTATTGGTTTTCTAACATTAAAAATAGCCATTAAATACATAACCCAATCTCTGCAATTGCCAGTATCTACACTAAAAGCAGTATTTGCAATGAAAAGCACAAATACTGCTTCTACTTTGGAAAGCTTTTCATTATCAATGGAACCAGTTTCTCCTCCCAACAGTATTGAACCAGCCACTACTCTTTGATGACTTAGGCAAAAGCTAGTGCTTTGTCATGCTGCTGAGCTTCTGAAACTTTGGAAGCCTGTTCCATTTCCTCTGGGTTTCAGAGACCTTAGAACTGATTTATATCTTTTAATCAGAAGCTGTGTTACCACCATGGTGAATTTAAGAACAGAAGTATCAAAGCTTGATTGGGTGGCTGTGCTTTAGAATGCTCCAAGAGCAATCTGTGGTGTAGCCAGTGCTGGATGACTTTGATTGCAGGTAATATTAGCAAAGGATAAATATGCTCCCTCTTCATTCTAATGGCAGAAGTCAAAACCTCAGGAACAGGTCACAGAAAACGTCCTATATGTTGTGAACTAAACAGAAAGCAAAACTGCCTTTGAACTTCAGTGCTGATTGATGTGACCAGTTAAATCATAGCATGCTGCATGCAGCTGGCACTTTGGGAATATTCCTCTGCAGTTCCACATTTCTCCTGTTCCAAGAACAAGCTTACAACTCCCATTGCCTTAGACATGGTAGAAATAACAGGAGTCTGTAGGGAGAAAAATAACACAAATAAGTTTGCAAAGAAATGAAAGGTGAAGGAACACAATAATATTCTTAGAATGTGACTGTTTTGTTCATTTTTGGGTGGTGAATGACAGCCTTTGAATGAATGCCCAGTGAATCTTTTTTCATATACCAAGGCAGGAGTGTGACTTGCCATGACTGAAAACCCTTTCCAGACCCCCTGCTCAACATGTGTACAATTTAGGAATATATTTTCATCAGAAGTACTGCTAGTGGCATTAAAACCAGAGTAAGAGTTAGGTACCACACAGGTCGAACATTGTGTTGCTTTCTCAGAGCTGCCATTTAATATTGAAGCAAGTCTGTAAGGTGTCCTAAGAGTCCTTTTTTTTGTAATCCATTGCTTTCTGCAGTTTCATTCCTTTCAGAAATCACACACGGGTTTGCCATTCAGATATGTTTGGTGATGAGAATTTGCTGTCATCTTAGGGCATAACTTTCCTAAGGGAATACAGCTGAAGGGTCTTGTCCATGCCAAGAGGCAGATCTCTCATGCTGTGGCTTTACCAAGCCATGGTGTGATACACGAGAGAGCAGCAGACCAAAGACAGATCTCCTGATGTGGAGCAAAGCTTGTAAAAGCCATACATAGAAATGTTTCGGTGCTTATGACAAAGATTCATCCTGTTGAAAGTTTCAAAGTGCAGCTGGGCTGTAGCCATCACCTGTACTGGTTGTTTTCTCTGCTTTCAAGATGGAGTTCTGCTAGAAAAGCAGTCTTCCCTGGCTGGCCATTCCATGGAGTGGGTTGTTACATACACTCTGGGTGAGAAAACAAAAACAGCAACAAAAAGCAAGCAGATTGGCAGTTGCTATGGCAATTCCATCCTTTGTTAGGGTTTGATAGAAGTTTTAGGAGCTAGGGGAAATGCTCGGAAATGGTAATTTGTGTTTTTCAGGGGAATGCAATTTTCCATTGTGAACAGAGATTTTAAAGTCAGCAATTCAACTGGTACAGCTGGATTAAGTCATCTACATTTTGTATTGTCTGCTTCTTAACACGGGGACATTGCTGTGAAATAATTGCATTGTTCTCTGCAATTCCAATTACCTAGTGCCAACTTTTATTTCACATTATTGACTTTTTTTTCAAGTGTATATTGGTGGCAATAACGTTTTCTGGGCAATCACAAGCCAATTAAGTGTGTTATTTGTTGCAGTATAAAACATAGTGCTAAAACAACTTGGATTTTCCCAGCACCTGAGAGGAAATTGTGGTGTGTGTTTTGGGACACAGCTTTGAGGGATGATCTCTGGAGAAGACCCTGAAAATGAGATAAAGTTGCAAATATGTGTTGTTTATCCACACTCTACATTTATTAGAGAGCAAGGAACTTCCAGATTAGAAGTTTGCTGCCAAGCCACTTTCTCTGGAGAGAAAAGCTGCTGGTGCAAATGCACATCCTACTGCTACTAAGCCTGGGAAACACCTCTGGGGTTTGGGCATGCTGCCGGGGGGATGCAGCAATCCTCCTTCCCATTTACTGTTGCAGTTACTTAGGCTACTGCACAGACAGCTAAAGCCTCTTAGGTATATATTGCTTTCTTACTCTGAGAGCCTCCCTGTATTATGCTCAATTAAGTGTTTTCCAGTGATTGATTTTTCAACATGTCTTATATTTAATGGTTATTTTGGAAATGTAACACTCAAAACTTGCTGTAGAAACTGCAATACGAACACAGCACAGCAGCTATATATTGCTTGGTATTTGCTTCCAGTAGAGCTGAATTTGTAGGAGATAATGTTTGTTCTCATAAAGGAAAAAGAGATTCCTGCCCTCTCTTTTAAAACCAGCACACTTAGATGAAATTTGCATTTTATTTTATTATTTTTTTTTTCCATCTGGGAACAGCTGCAGCCAGTACCCAGTGTTTTTTAACACAGATGTAACACTGAGAAACATCCCCCCAATGAAACTGTCTCACTGCTGGGGCTGTAAAGACATGGGAGGCATTCTGGGCAAGTGTGCTAAAAGAGTGGAGAAGACAGCAATTTAAAAATACCCACAGAAGAACCTGGAGTCTAGCTTACAGCTGAGGCACAGAGCAGACTGACATGAACCTGCACTATCAGCCAGGTAAACATCTGGCTTTGTTTTTTCTTCAGGTTCTGTGCAAGAACATTTCATGTGCAAGTACACTGGAGTGATAAATTCATAGTAATTCTTAGAACCCTCCTTTTAAATCAACTGTAATTTCATTTTAAAGGATATTATTTTAAAACATATGACAGAAAAAAAAAGAAAAAGATAAATATATGACAGAAAAAGAAAGTGCCTCTGTTTGATGCCAGAATTGTATTCTAAAAGGAACTTCAAAGCAGAGTCACAAGCTTCCTATTTTCATCCAAGAGATTAGGATTTACAACCAAAAAAAAAAGAAAAAAAAAAGAGCAAAACACAGCACAAAGGGGAAGAAATTAATTAATTTGAAGGAGGCACACTTCAAAGGGGAGCAAGATTTCTCCCTCTCTTGTTAATACTACTGGGTTCTGAGTCAAACAAATGAGACAGAAAGCAGTATTCTTGTGTGCCTCAGTTAAGAGGCACACAGGAGGATGGATACCTGTGTGGGCAAAAGGCTCTCCATGCGTGTCGATGCATTCTCCTTCTGAAGAAGTCTGTCTCCTTATTGTCACCAAATGCAAAAGGAACCTCCCAGGGAATTACTTTACATACTTACGTGTCCAGACTTTTGGAATAATTTCTATTATGAAGAAACACCTTCAAAATGAGTCTGGAGAAGTATTGTGGTGGTGGAGTCACCATCATTGGAGGTGTTTAGGAGGAGACTTGATAGGATGCTTGGTTGCATGGTTTAGTTGATTAGGTGGTGTTGGATGACGGGTTGGATGCGATGATCTTGAAGGTCTGTTCCAACCTGGTCTATTCTGTTCTGTTCTGTTCTATTCTATTCTATTCTATTCTATTCTATTCTATTCTATTCTATTCTATTCTCTCAGTAGCCTGAGGAGGAGAGTGTCTATTCAGTTGTGTCCATTGACAATGTAGTCAGTGTTCCTGGTATCCTCAGCCAGGCAGTATTGGTTATGTGCCACGCTCCATTGAAAAGCTTACTGCAGTGAAGCACACAAATGCTGCTGTCAGGGGGAGCACCTTGTCCTCTGGCTCTCTGCATTCCTCCTTCCTCACCAACTGCATACATACCAGAATGCATGCTTCCTTTCTCTGTCTTGGACACAGACCTGAATGTGCCTCAGACTAGTGTGAAAGGGTCTGCAGTATTCAGAGCAGAGAGAGAAGGGCATCCTTAACTCTATCCAGTTTTCCCAGTGTTCTTTGAGACCTCTCCTGCCTGAAGGTAGCTGCGTCAGGGGAGGTTTAGGCTGGAGGTTAGGAGGAAGTTTTACACAGAGAGAGTGATTGCCCACTGGAATGGGCTGCCTGAGGAGGTGGTGGGGTCGCCGTCGCTGGGGGTGTTCAGGGCGAGGCTTGACAGGATGCTTGGTTCCATGGTTTAGTTGATTAGGTAGTGTTGGATGATAGGTTGGACACGATGATCTTGAAGGTCTCTTCCAACCTGGTCTATTCTATTCTATTCTATTCTATTCTATTCTATTCTATTCTATTCTATTCTATTCTATTCTATTCTATTCTATTCTATTCTAAGGTGCAGGGGTGAAAGAGGCCAGTGAGAAGACAGGACTGATCTAACAGGCAGATTGGAATGGTGGAGAGGGAGGTTTCATCTCCACAGTCCCTGGCTCTATATGGAGATGACCCTGACATTGAAGACTAGCCTGGACCTGATAACAGGCTGTGCTCTGTAGGGATACTCCACTTAGAGGTTTAAGACAGTTGCCAAGGAAGTATTGAGTTTTGCTGGTCAAATGCAGTCAGCTGCAGAGATGTGCAACAGTGATTCCTATCAAAAACACGGCACACATTGTCATCTTCCTTAGTGCCCTAGAATCTGGCAAAGCAATGCTCCTGTGTGCCATTGCAAGAGATACAAGTGTTAGGGCTGTAGCTTGCTTAAGCAAAGAAGCTCAAATCCTTCTGATATCCTCTGTAATGGAAAAAGAGACAGAAGAATAGCAGTGGGGGAAGTGAAAGAGTCATTGGGTGGAAGAAGACAGAGCAGTGGGAGGTGTTCTGGAGCATCTAAATGTCTTGATGAAACAGCACCAGCTCCATGACATTATCTTTCCTGCCTTGGATAGTAGAAACTGCCAAAATGAGACATGGATTTTAGCAACACTGGGAGAAAGACAGCGGGAATTGCTATTTCTGCACACAGGCAGGTACTTTCTAAGCCCTTTTAGTTCTGCGGGTATCTCTGTGCCAACATAATGCTGATCCAGTTTGTCATTTCTTTACTGTGTGATAGCCTTGGAGAGAACAGGAGTCTCACAGTAAATGGAAGTGCAAGTGCCCTGTAAGGTTCACACCTCATATATCAATATATTTAAAAACCTCAGTAATTTGGGATGATATTTTACAGTTTTATTAGTATTAGTTAAAATATGGTTCATGGTCTAAAATTAAACAGCTCAGGGTGATAATATGGTAGAGAATCAAATATTCATCCCATTATAATTACAGAACCCAAAGAGAAAAGATTGAGACCCAGTAATGTTGTATTTGGGGGAAAAAAAAAAAAAGTTGTAAGTCTGGAGGGTCATATGAGCAACATCTTCCCTAGAACTGTAAAATCTTGTTTCCTAGCCTTGACAAATGCATTTCTTTTGTTGGATTCTTCTTCTTCCTCTGTAAAACAAACTATCAGTGTCCTTTCACTGAGTAGTGGTATCATAGCACAGAGAATTTCCACACTAAAATGTGCCTTACATTGGACAGATATTTTTTCACGTGTATAAACTTTTGAAACAAGCTGGGTTTGTAATAATACTGCAGAAATGCTTCCCTCCTTGCCAAACATGTACACACAGCAGAAAAGCCCTTGAAGTCTACACAAGGATGTGAAAAATAGCCTGGAGAAGACCAATCAGAAGCAGTCTAATAGCAGTTTTCAGAGGCACAAGAGACATCAAGAGACATGCTGAGTCCACCCCCTCTGCTACGCTAGATGCAGTGCTCCCTGAGGCCATCACCAAGCCTGCCATGGGCACCAAGAGGCAGCAATCCACCTTGGCTGCATTCAGTGGACATGTGATTGAAGCACAGAGGTGGATTTTCTCCACCCTTCATTGCGTAAGGTGCTTGGGCAGCTCTGTCTGTGTTATTCTTGTAAACTTCAGAACCATTGTTCCCTCCAAAGCTGGATGACCAGAATTCTAGTCATTTACTTTTCCTTGCTGTGTCATGGAATTTTTTGCCATTTCAAGGTTACCATCTGCAGCCTTTGGTATGCACTTGGACTTCAAATCTGAGTGGTCAGTGCTGTGCAAGTTACTAAACTAGTTCCACTAATGACAAAACCCAGGCTGTGTGTGACTGTCCTAGACTTGCAGGTGATGACATAGAGGACATTAGCTGAGCTCTTGCTCGTATTTACTGCTTGGCAAAGATATTCTGCTGTAGACTGGAAATGTCTTTCTCCTTTTATGTTTCCTTTATTGAAACCAGAGCAGATGTAGGGTGATAGATATGAAAGGAAGACTTCAGGATGTTAAAAGGTCTTGAAATAACTTTTGAAATATTATGCAACCTGTATAAAATGATGGCATAACTATCAGATGTAAGTTGCCATGTGTCCATTTTCTACACAATTAGTTTATGTTACATAATTTAAAAGTACTTTAGCTAAAAGTTTTGAAAGGGAGTGTCTATAGCGTGCCACTTACAGCTGTATTCAGACACAGAAAGCAAAGTGCAGGGCTAAATGCAGCAATGGAAGCAGCTACAGCAGGACAGACAAGAAAGTGCCCTTCCCCTTGGCAATGGCTAGCAATGGATGTTTTAGAGACACTATTAAAATCTCCCAACTTCTGCCTAACATGTTAGGGAACTTCTTGGCTTGGTGTCTGCCCCTGTGTATAATCTTTGATAGCCATTTAAGAATTTTCCTTACATGACTTTATCTAGCAATCTTTTGAACCTCTTATAAATGTGCTCTCCTCTGGCCACGACTTCCACTGCTGAATTATTTATTGTCTTAAATTGTTCTCTTTTGTTTCCTATTTAAGTCCCTAGCTTTAAAAATAGTAGTGTGGCAAGCTCAGTCCCTCCTGGTCTCTAATTATTGCTTCAATATTTTACAAATGATTTAAGAGTGAAATTTCTGCCTGGGAAAAAGGAAAAAAAAAAAAAAAAAGTTTCTCTTCTTTCTAGCAGTTCTGTAGTGCTAGCTGTGTTAAACTTTCCTCTCCTGCAGATACCCTCCAGCAGCTGCCAGGAGGCAGACAATGACAGTACCATATGTCAGGCTGCAGTGTTCCCGGGTAGTAGGCAAAGGATTTCCAAACACAGGAACAGATTGGTGATGTTTCAGACTCCTTGGTCTCTGGGGGAAAACACCTCCCGTACAGCTCACTGTTGTAAAAGCAATTCAGTGTCTTCCAATATGCTTCAAAAGTTGTTTCTCAAAATGCTAAAATTAGAACACCCCTGCATTTCAGATAAATTAGCATAAAGAAATGGATCCTGAGTAGGACAATGTGTTGCAGCTTGTAGATCTCTTTTCGTTCTAACTGCACTCACACTGTCACCCGTGGTGTTTAACTTCATGGTTCTGACAAACAGCAACCCTCTGTTGCCTATTAGCGATCTGTAGCAGCCTCTTCACATGTTGGTGGTGCGTGCTAATGGTACACCAGTACCTCTGAAACTTTGCAAGGTTCACCCATCCAGTCTGTACAGCAAACTTTAGGTAAGAATTACATTTGCTGCTGGCCTCAGGGTGCCAGACCTGCAGGACCTCCTCAATGCATCTCCTTCACATTGGTGCTGCTGTTTCAAACTGCTTGTTGAGGAAAAGATCATTATGGCACTAAGAGGACTTGAAATACATAGAATACATATAGAATAAACCAGGTTGGAAGAGACCTTCAAGATCATCGCGTCCAACCCATCAACCAATCCAACACCACCCAAACAACTAAATCTTCAACTATGTGCTCTTCCTGCTAGGAAAAGGGCACATCTGGGTAAAGCTGAAGGTAAAAAGGGTTCCAAAGGGGCACGTCATAATTTTCTGTCACAAATGTCTAATAACTAGATCTCTGTCAGCCTTACCAGGCTACAAGGAGGGGCTGAAGAGGCATCTATGTCAATGAAGTGAATCAACAAGTCTTTATGCTGGGGAGTCATTCCTTTAATCAGAATATGAAACCAATATGGTTAAAGTCACATTTTCAATCCATTGTATTAATGGGGTGTGATTATTCAGCACAGATTCTGCTCCTTCCTCCATAACTTAAACAGATCCTTAGGGGTGATTCAGAATAACCTTGTCCATTCGGTAAAATGCCAGTGATGTCTGCATTAAGATACAGCAAGGAATGAGAACTGAATGGTACAGAATCATCTGCTAAAGCCAGCACTTGACACCCTTCAGCACCAACTGCTGACTGCTCAGCTCTTGTACTTCTCACTGGGTAGGGCTGTGGAGGTCATTGCATTTTGTGTTAGTGTCTGCATGACAATGGGATGAGAGAAGTACAATTTGGCATCGTTTCATCAGAAAGACATCTGTCCTGGTGTACAGCTATTATTGCTGTCCTGTGGTACATTTTTGAGCTTTACAGTGATCAGATTTCACTTAGTATGGAGAGCAAGGGGAAGTTGGCAGCTTATAGTTGGTTTATGAAACACTTGGCAGGTACTGAAAAAGAAGTAGAAATTAATTCTTTTTTTTTTTTTTTCTGCTAGGCTGCAGAAGAAAAATATACTTCTCTAAGTGTTTATGTGTAATAAAAGCAGATATTTCATTTACTTGCTTTCTTATTTTCCACATGGAGCTTGGCCTGTTTCCACATTTAAAACTGAGAGGTAAATTAAATGAAATTTTATACCAGCCATGCACTGTGATTTGGGCTGAGTTGAAAAGTCTGAATCTGGTTTCCTATCCAGCTCTCCTTATGAGTCAAAGGCATGTGACGACAGTGGAATCACGAATCCTGGAACAGCACATCCTATAAATAAAGGCACTTAGGGATGTGGAGGGGAAATATCCAGCTTAATTCAAAGTTTGAATGGGGTATTTTGGTGGAGGAGAATCTCCCTCTGTCTCTCAACCTGCAATCAGAAATGTAGGTATTGCACATGCTGCTGTTAGATTCCCAGAGAAGAAGCAACCCCCACTAGCCACTTTTGATTTTTTCATGCTTTGCTTCCCATCGTAATTTTCAATAAATCTGCAATGCAAACTGAAAGTTGGTATTTAATGTAGGGATAAAATTGGCTGTTGCTACTGAGATATTGAATTCAAAGGATGGGAAATTGTGTAGTCTCACTTCAGTGCATTTTGCCAGTGATGGTATCTCTCAGCTTACGCCTCAATATTGCTGGTTGCTGAAAGCTGGATCGGAACCTGAAGCCTGTTCTCATTTTCCACCCTCGCTTAGGCAACCCTCTCTGGAAACCAAAGCAATATAAACAGCAGGAATTTGAGCACTACTTCCTAATCAGCTGTGGTGGGAAAAGGAGCAGTGTGTGGTACCAAAAGGCAGTGCGGGTATGTGTTATCTCTTAGCTGGTCCTGGCTAAGCTACCTCAAGAGATGACACAGCTCTGTTAGTCTTGTTCTCATGCAAAGCCAGTGGACATGCTGGACTTTGGAACATCAGCAGTGAAGATAAAAATAACAACAGAGCTGTGAAATAAAGCAGCTGGCCAGGTGCTGAGGAAACACTCTGGGTTTGCTCCATTTGTGGATAAAGCTGTGACTAACTTCAATTATTTCACTTGTACTGGGAATTAATTAGGACCTGAAGGTTTGACCAATGCTGACTGATCAATTAGTGATCCTATGGAAAGGGCAGTCACAGCTATGGGGCATAAATAACTTGGGGGACAAAAGAGGAAGGCAAAGCCGTCTTGTGTTTTTATATTGAAACACTGCTTTCTGGTCTTTTTTCCCTCTGATTTCTTATTGCAAGATAGCAGTCTCACAGTAATATACTGCCTTCAGCTCATCCAAAAGGGACCCACACATAGTACCATGTGTGTGGTGTCTTTTGGTCTGTGTCTTACCTCAATATGAGGCCTTTTATTTGATATGAAGAAGCAAGGAGATGGAGGCTTAGAGGATGAAGTGTTAAAAACTACCAAATAGCCATTTTACATTTGTTGGGCATTTATTCCCCAGGATGTAATTATCCAGCTTGGACTACTTCTGGGAAAGGGATTCCTGAACTTTTTAGGCCCCGTAGCACTCAGCATTTCTGGTAAGACCTCCATTTCAACCTGCATGCTAAACACAGGATTGAGGTAGGACACACTGTCATAGACTGACAAAAACAAACAATCTCTGATAGTTTCACAAGTGCTTCCTTCTTGGCTTGGTTTCTCCAATCTACCACTTTCCTTCTTCAGAAAGAATCTTGGATTTTGTGCTCTCTTCACAGGCCTTTTCCCAGACTAGCTTCTTAACATTCCAACACTTCCCACCTGTTTTGTCCTAGCCCATACCAACAGATCCATGCAGTAACCAGGTCAGCAACAGAGTAATCCATGACAACATAAATCAGCACAGAGCAGCTCAAAAACTGTCATGACCCCAATTTATGCAACCCAGAAGTCCATAGGTTTGGAGCTCAGTCGCAGTCACCTCACAGAGACATCCTCAGGCAGTTGTGTGCAGAAATACTTAACTCTAGAGCAACCTCTGTACCTAACTAAATCTGCTGTTGACTTTCAGGGAAATTCAGTGGCACTTATAATTATTTCTTTTACTATTCCCATCCCATGCCTGTTTCCTAGAGATGAATGTGCAAGGCACAGGGAAGTACTCTGTGTATGACAGACTGCATGAGGCTTTGTGAGAATGGTATTAAACAGCTAATAACAAATTGAATTCCTATGTTTGTGCCAGGAAAGGTGTTCATTTTTGCTAACTGTAAGATGTAATCTAATGAAAGGATGTGCCTGCCCTGCAGACCTTGCTTTGTCACAGCTGTAACAACACTTGTTTAATGCATTGTAGTGTCCTCAGCTCGTGACTTGCTCGCCAAGTAAACCCATCTGCAGTAATGAATCTGGCACTGCCATCCTGTCAGCACAGGGGAAATTTGAATGACCTGAAGGAGTGGATGTAAGACACCAAGCTCAGAAACATCCAAATGATTCACTGCAAGCTAAATGGAGATTTAAGAATCTAGCTCTGAGAAAGCCCTGAGTAAATGAGAGTCAGTAAGGTTCCACAGGAACAAGAAGACCCAGCCCTGCATTATTAGGACCGACAAGAGTGAGGGCAGAACAGAAAATGCATGGAATTGCTTGCTGCCAGTGTTGGATTAGCAAATGGATTATCCAAACCCAGATGAAGATGTGAAGTGAACTGATACTTTTTTTTATATACCTGATGGGGCAAAAACTGCACACTTGACTTATGCTGAGCATGATCATTCTGCTGCAGGCTTAGTGGAAATTCTCCCGCAGTAAAAAGTTCTTTGCAGCACCTGCCCTTCAGTCAGGACCTTGCCTTTCTCTTCTGCAGCAGAGCAACGTATGCAGGCAGTGGCAATATATGTGGCTGAATTGTCACCTTTATTTTTAGCACAGTAGATACAAATTAGAGATTTGTGCTACAGCAGTCTCTTTTTATCTGAAATGCTTTGTGCAGGTGGAGGTCATAGCAGTTCTTCTTTGCTTTTATATAGGTTTATGTGAATTCAGGACAGGATTATGTCATTCTGTACATCAAAATCCGTTGCTTCTACTTTCCTGCTGGGTAGCTAGCAAATCAGGCACAGTACTGTGTGCACAGTAAGTAACTCACAACTATTACCACATGCCATGGCTGACATAACTTCCTTTTACATACAAATTACCTCAACATGATTTTCCTCTCAAAACCCCTCCATTCATCTTGTGAGATAACTCATTCCCATTTCTCTTTAGTATTACTAATATTTTGACCCAGATCTTTCAAGACAAACAGGCAGTGTTCTTAGAAGCATGTGAGTAACAGAAACATTTAAATCCTAGCAGAAGATTTCTGAGGAACAGTTTTTAAAGCAACACAAACAAGGCAGGTCAGGAAGGCAGACTTGTGTTTGAACAAGCAGGATATAGAGGCTGACAAAATTAAAATGAGAGATGGAATTGAACTGCTTCTGGCTAGTAAAGCAAGTGGTCTCTCACCTGTATTTCCTGTTAAAGGAATGCATAAAAACTGCCTCACTTTATCAGTGTGTTGCTGTTCTTTCCAGTGGTAAACCCTGTTCATTGGATTAGGTAAAACCTCACACTGACGTGGTGAATTTCCAGACCCCTGCTGTGTCCTCTTGCTACCCTAGGCCCTTTAAAACAACAAATTCTTACCAACATTTGTCAGTCTGTCCAGGCTTTGAACAAGTGCAGGTCTGCTTTTCAGTTGTCTTCCTTCCCCTTATCCATTCAAACAAGAGTAATGTGCAGCAAAATACAAGTGTGTTTGGTTAGACTTCTGTGAGCTCAGGCAGCTTTTCAAGTAAGAAGAAATGGAATCCTTCTTCTAACAGAAACTGTTCCTTCTTGAACAGGGAATCCCTTCCAGGTCATCCCTTAGAATCATCCTAGTTGCCCTTGAGTGGTGGAGGAGCCAGGAAACTTGGTACAAGCTGTGTCTTGTCTATTTCCTTTTGTGATCGGGGTGTCTGCTGAAAATGGGTGAGTGTTGTGTGCTACAGCATATTCCAGGCAAGCTTTCTTAGGTAGCTTCATTAGAATTGCCAACACACAGAGATTCTGGTCTTTAATATCCCAAAAACATTTGCTGCTTTACAAAACTCTCCTGAAAATAAAATTTGATTTTAAGCAAAATGCAAAGAAAAGGAAGGATGCAGAGGTAAGCTGTTTGCTCTTACAAGGGCATAGTTCCCTTCCAGACAAAAGCAGTCTGATACCTTACCAAGTTTGGGGGGGATTAGCATTTTCTGAAGGAATCACTTCCTCCTCTTTCCATAGAACACTTAGCATGTTGATCTCCTGACTGACTGGCACAGCTCCATGCTATTTTTAGTATTTCTTTATGCCTTCATTGCTCAGTTCTCTCTTTTTTTTTTTTTCTTTTTTCTCACATTAGAGACAAAAAAGAAAATAATCAGACTATTTCTATGTTTGCTCTAAAGTTATTAAGCAAGGCTGTTTGTGTCATGAGATGCAATCTTCAAGAGGGCTGTTTCACTCCCTGATTTATATTCCTCTTATTTCTTAAGTCTTCCCTGCCTTTCAGTCACAAAGCTGGCCAGTTGCAGTTATATTCCAGAGGAAACTATCCCTAACATGTTTTGATCCAATGCAAAATTTGTCTCACTTTTCCTTTCATTTCCCCTTGTATCCAAGGGCATTAGTTATTTATAACCCAGCCATTCTTTGTAGTCATCCTGCTGAACAAGACAGGAAGAAAGAGAAGGTAAATCCACTTCTGCAGCTAACAGAAATAGGCATTGTTTAGGAATGACCTGTGTCTGAAATATAGTTCCTGATGATTGCAGAGAGCAGCAGGGCTTGTCCTGATGTCAGCTGGCCAGTACCACTGCCAAGGGCCTTGTGATGCCCATGTAGATGCTGAGCACAGTGCTTCAGTGGTTGGAGGAGCTGGAGGGATATCCCTGTCTCTAGCTCCTGCTGTATATGGTGACCACTGAGAGCAGGAGCACACTTGCTTACAGCACAGCAAGAAGCCATCTGTCTCCATGTTGTATTCTCCTTCTTCCATAATATGCAGAAGAAGAAAATATTTTGATTTTTTAACCAAAATTAAATCTAGCCTCAAAATTAAATCTGCTTTTCAGCTTTCCCAACTACAGAGCTCCTAGAATTGTGCTCCAAGCCTTCAAAAATAGTGATCAGAAGCTCAGGTCTGAACTTTCACACCAATTTGGTTAGCAGATCCAGAGGTGTTTTTTCTGAAGTTTACCTTGGGCAACAGGCCAGGATGCATTTCAGGAGCTAGAACAACACACTCTGGCAGTACCTCTTTTGTAGGAACATGTGCAGAGGCCAGCAGCAGCAATGGGAGTAGAAAAATACTGACAGGGGAGCATTATGCAAAGCAGGGCTGTGTCTTTAACGTCTAATTTCTTTGGGGCTTATAGTTTCTAGTGGTGTTCAGAAAGACATTTGACCAAGCTTTTCTCTTTAGACAAAACTTGATTTTACCTGGGTATATTCTGTTTCCCACACATACTTTCTGGGCTAGGAGAGATGGGAAACACAAATCTGGAGGAAACAGGGGAATCATTTCTACTGTGCATTAGTAGTGATGGAGTCAGAGCTGACTTTAATATGTGAGAACACAGATTTTCCCTGACAGCCATACAGAGTAGTACATGTAGTGGTAAGGAAAATGTCTGTGTGTGCATACATGTACATGCCTGCAGTTGACAAAGGAAAATGGGATCGTTCACTCCTTGCTGTAGGAAAGGGAGAATTGCAGCTTTCCATTAGCTAAAGCATTTCATGGAGGAGATAAATAAACAAGAGCCTAGCAAGCTATTGGCCAAGGCTGAATAGGGCTGAGATGAAGCAGGTGCTGTGTTGAATGGCATTAGAAATCAAAAAGCACCAGATAAATAAAATCTCTGGCTAGGAGTTGATTGTGGGTTGACTAAAGTTTGACTTTAGTCTGTCATGAGGCTGAGCCCCATTGGAGGCTGGTAGGGTAGAGGAAGGAGGTTAGAGTTTTGTTATCAAAAAAGCGATGGAGGATGAACTCCAAAGACTCAGCTGTCTGCCATGGAGGTTCTAAATAATGAAAGCTGGCAGTTGCCTAGGCTGAAAGTGGTTCCACTAATGAAGTGTGTTCGGTGTGTCCGAAAAGAAATTCAGAAAGGGAAGGGGAATTTTAAACTTCCCAATACAAATGTGTGCTGCATGAGTGCTAAAAGTCCTTAGCTGGTCTTTCATAAATGTTTTGGTTTCTGTTCATTTCCTCTTTCTTTCCTTCAATCCTTCCAGTATTAACTGCAGTGAGTAAAGCTGCTCCTGGTCCTCCTTTAAGACAAAGCAAACTGCAAAAGCACAGCACATTCTTGGCAGTCGGACATTGATTTTTCCTTAACTAATTTTATTTTCCAATGGCAGCCTAAGAAAAAGAAACGACACAGAAATGATACAGTGAGGTACTGCTGACACCAGTGCAAAATTCAGTAACTTCATAACTGTGTGAATCTGTTAAAATGTTGCACAAGGCTGAAGTGGTGTTTAAAAGCTCGGACACAGTCCCGGAGGAGCAAGGCTTAATAAGCACTCAGATTCCTGCCCGCTTTGGTGTTATTAGATTATTGCTTCCTCCTTCCACTATCTCAACTGGTATGGCTTGGCTGTTCAAACAGAAACTCATTGACTTGAAAATGAGACACATTCCATTGGCTCTGCAACTTCTGCCTTGGAGGCTAATTTTTAATAATGTAAAGCTCCTGCAACTGCAGACATTTGCATAGGAACAGAAAAGAAGGAGGGAAGTATTCCCACTTTGTCTTCACCAGAACAAGGGGACTGTAGGGACACTGCATTTTGTGTTTGTCTGCAGTTCTTCACCAAATGCTTTAACATTTCTGCAGTCCTTACTGAAGTAAAATTATTAACTTCAAAGTCTCAGAATATGGCCACAGGCCTGTAAAGCCATTAGGATCATCTTGGTTGATGGGTTGTAGGACTGTGAATTGCTAGAGGGTGGTTAGTAACAGGGTTGAATTTAGCATTGAAACAGAACCAGACAAACAGATTGGAAACCTCAATTTTCCTTGTGCAGCAAAGGAAGTTACAGGAGAGACAGGAGCATTCTGAACTCTTACATGGACCAATAAAAATCCCTTGCTTTGGAGCTGAGAGGTTTGCCACTAACACTGACAAAACAGTTGACTGGCACTCTGATGCTACGTTAGACTTGAGCTGCAAATCACATTTGTTCTTGCTGCATGTGTGCACATACACCCACAGCCACAGTGTGTTGCCTGCCCTGTGAATTCATGGCATGGCATGACAGCCTTGGAGAGGGGTTCCCAAGTTCCATCTAGACTGTTTTTTTCAAGAAAGAGGAGCTCTGCTCCTGTCAGTCTCAGTCTGCCTCCTTGCACAGCTGCCTTGTGGCTGGAGGGGATCAGTGCTCAAAATCTAACACAGCCTCAATGCTTCCATTTCCTTTCCAATGCCTGGCCTATTGTGATCCCAATACAAGACATTCTGTTCAGTCTACAGTGTGACTAATGTCCAGCCAAACACCTTGAAGTGTGAGACATTATAAACTGCATCATAAAATCACAGAATAGTAGGGATTGGAAGGGACCTCCACAGGCCATCGAGTGCAACCCCCCTGCAAAGCAGGATAACCCAGGGCAGGTCATACAGGAGCACATCCAGGTGTGTTTTGGAGGTCTCTAGAGGAGACTCCACAAACTCTCTGGGCAGCCTGCTCCAGTGCTCTGTCACCCTCACAGTAAAGAAGTTTTTTCTCATGTTGAGGTGGAATTACCTGTGATTGAGTTTTATTTAGGACCCTTCTTTTTAGTGGACATGAAGACAAGTAAGAGCAAGTACCTGAAGCATTTGCTGATCCAGGCTTTCCAGGCGAATCCCTGCATGTGTTTTGCAGGTACCAACAATGTACTTGATACACCCAGTAACTTGTACTTGCTTTAAAACCAAGGCATGGTGGATGGTGTGCTGGATTTCTGTGGTGGATCTCCTCCCTATAGACCTCTGCCAGCCTGTCTCCCCTTGGCTGCAGCTGGTGACAACGGGAAGATTCTGAGGGAATCCTGAGGAGTGCGCTGACAGTGCTTCACCTGAGCCCAGCACTCTCCCCAGCATGAACCTAGGGAGTGGCACTCTGTGAGACTCAATCCTCTCATCGTAACTCTGTCAATTCATCTCCAGTTAACTAAAACAGTTAATTCATGCACATTAGAAGATAGATAAATATCCACTAAAAATGCAGCTATTTTCACCACCCTTTTATTAATGGTACCAAACAAAGGTAATCTGTCAACACCTTACACTTGTTACTGCTCTGGGATGATATAGGAAATGTAAACTGGGCCTTAAACTGTCTGTTCTTTGCCTTTACTAACCCGCACTCCTTGCCACTCAGTCCATCTTCACTTGACAAATGCTTTCTGCCCCCTCTGCCACTAACAACTCTGCCTTCTCTAATATTGATGATCCCAGACAGCCTGCTTTGCACAGCACTTAAGGAGGTTTGGTTTGTTTGTTTTATTGATATGTAAGAGAAATAGATGAGTAAAATCTGGCATTGACTGATCAGAAGCTTCCTGCAGAAAACATAGTGCAAACAGTAAGCAAAAGGAGAATGGCAAGTGGGTAGAAAACAATGAGGGGTTTTTCCCCCTGGAAGATGCTAAAAGAAAGGAAAAGCTCTCTCTGAAAAGGATTTTTTCTTCCATATCTATGTTGTGGGGAAAACAAATAAAAATCTAACAGTTTGTTGGGGAAAAAGGAAGTCCAAAGTAGCGAATATAAGAGTATATATATAATGTGTATAAAGAATTCACAGGCCAGGTTTCAGGTGTTTCAGTGCACTACATATTTTTACATTCCCCACCCCCAAAACCCCAACTATATTCTGTTTGTTTTGTCAGCACTCCCCATTTGTTTTTACTAATAAATAAAAGACAGATACCTTGACTTACATATACCTTCAGCTTATATTTGGCTGACACCAACCCACCACAAATACTTACACACTTCTATTGCCAGTCATATCTAGAACAAAGACCTTTTGCTTTTCCTTGACAAAGGGAAGGAAAAAGTCCTGTTGTCAGGACAGGAAGGCTGCTGTCTGCAAGTCTCCCTTCCTAGACTTGTCAGTTTCATGACCATTCCTTTTCTTTCCAAAGCAGCCCCAGCCTCTCAGGCTGGAAAGGCTCACATTTTCTTTTGCTGCCCTCCCTGAAGTGCATGGGACCAAAGAAGACAAATCATGTTGCTTATTTTAGTTCTCTTAATTCAGAGATGCATAATAATTAACCAATCCCTTGCTAGCTTGGACATGATTGCAGACTTAGGAATTTTTACACTCAGAAGTAAGAATTAGAGTATATTTTCAGGGGAACTTTTAGCTTAATATAACCTTTTGTGACTTACTGAACGAAGTATCTGATGTTCACTGTATGTTTTATTTCTGCTTCTGAGAAGTTCTTTCACAAGCAAATGCACCCAACTCAGACCTGCTGTGTGCTTCTCTAAATCTGTCCAGAAAAACTCCAAAGGAAAAGAGGAAATTTCAAAGGTGAAAGCAATGAAAATGTTACTTTACCTGTGTTGTTTACATGACAGATGGTGAGCAGAATCATGGCTAATCTGTTAGTCTTTCTGAGTGAAATCAATTAAGTTTAGGAAAGCTATTTATTGCCAGGGAGATTAAAAAGTAATTAGCAATTATAAAGGGTTCTAACTGTAATGAAGCAACGAGTTTAGTTTCTGGACAGGCGGAAGGCTCTGAGTGCAAGTGAAGTTTGTTATCTTCTCTCTTGTTTCTTAGAAAAACAGCAAGCCCTAGGTTTTTGCTGCTCTGGTGGTGATCTCTGGAAAGGCCTCCTGGATTCTCATACCCATGCTGACACAATAACAACAGCCCTAGCAGTAGTTTGTTAAACCCCACTGCAGGATTAAGTACTTAGTTAAGAATATTAAGCAGCAGAGAGGAGAACTGAAGCTCTTGCTCCAGTTGTATCTCATGTTCTTTCACAGTTAATCAGAACTTCTCCTGCTTTTAGTTTTATTTTGTCATGTATTTGTGCCGTTACAATGGTGATTTTTAACTCTCTTCCCAAGAGCTTCTGAGAACACTTTTAATTGACACAACTGTGTTTCCACAGGGTGTACCTCTGGCTTTTGAAACTAAATTCCACCTATTAGAGCCACAAAAAAAAAATCAGTAAGTTCTTGCAATAAGCAAATCCTTTTCATGTTGAAGAAGTCCCTTGTTTTAGGTCCATGGATCTGTTTAATGAAAGCACTCAGATTCTTCCCAGTATTTTTACTGTTGCTTTTAGAATCTTCATGAGGTCTTTCCTTCTTCCATACTACCTGACATGAATAATTGCATGATTTTGTAAAGACCTAGAGACTAATTAAATTTGAGATGAAAGGAAAAGAGATTAATAGTGAAAAGGAAAAAGCTTCCTCCTCTAAAAACCACAAATTCCCTGCCAGTCCTTGTCCAAGCAGTATTTATGATCACAGATGTTTGTAAGCCAAGCCATTTTTGTTAAAAAAACTGATGTGTTTAAGGAACAGTTTTGTGCGTGTAAGGAACATATCCTTAGCAATTTATTTCCAGGTTTTAATTTTAGAACAGTGCCACAATATTTTAGTATAATTTATTAAAAACTTAATAGGCTGTTAGCTCTCAAGTTGTAAATGGAGCATGTAGGAGGAGAGGGATTACTGCTGTACAGCTCCTGCAGCAGAGAATAATTACAGTCTTTCTAGAATGAGAAGGAGGTGGAAAAATACTGTGTAATAAGTTGTGTATACTTTTTCCTTCCAGTGACAGACTGATTCAGTCTTAAGAATTGCATATTCATAAACTCTTGTTGGCTGTTGTGCCCAGCATGTGACTGGTCTATAGAGAGAAGGAATGTTAATATTTGTAGAGGACTCATCTGTGGGTCCTCATGGCTCTAGGCCTGAGAGGTGGCAATGGAATGGCTCATAGGTTGTCCAAGAGAGCAGCCTCACTGGGGCACATTTTCAAAAGGACACTGAAAGAATTTGGTTCCAGATCTGTAAATGTGCTTGTTTGTTTGTACTGTACCTGCTGTTTCTAGCTGGAGCTGGGAACTCCGTTGAGCCTGTGTACTGTTTAGAAAGGCTGTGTTGGAAGCTTGAAGTCAATTTTTCCAAAGACAGGACAGTAAAAGAGGAGCTTGAGAAGTGACCTTGCTTGTCAGGAAAATGTGCTAGCTTGGTGATAGGCTCAGAAAAAGAAACCTGCCCTCCTACTTGAATGTCTCACACCGGATCAGCGTTGCTTGTGCACATTATCCAGACCTTTGAAGCTGATAGAGATATGACAGTCTGCAGTTCTCTTCAGTGCTAAGGAGTACTTGAAGGACAAAGAACTCAAGTATTTGTCCTTGTTTCTCCCACTTTACAACTTCCATCCATTTTACAAAGACAAATTGTACTTTATATCTAAACCAGTTCAATTTGGATTCTCTATGCACTGAAACCTGACATTTATTTTGCTTTGGAACTCTAGCTATCATCAGGTGCATGGATGAATAATGTCATGTGCTTTTACAAATCCCATGAGGACTTTGAAAATTTCTTATAACTGTAGTCATAACATCAAAATTAATTTTGTTCCAATGAGGAAGAGATTCCAGTTCCTCTCATTTGTTCTTTATAATTACCTATGAATGATAGTGTCTCAAAGGAGCCAAGCTTGCTGGCTTTTGACCAGGCACAAGCCATAACCTCTTTTTAAATTGTAGATCTGCAAAGAGAGTGAACCTTAGTGTCTTTTAACCTGCAAATAACTATTGCTGGCTAGGTAAAACCAAATGACTAAACTGCCTTAAAGTAGGTAACCTCAGGTATATTAGACACAGCCAGACAAGTGATTTCTCTGAAACAGGGGGTTCAAATGTGGTCAATGTGAACCCTAGGGTAATGTTCTCTCAGCAGTTGAGGTGTCCTCCTAATTGCACAAAGCAACCGTAGAAGGAAAAGCTTTTACAGTGCAAAATTACTTTAGAAGGTTGTCAGAGCTGATGGACATTGCCTTAAGCAAATCCCCTATCTATGGGGGGCATAGGGGTGCTTTTTAACTTCCAACTTTGTATAGGACAGCAGGAATTTCAAACAAACTGATGTGCCTTTTCTCTCTGGAACGAAGTTTAGTTTATAGCAAAAAGAAACCTCTTTTCCTGGAGCTAAGAACAGTTACTCCATTTCCAACACCACCTCTGCATCAGCTCTGCTCTGTTAGACATGGCTATGAAGCCCTCTGTTATCCACCCACAGTAACATTTCTGCTACTACAGATTTCACTGCTAGCACAGGTACAGCAAGTACATAAAACCTGGGAAAAGGACCTTTTAAATGGTTTGTGGCAAGCAAAACTTCCTCGGGGAGGATGTGCTTGATGCCACTGATGACTAGAAAACACTGGCTGCTGAAAAGCTGAACTGGGCACTTACAGCCAGGATGTTCACAGTCCTTATATGGGCACATAATGTAGGTGGATTTATTCTACATATGCAGACCCTCTGTTGCCAATCATTGGAACACTAATTCTCTCTCCTGCTCTATGGACTGTGGATGGTAGGCTGAACATGAGCTGGTGATGAGTGTCCCTACTTTGGGCATTACAAACTGGAGTATCCACAGCCTGGCAGCCATAACTGAGGATGCTGCTCTGAGAAATTGTCCTTTTATCTATTTGCTCATCAAGGCTGGAAATCTTGCACGTCCTGCTCAGTAATGGCTTGTTCCATTATTACAGCTTAATTAGCACATTTAGCCATATTATTTAATATTTGTACTATGATTTGGAAACATAACTGACTACAGATATTGTTAGTCGTTGATGTGGGACTTGGGGTCTGCCTTTCATTTTGGAACCATTGAGCGAAAGAAGAAAAGAGAAGGGAGCTTGCAACTGTTTCTGGATCTGCACTTCCTAGGCTCCATGTTTCTTGCATTAGCCACACAATGTCCCCAAAGATGGTCCTTTGCCTACAGGGTAAATACTGCCTCGGCAGTGGCCGATTCCCCTGGGCTCTATCCCTGCCGTGGTCAAAGCTGTAGCGTTGCCCTGAAGCACGCCAGCGCAGGAGCAAACAGCAGCGGTGAAAGCACCAGAGCCTCAAGAGCCTCGGCGCCTGGGGCAGGAGGGGCTGCAGGGAGCAGCCTGCAATAGCCACCTGTAACCTCACTTCAGCGCTTCATTCCCATCAGCTGCGCTTGCCGTGCCGCCTCCCGGTCTGGCCCCCGCATCACCGCGCCTCCTTCTTCGGCGCAATTAGCGCTAATTAAGGCAGCCCTTCTCTAACCGCCCCTCCTGCAGCCGCAGCGGCAGCTCCTCCCTCCTGTTCGCTGCCCGCGCCTCCGCGGCGGGGCTGCCGCTGCCTTCCCCCCCGCTGCTGCAGGCGTCGGGGCCCCATCCCGGGGAGGCCGGGCCGGCGGGAGCCCCGCCCGCGCCGCCGGGCAGCTCCGGCGGTCGGCGGTACCCGCCCGGCAGCAGCGAGCGAGCTCCGCAGCGCGGGCAGCTGCCGGCGGCCCCGCCGGGCAGGTAAGCGAGAGGTAGCGGGAGCGGCCGGCTCCGTCCTCCGGGGCAGCATCGTCTCGGGATAAGGGATGGGGGAGGATGGGGCTCCCTATTCCAGCTGCATTTGGTTTTCCTTCTGCTTCTTGTTCGATGCAATATGCTCCGAAGCGGCGGCTGGCGGAAGGTCTGCGCCGGCAGTGGAAAGACATCGCGGTGTGGTTGTCCGCCTGCATCTCGGCTATGTGTGAATAAGCAGTTTCGGGGGCAGGCACGTAGTAAAAATCGTGTGTGGATGGTGAATGGGTGCTGCGAGGGAAGGTGACGTTAATCGCTATCATTGCATGAAAATCATCGCATCTCTTGTTGAAGGCAGGATGTTTTATTTTGTAAAGCAGGACCTGGGAGGTGTTTGTTTCAGCAGCTGTTTGCTGAGATGCGTATTGCTCACACACAGTCAAAGGCATAGAACTACCCTGGCCGTAAGGAACTGGATGCCTGGGGCTTGTATGCAGCCTCCTTCGCACAGAGCTGGAAGCGGAAGCAGGTGAAGAAGCCTGTTGTAGTACCGTGGTAGGCAGCACCTGTCATCGAGGCACTGTGGAGATGGCCTTCATGGAGGAGGGGCCAGGTGGCTGCTTCACGGAAATATTTTAAAGCACAGATGAATACATGGGTTCTCTCAGACAGAACAGCTATGGAACAGTAATTGAGGAATAACTGACTTCTGCAGGATAAAATGGGAAGGAAACAGAGCCATGCTATGAATATATAGCCTTGCTTGTGCAGCTGAACTACAAAATATGTAACAGCGACAATCCCCCTCTCAACTGCAGAAAGCTGTCAGGTGTTCAAGGTCTATGGAGGGAGTCCCCTCTATGGAAAGGCTTCTGGGGAAAAAGCAAGAAGGATCAGTCCCTCTTTATCCTATGGACAATCTGGTGTTTAAAAATGGCCTTTTGCTTTCCTCAGGAGGTAAATTGGCAATGGCAGTGTGCTGCTGTTGAGTGAGGCTGGCATTTTACAGCTGCCTGTTGGGGGTCAGGGGCAAAGTAGTAGATTAAAGGACATGATTCACTAGCAAATGTTTTAAAAGCTATAATGTTCGCCTGATGCTTTGCAGCAGTACCTCTGCAAGCAGGTGCCACTCTTCAAATCTAACTGAAGTTCTGCCTGCTTGTGTTTGTAGACTGATTTTAACCAGGAATAGGTATGGTAACACCAACACCCCCTTTATCTGAAAATATTCTAATGGCTTTACTGAAAAACAATGATAATTAGACTCAAATCTGGACCTGCAGGCAATTGGCTGTTGGCCCAGAGTCACCTATTCTCCTCTAATTTATGTAGCAGATTTGCTGTAAGTCCTAATTGTAAAGTAATCTTTAATACAGATGCAGTGAAATTATGATGGGAAATTTCTCACCAGCTCTTCTGCTGGTGGTGACCATGCTAAGCAACTGTGTGAAGACCACCTGTTTTAGAAAAATAGTTGTTACTTGTGAGGATTTGGCAGCTGTGGAAACACCTTTAATCTTATTAGGACCGATGGAGTTTACCCTTGCAAACTGGTTGTCTTCAGATTAGTGCCAGATATGGAATAGTTTGAACTTCAGTCTTTCTGCTGGAGAGATTAAAGAGATAAGGCAATTACTGCAACGGTAGCGATGCATTTCTGTGACTGTATGCAGTGTCTGCAGTTCCAATAATGATGCAGAATTAAGTGGCACTCAAGTTTATTATTGAGAAAGTCTTTTATTTATGCTAATAAAACTGATGTGCCAATGGTATGCTAAAATAGCTGCACTAATGTGCATACGTTGAAGACATTTTATATATTGACACTGCCTTTAGAAAGTTGGGAAACACTGGGCAGTCTTTGCTGTCTGGCAACAGGAGGCAATATTCCTAAGTGCTTGTGCTGGAGCATCTGCTGTGGTGCTGCCTTCCCTTGGAGGTCTTGCCAGGGCTGAGTTTTGCCTTAGCAGATGGGCTGAATCAGCAGTTTGCATTTGCACAGCCTGTAGCTGCCCATAGCAAAGGTTTAGCTAAGCCAGATCTCTCCATGGGTGTGCAAGAGACCTCAGCTGCATCAACAAAGCCCAGCCTACTCATGCGTCTGTCTAGCTTATTACAGGTAAACAAACTCACCATGCAAAATTCTCGCATGTTTGGAAATAACACAAGTGCATGAGTACACAGAAATTTCAGATCAGCTCTTCATGTGGTGAGAGTTGAAAGAGTAGACCTAATGTCTGGAAGTAGAGCTGAAAGCAGTGCAGTAGCCTTTACATATTTCCAGTGTTCCTTTGTTCACCTTTATTTGTTATCCCCATGTAGACTGACAGTATAACCGTCATTGGGACTGGAGCTATCAAGAAGCGTGTTCACTCTGGCAGCCCCTTCTGCTCTCCTTTCTGAGTGAAGAGCTGAAGGTGTGTGGTGCAGATAGACGCTTGCAGACACTGGGGGTTCTGTTAGCTAACCTGCGCTTTCTCTAGGTCATGTCATGTCCGCCCTGCTGTAGGAGAATGCTGTGCAGTAATAGCAGTATTGCATCCAATAAAGGACTGGAAACAGCACCCAGCCAGGCCCTGGTCACAGCATGGGAGCATTCAGTTTAGAACAGTAGATTTAAGTGGGGGTCCTATTAATCTGTTTCTATCAGCATTTGAGCAGAGCCTGTGCATCACAATCTTAGTGATCAGACAAGGAAAAATAGGTTTAGATACCTTTTCACTCTTTCTCTTGCTGCTGTTGGCACATACCTCTTAGTTCTCTAATGCAGGCTACCTCCGCTCTGTCCCTGCAGCCACATAATGGACGTGCTTGCACACACAGAGTCTTTATCCTATAGGAACTTGATATGTGCCAACCAATCTTCCTGCTGAAGTGTAATCAGTTGTTCAGTGATGCTGTAGGAGTGGTATCCATCAGAGGTCTCTTTACCTGCAGCCAGGCATGTGCCCAAGCCTGTCCAAAATGTCCCTTTTCTTAATCTGCTGCCTCTTCCTGGCATGTTGAGTGACTTGCTCCATGGTTTGCTGAAATGCCTCTTGGACCATCATCCAAAGGACAGCATCCACTCACCTCTGTCTGGACCCTGTTTGCTTCATGTCATCTTGGTGCTACAGGTGCACCATTGTTATGAAGAGGCAGGTTTTGTCCTTATAAGAGAAGTCCTGAGCCATGAATTAAATATAGTCCTCATAGTGAGGAGTTCTGTTTGTCATTTTTTCCCCTAGCAGTGCCTGAGCTAGAACCTGTTGCTTTGTTTTCAGAGGTCCCTCTGGTTTGGATGGCCAAATTTAGATACCTGTGGAAGCGCTGCAGCTATAGATGCATTTGAGGAATCACAATGAAGTTCCCTGAGTAGTTCTAAAAAACAAAATATAAAAATCTCCCTGACTGAATTTTCCTACTGTCCAACTAATTCACTCTGCTCCTGCATGACTTTGAACCATGTTCAAAATCACTTTTGGGGAAGGTGTGGTTTTTTTTTGTTACCTTGGTTGCCTTAGCTACCTTAGTTGTAAATCTTGGCCACTATCAATCTCCAGTTCCTCAAATCAGTAGCATCCCTATTCCTGGGCTAGTGTTTAAACTGAAGTGAGCCCTTTCTACAAGAATCAACTTTTAACAAAGAAATGGACAATTTGGAGGTGGAAATCATGCCATTTTTCTTGTGGAGTGTTTGAATTTCATGACATTCTCAAATATATAAGGTGCACATGAACAGAATGTGCAGAGAAATTCTGAAGAGTCCTCTACTTGCATTCCCCCAAATCAATAACCTACAGAAACGTTGTGGTATGTAATCCATTAGACTGAAAGCTCTGGAGAGCAATAGGAGCCACATGGCACAGAGCCACATATATTTAAATTAAATGCCTTTTAGAATGGGATGAATAAACATCTTGGAATAACACAGCCACTTCTGGAAATTTACAGGTTGCACCAGCTGGCAGACTAAAAATAAGAAAAGAAGCTGAAGGGTTGCTATTAGCAGGAAGATCTGAAGCAATGGCCTGCATGGATATAGACACGTTTGAAGGCATCTGCTCTTGCCATTTCAAGGTAAGGCACACACAAGTTGTTCAGCTGGTTGGTTTCCTTCATGGATATAGACATGTTTGAAGGCATGTGGTTGTGCCATTTCAGGGTATGGCGCACACAGATTTTTCAGCTGGTTGGCTTCTCTGCAGTGCAGTGCTCTCCTGTGGTGCTGACCAAGATGGCAATGGAGGTGTTTTCCAAAGTTTATTAATATAGTGGCTCACTACTTGTAACTCTGCCTATGCTCATTCTATAACTGGACTTTGTTCAGACCTCAAAAGACCTCAGCTTTCAAAAGGCAATGACAAATGTGGACCTTCAGGGCCTGTGAAATTCCAGGTTCTGTGATGTGAAGGATCTGTTCAGATGGCTGTGCACGTTGTCTATTTTTAGCATGTGCTAATAGGAGACCTTGCTCACCTAAGGCATTTTTGTGTGCTTATTACTTGCTGTAGATTGCAGTAGGCTTGAAACCTGTGCTACTTACAGGCCTTAGCAAGGAGACAATGTGCACTGGATGCCAGAAAATATCTTCCAAGTGGAGGTGCGCTTAGGCCATTTTCTTTAGCTTGTCCTATAGCTGTTTCACATTCAGGGTTATGATGTGTGGTGTTGGTTTTTTTTTTACAGAGCCTGCTGCATTTTTTTATCCATTCCAATAACCATTAACTGTTTACTCCTCTAAGTTGAAGGTGGGGGAGAACTTAATGCCTTTTCTTGGCATGGATTGTCTGGTGATTGGACTCTTGCTTGTTCTGAGTGTTTCCTTTACCAAGCTGTTTTCAGGGAAGGTACAAACCCAGCTTTTCAAAAGGTTGTTTGGAGCTGGTAGAAACACTCAAAAGACATGCAGCAAACCAAAGTACAATTTCTCATTTCCAAGATGTAGTAGTTCTGCATGGCTGGGGGGTGACTATGTGGCACTTCATGTTCTGACAATTCAATCAACACAAGATTGCTACTGAGCAAATGCAGACCCATAGTACTAGCACTGTTCAGGAGCCCAGCTGTGCAGTTGTAAAGAGAGGCAGTTACAACTGGTCTTGGATGGGATATGCCTCAAGCCAGGGAAGGCTTTCAGCTGCAGCCAGTGTGACACTCCTTCATTTTCACCAGCCAGGGGTTAAATGGTGGGAGAGCCATCGGTGCTGGGGCAGTGCACTGTCCTTGCTTGGATTCTGCTTGGCCAGCACTGCTACCACTCTGACATTGTTACAGGCATGAGATGAGGTACACTTCTCTCTCATGTGTTATGGAAGAACTAAATCAAACAGATACTCTTCCTAAGGTGGGGAATATACCAGACTGTGGCACTGCATCCTATACCAGCGGGAGGTGCTCCTCTGTATGCTGAAGTAACAGGAATGAAAAGCGTGCGGTAGTTAGAAAATGCAAAGGTAAGTAAGAGCAAGTAGAAGGAAAACCACCTTCAAACTCTTGAGTGCTTAGAAGATTCCTGTGGTGTTCTGTAGCTGCTGTTGCAGAGGAATGTACACAGACCATAAACCCCTGTGAGATCTGGTCTAGATAGCAGATGCTTCTCTGCAGAGTTTTATTTCTCCTCCCAGATGTTTTTGTACCCCAGTGTCCACACACACAAGTACTTCAGTGGAGTCTGTATTGCCACCAGTTATTCCCAGCTTTATGTTAATGCTGGCCTGCTCTGTGCTTTCTTGGCTGGACACCTTTACACTTGTGTTTTATAGTTCCTAGTGTAATGGGTGAGAGTGGTACAACAGTTTTGTTTCATGTCTGTCAAAGGAGAATATAATTTCATGTTGACATCTTGCCTGCTTTAATTCTGTCCTCCAAATCCGAGCTTCAGAGTCTTTTCCTTGCACGGGAGGGAGCCCAGCCTTGGACAGGGCCCCTCTGGCTGTTGCGTGGCAAGTAATCCTTCCCAGTAGGATTTGCATTCTTGCAGCAACCATTCTGGGGGTAAAGCATGAATGCATGGAATCAAATTCTGCTTACACAGACATAGCTTGAGTCCAGCCAGTCAGAACATCAGGACAAACAGAACTGCACATAGATGGAGCCCATTCTGAAACAGCTGCTACTACTGGA
This sequence comes from Dryobates pubescens, assembly GCF_014839835.1. Lineage (NCBI taxonomy): Eukaryota > Metazoa > Chordata > Aves > Piciformes > Picidae > Dryobates > Dryobates pubescens. The sequence goes on along the minus strand of NC_071615.1, from coordinate 21,118,625 downwards.
TAAGGAAAATGTTACAGGCTCAGAGCATCTGTGGTGTCTTAGCTGACTGGAGTTGGGGGGCATGCCCTTGCAGCAAAAATGTTGTTACAGCCACAGAGCTGCTTTGTTCTCATTTGCCAAGGGCTGTCATCCCTGCAGACTTCTTGTGAGGAAAGAGGAGCTTACAACCCAGCTACTTCTGTCTGTGGTCTCAGTCTCCATTTCAAACCTCATTGCTCGTTCAGTGCTGTGCACTCTCTGCTCCAAAGCACCTAAGATGCTCTGCTACAGCAACTCTTCTTAGTTGGGTGATGGCCTACAGTTGTGGGATAGAGTAAGTCACAGGAGGTAACTAAAGCCAGACCTTAAATCCTCAAACTTTGGATTTATGGGCGTTATTCTTGAGAGCCTTCTAGACTGGTCTATCCTTTTTTTGACTGAGAAATTATTGAAACATCAAAAACAGCTTCAGAGGCAAAGGAACAGGCTAGGTTTATATTCAACACAGGTATTCTGATATTAGCAGAAGCTGTGTGAGGTTCATTTAATTTATTTTCTTGCAATCTGAATTTTAAATGAAGGCTCTGAAAGCTGGGAAGTAATGTGCTAGAAATGTTCAAAACTGAATAAAAAATTCCCTTCAACTCATCAAGACATTCTGAAGCTCTTGTGTTTTTTTTTTTTTGTCAGAACAAACATTTTTATGCTCTGCAATATTGAAGCACTGATAATTTATAATTGAAACACTTAGTCTCAAACTTCAGGATAGCTGAATCAAAGCCAGTTCACTTTGTTAGGAATTCACAGTTCAGTGAAAGATATCCTTGTAGTTAAATAAAATAAACTCATTTTCCATATGACTTAGTCCTGGTTTAATTCTTTCTGGTGGACTCAATTTTTTCCTGTTACTCACTTTTACTGGTAGTGCTGAGGGACCCCAAGCATCAGTGAGGCTTTTGTTATGCTGAGGACCCACACCAGGGCCAGCATAAATTGCAGTGCACCTTTCTGCAAGGAGTGTGTGCTCTAAGAGGCAGGAAATATGCCATAGGTCCAGTCCTAGGAGCACAGGAGCCAGCAAGGCTTTCTTCATCATCAGGGTAAGCAGTGGCTTCAAGAACCTGCAGGCAGCCATTTCCAAATGCAACTTCCTATCCCTGAGGTGGTTGTGTTTCATGGTGGTGGAATGGGATCATCTCATCCCTGCAAGCAGGGATCTGAAGAATTGTCCATAATGTCACTTCAGCACTCCCTGCATGCTGTTTTCATTTGAGTATGAGCAGTTTGATTTAAATCACATTGGAAATGGGAGCAGCTTCTTGGCAGTGCAGGGGGAAACCTTTCCAATTGAGGGTGACGTGAAGCCTGCCTGTGTGCTGTGTAATTTGCCCTGACACTGGCTGGCATGGTAGCTTCTTACTAACTGCAGTGACACTTGCCCTGTCTGGCATAATTTAAAACACTTTTTCATAATACTTGCACTTGAACTGAAAGCAGCCAGGCTGTCTGTCCTGATTTCAGCCCTTTTAATCCCTTGTCCCTAATGATAACTTCTGTTCTACAGTTTCCCAGCACTGCCTTCAGCAAAAAGATGAGATAGCAGCTACCAAGCCAAGGTTTTTCCCCTGTTAGTACTCAAGAGAATCCTAGAAGCACTGAGCCTGAAGGAGTTAATTTCAGAAGTTAGCCCTCCTAAAGCAGGTGTTAAAACATAGAAGGAGCAAGAAAGGCAATTAACACTAAAGGGTGCTTGTGGTGCCTCCATTTGTTACTGCTGGCTTTAGACATTGGTCACAGGATGCTATACTTAAAACCCAGCATCAAGAAGCTAGCATCGAGTGCTTCACCATCACAATGAATGTTTTTTTCTAGTTTTGATGTGGGTTAATGAGTGGGAATTGTTCCAATTTTGGTTTAAATTTTCTTTTTTCAAGGAGAGTGTCTTGTTATGCAGCCATCTATTCAAGCAGTGAGTGAGGTGCTGCAGCTATTTGCTGATGACTGATGGAAAATGCAGTTGTTTTGGTAATGTTTTGCTCATGATGATGCCATTGCATATGTAAAATTCCCTTCACTTAGTCTGTCTCTGACAAGCTTGATTACTATTCCTTGTAGTAAGCAGTAATGTTTCTTTTGAGATGGTAGGAGCCTATTATGTGCAGTGTTGATGATAGAAGTCTTGTGGATGTAGTTAAATATAGTCAAGTACAGTGGGGAATTCACCAGTAACTGGAGGAAGTTTGGGAGTATGAGCTCCTCTTTGAGAGCTGGCATTAAAGTAAATGGTGTAAAATCAGACTGGAAAATCTGATATAAAGGTAAACTTGCTACAAGACCAATCCAAGAGGGTCTGTAAGTACTGGCAAAAAGAGAAGTGGGTACCTGGTGCTGCAGGGTATGTAGTGTATCCTCTGGCTCCTAGAGCAAATGTGATGGCATGGGGGAAGTTACACTTACTTACTCTTTGGGCATAGAACTGAGAATAGTAAATGGAGTATAGAAAGCTATAGAAATTCCAGGGGAGGCTTAGTTTTGAAGTTTAACTTCTCCCAAGAAAAAGGCCAAGCTTCCTGTGTAAGACATTGGGAGAGCTTATAGGGTCTCTGTGGTTTTCACAGATTGCTGCTCAGGGTAATTGTCCTGTGGAAGGTGTGGAGCTGCTGCACAGAGACACTTTAAGTGCCTTAGGATTTGTTGATGGCAGCTGTTATACATGAAGCTATTAGAACATCAAAGGATTAGGGGTTTATATCTAAGATTAGCAATAAATAATTGGCTACTTCCCAAAATATGTTTGGTTTTCGAGAACCGCAGGGCTCCCTGAGAATTAGCTTTGGATACTTACCTTCCAGCAGTGACCTTTCCTTAAAAGAAAAGGCAATTTTTCAAATATCAGCCACTAATAGTACAAACCCAGTCTAGTGCTTAACCTAATGGAGCAGCTGTTGCAGCTCAGTTCTGAGGCAGGAGCTGGGCAGAGAGAGATGGGGAAGGCCTTGAGAGAGTGGGAAGATCATTTTCACAAAGCAGCATATGCTCTGTTTAATATCCTGAAATCTGGCATGGATAGCTATCCATGGGGAGTATTCCAAGACTAGTTGAGGAAGTTTTATGTGAAGAGAGGATAACTTGCAGAAATGTTACAGGAAGGGTAGCTTTGAACACTCTTCCACAATTTGTTGTGTTGTGGGTTGGTTGGTTTGTTAATTTTTAGTGCCTATTTTCCTTTCCAGTTTATCCTCCTGTTGTACTGAATTGCCTTCATTTTCCCTGTCCGATACAGAAGACATTAGTGGGTTATGGCAAATACGCAGATCTGTTGCAGCAAAGACTTCATTTGCTGGTTTTGCTCAAGCTACCAGTGCTATTGCTCTGCAGCTGTGGCTTCCTGCCCTGCAGTGGATGAGTCTTAAGCTTTCCAAGTGCTTTGTGTGCATTGAAGCACCCAGTACCCTCTTGAGGCAGTACCTGACTGAGGCCAGGCAGTGCTCTGTGAGTAGTTAGTGCATTAATGCAGCTGTTTATGACTGGAAGTATGGTGCTGGGTGAAATCATAGAAGCTAGCCCCACTGTATACCATGGATCCTCCTCCCAAGCTCTTAATACTATGACAACTGGAATGGCAAAAATAGAAATTGGGAGTCTTGGCTCCTGGAAGAGTGATTTCATCGCTGGGCAGTGTTTCCTCCCTTAGGACTTTCTCCTCTGTGTTTGCTTTAACCAACTTCTTTCTGCCTTTGTTGTAGAGAAACTGGCCTGAAATCAGGTTTTAAGTGAAAGGTAATTGCAGTCATAAATCTCTTCCTCAGGGGCTTGGCACTGTATGTCTTTTTAAGTCATCTACACAAGGAATGGTGCTGAGCTGTTTCTTGCCCTGTAGTCAGTGTGTGAAAATTGCCAACAGTTAGGTGCCTTTTCCTCATAGAATGCCCTTACTGATGTGCAGGGCAAGGGAGTTGTCAGTTTGTTGAAAATCACCCAAAACATAGCCACCAGTTGTTGTTTATATTCTACCCCTGTTTCATGACCCTCTAATCTTGGTACAGATGTTAAACTTCAATATTCTTCAGAGAGCGGTCACAGCTCCACTCTTCAATCAGTGGACCTGGCATGTCAGGTCTCATGCCTGGGTTTGCTCCTGCAGGTAACCACCGCAGAAGTGGTGAAACATCATCCTCCAAGGAGGTTACAAACTGGTTTCTTGTCACCAGAGCTTAGTCTGTGCTGGACAGCTGGGTAGCCATGTAACTGGGAAAAGGTCAGAAGTAATCCACTACTTTGCAGTCTGGCACTGCAGACTTTCTAAATACAGTAACCACCTACAGAAGGGGGGGGGGTTTGTTGAGATCTCCCTCATGACACAGCCAATGTGGTGAGAAAAGCAGCTAACAGAAAGAAGCTTATCTTCTTACTTTGAGAAAGGTTGCCCATTTCTAAATAGCTGGCTGCTTTGCAACATCTCCATCATGCTAAACACCAAATTGGCCACAACTCCCGTGCAGTCAGGACCATGACCTGATAGTAGGCTGCTGTGCAGAGGGGCAGGGACTGTCAGGGAGGTGTAGGGTCCAGCTGTTTTTGCAGTAGGTCACTTCTGGCCAGTTCACTGTTTGGTGTGAAGAGGAGTATCAGAATCTGGTTTCAAAGCAATCTGTCCTGATCTGTTAAATGAGATGCTGGTAGTTTCAGCAGTGTGTTTTAGTTAGTAGTGGCAGTGTCTGTATGCTATCATTCAGTTCATATAAGAGCAGATGATGACAAAGAGCACAGATAACTTGATTCATTGTTGCGCCAAAGCAGGACTGCTCTCAGTGTCACAGTTTCCATTGCTGAGCCCAATATACTTTCCAGTGGCTGGAAAGACAGATTGCCCGTAATTTCCTCTTTCTCTCTGGGTTAGGTTCAGGCTTTCACATGGGTTTCAGTAAGATGCTTGTTCTTTGTTGCAGTAAGCAGTTCATCAATGTAGAATGCCAGCTGCTGAGTTGATCAAAACGAATCTGTGTATTTCATGTAATAATGGAGCAGTTGATAAGCCTGAATGGCTGGATGGTGAGAGTGGGAGGGAAGGTGTGTGACCCTTTGACTTCCAAGGGGCTGAGCCTGAACGTTGGCTGTGGAACTCTGAGATTGCCTCTTGCTGTAGGAGAGCACAGTCAGCTGAGCAGGTGAGTCTGTGTACAGGCCATTTGAACTGACCGAGCCTGTCAAGGGAAAAGATGCACTTTAGTAGGCTTCTGCCTCAAGCCAGGCTCCTGAACTCATGTTCTTGTTGCTTGCTCCACTTAACAACCATGCAGAGTCCTTCCAGGTGATTTCAGTGATTTGGTTTAGGGCTTGGCAGTCAAACCTAGGGCTTTGTGTTCTGGCTTCCTGTGGAAATTCCATGGTGAGTAGGTTGTCAGCTAGGAGAAGTTGTGGATTCAGTCCCTTCCTAGGGAATCAGCAGTGCTCTGTGACCAGAATTATTAAACTCCTTGTATTCTGGAGTGAGAGGCTGATCTCTGGTATGAGTCTCATTCCTTTTTCTAACTTAATATATGTGAGAAGATCAACAGTCCAGCCTAGTCATACAAATTCTGAATCCAGCTAAAACTTTCCCGGTCTCCTACCTTCTTTTCCATGTGCCACCAAACCGAAGTCCTCAGATAAACCTTTAACTATATTTAAGATTACTTTTATAATGTTTCTTGTACTTCCTCAAGTTACTCAGTCCTTTCCAGAAATAATTCCCAGAGTGAAAGCTCAAGTGAGCTCATTCTCCAAGAGGAAGGTGGGGTTTTTTTGTAGTCTTCTCTCTTAACAGAGCAAAGCATGAAGTATAGGCCTAGAGCATCTCTAGCTCCTATTGTCACCTAACCCTGCTAGCATAAGTGATTGCTGAAGTGTGTACAATGCCGTGCTGCTTCCTGCTTGATTAGCAGACCCATCCACTGAATGGCATTCTTCCTGTCTCTGTGGAACTGAAGCTGCTTGCCCAGCCTCCTCTGTTCTGTTCAGGTAATGACTGCAGGAATGAAGAGAAAAAGGTGGACAAAAGAGAAGGGGGCAACTAGTTTATGCTTGGTTTTGAAGAGTTGATATTAGTTCTTATTTTTCTTATGATAATATCTCTCTAGCTTCTTATAAACAAGGAATTTTGCTGACAAAAGCACTTCACTTGTGAACTAAGAATGGAAGTGAGAGGGAAAAGCAAAATAAATGGGACTGAGGGCTGTGCCTATGGCTTGGAAAACAGAACAAGGAGAGGAGGTGGGGACGGTTTGCAACTTCAGTGGCTTGATTGCTTTCCTTGGTTTAATTGATTGGCTCTGTCACACAGTCTCTTCTGCTCCTCGGTATGCCAATCTGAGATTATGCTGCCGGATTATTTGTAGGTTATTTGTAAAATGCTTTGGGAACTTTGAAGGAGAAGAGTTAGATACAGATAGAGAAGGGAATACAGCTGTGCATACCTGGTACAGAGCACAGTGTTGCTGCCACAATGGAAATGACTAGAAGAAACTCACTGGCAGCTGCTAAGCAATTCCTGTATGTTACTTTGGCTTGGCAGCAAACGTAGGGTGATTCTTAGTTGAGTGCATAATGAGTTCTGGAGGGAAGCTGGGGAGGAAGGGTCCTTTGAGGCTTTTTTAATTCCTGTTGTGCTCTTCCCCTGTCACCAGAGTCAGAATTCTTTCTCTTCTAGAACTCTAGCTATTTACTCAATGTTAAGACACTGGCATTTTAAAATGAAGGCTTTCCAACAACCAAGGATATTGTGGTGAGGGGAGATAAGAGGCTTTCTCAGGCATGGTCTTCCTTGAGGACAGTGTGCTGGGTAGATGGCTGGCTGGTCAGATTCAGGATGGTGCTTTGTAGAGCAGCACTTTTCTCAGCATTTGTTTCTTCTGCTTCTCATCAGTTGCATTTGCAAGTCACTCAAGTTGCAAATCATTTAATGACCCTGTCTTAAACTATTCAGGTTTTAGCAATCTGCTAAAAATAGCCCAAATCTGCTCTTCTCAGCCCTGTTGGATTAATTTCTTTTGCTCTCTATCTTCTGTACAATTTTTCAGTTAGTTTCTTTTTGTTTCTCTTTCCTCAGCTTCAGCTGTCCTTGTGGCAGAGGTGTTCAGATGGAATAGGGAGCAAGGAGGGAAATAGTTCCCTTAATGCAGTTTGGCTGCGCAAGTGAGAAGCCTTTCAGTATGTCAGCAGGGACGCAGGCAAGAGGTGACAGGTGGCATGAAGGGAGAGATAAGAGACCATGGCTTCTCTGCACTCAGCTGGAAGACCCAGGTTCATAGATCAAAACCCCACAGGCCTCTCAAGTACTTTGATTCATGTTTCTTCTTGATGTTGAGAATGGAACCACAACCTGTCCTGTGCTGTTAGGCCATGCGGCAAGGGAGAATTTCCAGTGCTGCAGCTAGAAGCTATTGGTCTCACTTAGGCAGTGTGGCTGCGTCAGTATTAATGAATGGCAGCATGACCTGAGCACAGACAGCTGTGTGAGACTCAGCCCTGCAGAACTAAACTTCCCTAGCTTCCACAAGATAGCCCTGTGTAAACTGCTGGCTTGGGGGCGGGGGTGTTTGCAGAGTGTGCCGGAGAACTGGTAAAACCAGGATGGTGACTCTCATCTAAAAGCATCAAGCATTGATTTCCAGTGGCCAGAGTGCAACAGGTTGGCTTTCTGAAGGATGTGGAAAGAATTGGAAAGTGGACTCTACAGTGACATTGAGCAGAGAGGCTTCCCAGTGAGACCTGTTATCTTTCCAAATGCTACTAGTGGTGTTTGGGTTGGCTCTACCTCTGTCAGGAGCTGAGGGATGCTGTGAACAAGTTTTACTTCCCAGTTTCTGCAGTTCACCTGAGCCTTGGGTGCTCAGGTGGCAGAATGAGCAGAACAGACTGCAGGTCTGCTGCCACAGAACTGCTCCAGCTTTTCAGGCCTCCCTGCGCAAGGGAAACAGGATTCTTGGGACTTCACTCTGTTAGGACCAGCCGTAAAGCAACACTTGAAAGATACCCTTGTATGTCAGGAGCACAAGAAATGGCCCTTGCCAGTGCCATTGTGGATGTGATCCTGGGGCCTGTTTGCAGCAGCACTGCAAGCAGACTTATACCATGGTTTGCTTTAATTAAAGTCTTTTTTAGGAATGAGTCACTTCTATACTAGAATGATTTTTATATTTCTTTTAAATCAGAGCCAGGCATTCCACACTGAAGTCTGCTGCCTCTGGAGTGCAACTTATTATTCCAAGAATGATCTGGGGTTGCTCCTCTCTAAATCCAAGCATCTGTGACGTGAATGTTACTGCAGTTTGTAATTGGCACTTGATAGTTGAAGTGGGTAATCAGTTAAGACACAAATGCAGCTTACCAGGAAACAATTGAGAATTTGGGCTAATAAGGCTGATTAGGCACTGTTATGCCAGTCTCACACTAAGATAATTTTCCTGAGTTGAAGCTGTACAAATAGTGCTCCAAGATAGTGGTCAGGCAGGTGCCCTTTACGCCTGTCTTTGAGTAGACACAGTCTAGATAGTAAGAAGCTTCTGTTAGTAAGATTAAATGCTCTTCAAGTCATAGGATTCTAGATATTGCTTCCCAGACATCTTTGCAACTTCCTTCATAAAGAAGCTTGAGCAGCAGTTCATAGCATTCCATAGCAGCCATGGTTTCAAATACTTTTGTTATCTAGGCCTATTTTAGATTAAAACAAAAGGAGAAGCATCTGGCCCAGTGGAACACCAACCTGGTGGCTTTTAGCATTCACTTGGAGTGCTTGTTTGCTGCTAGGGCAGGTGCTTGTGCTCTGGAGAGGAGGGAACAAGTGCAAGGCTGAGCACACTTTGTTCAGGCTCTGAATTCAGGGCTCAAGTACTGCAACCACATGGCCCACTTGAGCTCTTTGGGGGAAAGGTGAACAAATAAAGCTTTAAATTACCTTCCTGACTCCCAGCCACAAGGCTTCATGGGGACCAATTTAGTCTCTGGCACAAAAGATAACAGCCTTATTGCCTGGGGATCACAGGAAGGTGACTCAGAGCCTTCTGTGGAAGACCTCATTGCTGGCTATGGTTTCCTATGATGTTATTTGCAGTACAGGAAGACCACCACTCACTTGCCCCAAGGGCTCATTCTGGCCCCATTTCCCATAGTGTGGGGCTGGAGAGGGCCCAATGATGATGATACTGTTTTTAGGTGGTGCAGTGCTTCCTTGATATCAGGGAGTACTTCTGCTAAGCAGCTTGACTTGTCAATGTCTTGTGGTGGTCTGGGACTTGTAACCTGAATTGTTTGGATCTGTTAGATAGCTCTGCACTTACTGTGTTTACAAATTCACACACTCCCAGAGAGCCAGCTAGTCCCCCAAGAGCCTCTCTTTGGCACTTTGCTGGTGGTGTTGTTTGGCATGGCCTTGACACCTTCAGTGCCACAGGAGCAGCAGCTGGATGTTCAGTGGCCATGTGCTGGCTGGCTGGGCTGTTTGACACACACTGTGCACGCAGGGCTGCTCACAGGGTTTGTTAACAGGAGCCCTGCAGCTGGACTGAAGCTAGTGACCCTCAGGCTACACTCATATCTCTGCCATGCTTAAGCACAACCAACTATTCAGCTTATTTTGCGTTTATTTTTCCTCCCCAACATTCACTGAGAAAAAAACAAACTAAAAACCCCCACCAAAATGCAAGCCCAAACCCAAACAGAGCACCCTCCATTGCTGTTTGAAGGGAAGGAATGAAGGGATTTCCTCTAGGGAGGGAACTGCAAGTGAAACTTGCCACTTGTAGGCTCAATCTGGCAGGAGCCAGCTGTCCAGGCTGGGTCTTAGCTCAGGATGAGCCATGGCACAAGCTGGCACTGTTGGCTTGAGCAGGGGTAGCTGTTCTGGGGTTAGGGTACAGGGGAGGAAAAAGTTACTGCTTAGGGAGTACTGCTGGTGAAGCAATGGCTTTTGAAAGCCAGCTGCTGCTTTGGGGGCTTTTAGACCTGACCCTGCCAAACTTCTTTATCTATTATTTCTCTATTGGGTTATTTTGTCTCTCTCAGGCTGTCTTTTCCATAATTGTACTTTTTTCCCATATAATGAGGGTCATTTCACAGCCTTTCTTAGTTCAAAGTAAAGGGTGAAATCTCCTTTGCTTGTACTTTTTTTTTAAAGTACTTTGTAGAAGTGTGACAAAAGTTCTGAAAATTTTCATCCAAGTAGTACTGGCTCCCATCTGAGTTTTTGGTTTCATGTCAAGTAATTTCTGTGAAGGGATAACTCTGGTTAGAAGATAAGGTTCCTAATCTATCTCAGCTATGAGTTGGGAAAACTGAGTTGCTGCTTTCTGTCCCTTTTTGTGAGGTGCTAAGTGGGCCCCGACCTGTCCTCTTGTCAAGCTGTCTCTGCTGCCTGGTCTATACATTCAGTTTTCCACTACACAAGCTTTTGCTGTTCCCTCCACGCTTTTCTCTGTTTGTTTTTATCCATTTATGTATATGCTTATTCGCTTGTCATGCAAGATGGATCTGTCTGAAGTGCAGCTAAAGGTGTAATTCAGCTATGTCCTCACAGAGCATGTCTCTAA